>NW_006296616.1:153007-163018 GCF_000327345.1 Myotis davidii | reverse complement strand
AAGAGAGAGTGAGATGGAGGGAGGGAGGGAAGGAGAAAGGGAGAAAAGAAGAAAGGAAGGAAGGAAGGGAGGGAGGGAGGGAGGGAGGGAGGGAGGAGAAGGAAGGAAGGGGAGTAGTAGGAGATAGGCCAGTTTTTGGAGAATGTGCCAAGTTAACTTAGGTTAATTAGGTCCCACTCCTGAGATTTGAAGTAGTTTCAACTTCCTCCAAAACTAGTGAGGAACCTGCTAATTGGAGACATTATGTTACCTGGCCAAAGTCAAACATACGTGAAGAACAGAGCCAGGGATTAAAATTAAACTGACACTACTGAAAGCTTTGACACTAACTTCTGTGATGTTTTTCTAATCCCAGAGAAACTGGGGCTTTACGATCAAGTTGGAATATATAAGTCTTTACCCCTTCGCTTACTTTAAGAGAAGAGAGAGTTTCCTCATCTTTGTCAGAAGTCTTTTAAAGACCAACATCAAGTTAACTTCATTCTATGCACAGTTCCTAGAATATATTCATAAAAGTATGGCTTTCATCAGGCCACTTCCCAGCTCCAAACTTTTCAGTAGCTTTCTCCTTCTTGTCACATAAAATCCAAATAGTTCCACTCCACCCTACATTTCAATCTTTATTTCAACCCCTTCCTACCATGCATTCCACTGGCCCTCTCTGCCACATGAGCTATGGCACAATGAGAGTACATACTGTTTCCTGCGGTAAGTTTCCTCCATCATACCCCTTCTTAAAACCTCAGCTCCAATCGCTTCTAAGAAACCTCTCCCAATTCTTTCTGCACACACTAATCCACCCCTTCTAAGAATTCCTATTACACTGAAAGTCAGCAGCACATACATTAGCATCTGATTATTCTCTAATTTTTGGATATTTGTTCTGTTTTCCTAACTAGCTTGTGTGTTGCTTTGGGCAGGACCATGGTATTCTCCTTCGACAATCTCCACATTCCTGAGAACAGTCCACAAATCACATTGTGGGCAGTCAGCACATATAGGTTGATTGATGAACTTCTCCTAAGTTGGATTTATCTTTCTCAACCAAGAGAATTTGCCCACTGTTTAGAAGGCAGCTTCAGCTCATCCAACGAGGCAAACTGTTGTCATTATGCATTCAGTTTGGTTTTGGACATCAGAACCAGGAATCTGCATGGCCACATGCCTTCTCATTCTGGAATAGGCTACCTCTGCCCTGGGGCTAACGGCACCAGCCCAAGCTTACAGAAAAGGCTTTTCTGACATTCCATTTGCTTGCATGTTGTTCCCACCAATTACTCCCAGAGCTTATTTTGATTAGGAATAAGGAGAAATGATATTTAAGGGTTTAGATTTAAGTTTATATGCAAAGTTGAAAGAGAACATCTAACTTTGTTTGCTTTCTCAACAAAAATATTAGGAAATGCGGTGATATAAGATGCTCAAGAGATGCAAGAAGAAGTTTGAAGGGAAAAAAAATAAAAAAACTACTTGCACACAGTGTTGGACTCTGAATTGACTTTAGCATCTTAAGAATAAGCTTGGCATTTATAAGAGAATTTAGGAATGGCTTTCCCCAATTTCCATTTATCATATTTCCCAAGAAATCTCTACAGTTTTATTCACTTAAATTATTTGTGATAATGTCAGGAAAAGAGAAATACTCTTCCATGTCTTTGGGTAAATCACCCCACTCAGAAGTGACTGACATGACAAGTAAGATTTTTTTCCACTGCACCAACCAGGTAGAAGCACAGAATTGTATTGCTGTGGCTTTCTAAACCTTTGGTGGAAACTCTTCCAGCCCTCCTCCTCCAGGGTGGCCAGTGAGAACATCAACAGGCTAATAACAAAGAAATGAGTTTATTACTCACCATTCTGCAGGGATTCAATGTCACTCTGAGCTAGAAGAATGAAAACAATTAGGTTATTGGTTTTCTCTGCAACTAAAACAGGTAATGTCTACTCCTATGGGCTCATGTTTAACATGAAGGGGAGCACACATCTGCCAACGCTGCCTCTCATATCAGATCAAAACCTTCAGCTCCATCCTGGATCTCTGGGCATTTAAAAAATATATCTTTTTATTGATTTTAGAGAGAGAGAGGAAGGAAGAAACATCAATTGGCTGCCTCCTGTATGCCCCCTACTGGGGATAGAGCCCCCAACCCAGGCATGTGCCCTGACCAGGAATCAAACTGATGATTCTGGGTGTAAGGGACAACAATCAACCAACGGAGCCAGGACTGGGCATTTCTATTTGTTGTTGTTTTACTGGAGAGAATAATGTGGCTCTTTTTATTTCTGAGCTCTTGAATGCTGTTCTCCCACAATCTAACTGATCTGATGTACCCATTCTAATTATTTCTTTTCATACAGAAACACCAGGCTGCATCTGCAGAAGTCAGAGGGGAAGATTCACACCCTGAATCTCCTGGCATGGACACAGGTCTTGGCCTTGGTTTTGGCCTTGGAGAGACAGTGGGCAGGGCAATAGCCAACAGTGATTCTGATGTGTGGAGGACATTCATCATTCAGCAGATCCAAATTAGGTTGGGTGTCTCATTCCTTCTTCTTGGGCACTTGTCTTACTAAATGAAACCACATGATTTATGAGGATGTAGACAGTGGGAAATGGAGCAAACATTTATTAAAAAGCTTCTATGTACCAGGAGCTATGGTAGGAGCTTTCGCTTGGTGTTTCATCCCGCCACAAATGTTTGAGGTAGGTATTAACATGAACCTTTAAGATATGAGAAAATGAAGTCTCATGGAGGATTAAAAACATAGGTAATAAAGGTCGGTGCTAAAATTCAAACCCTACTCTTTCTAACTCGAAAGAGTCTTTTCTTCCCACATGTCACGCCTCCAAATTGTAACAGGCTTACCACTCTTTTAATGCTCTGCTGAGCTGAGATGTAAGGAATATCCAGCAAAGCAAAAGCTACAGCACAAGTTTTTAGAGTTAAATAGTCACAGCATGCTAATGAGCTCCCTTCATCTAGTGTCAGCAAAATAACACTGTTAGAAACATTATTCCCTGACTTGCCTGTCTGACACAGAGTCCCTTTTTAATTCCCCCCTCACTGAGTTCTGAAAAAAAAAAGTGCTCAGAAACAAGTGTCATTCCTAGTCTTTCCAAGTTTTCATTTTATTTTTTAGCTCTTTCCTATGTCTTTTTCTATTTATTTCTATGACGCCTATCGCCATGGTGTCTAAGTATCCAGACAAACACATTAAGCTAAAACAAAACATATGAGAGAACTGAGAAGAAAAGCTTTCCAGATCTCTCTCCTCTGGAGCGCTGGTTTTGTTGATTTAGAGATAACTGATTGGGCTCTAAACCCTGAGGCTATGCTGGCAGTGTCAGGAATGAGCCGTGGTGGCAATTTGCTAATTATTTAGCCATGGAAATGATGATTTACCTACAAACCCTTTTTGGAATAGAAGAGAAAAGGAAACTCCAGAGTAATTCGTTTTGCTCTCATATATTCTTCACCTCTGAGAAGAATATTTCTGCACAGCAAATATCCCAGAGTGAAAACAAGTGCCTAGGAGGCAGGTAAGAGCTGGGCTTTTCCGTTGCTTTTTCTGTTCCATTTACATTTGCTTATCCAAGTCATCCCACGACTAGTATTTATGGCTCTGAAAATGCAGAGCCCACAGATGGTTGTCACTAGAGAAATAAAGAGACGAGTCTAAATGACCAGGTCATATACATGTAATCTACATAACCCTGATGCAAATAGTCACTTTAAAAAAAAAATGATAGGGGCAGGGGGGTAAAGTAACGGTGTTGGAATTTGTGACTAGATGGAATGAAGATTCTGTAGAAAAAGAGAGCGTTTGCTGCCTCGGTTTATACTTTTAAAGTATTGTCTTTCAGCCCAACTGGTGTTGCTCAGTGGTTGAGCATCATCTCATGCAACAAGAGGTGACTGGTCCAATTCCTGGCCAGGGCATGGGCCAGTTTGGACTGGATCCCCAGTGGAAGGCGTGCAGGAGGCAGGCAATCAATGTTTCTCGCTCATTGATGTTTCTCTCTCTCTGGCTACTTCCTCCCTCTCTGAAAAAAACAATCAATAAAAACATATTTAAAGTCTTTGTCTTTTAAAAATTTGTTACCACTGCCCCTCCTACACGTGTGGATAAATACACACACACACACACACACACACACATTACTAAAGCCCATTTATTTTCTGGGGCTCAAAGTCACCCTAAGAGTCCATTGGCTTCTTATCAAAGACACATTACACGGTTGAGGGAGATAACGATTAACACAAACCCTGTGTTCCTGAATCAACAGCAAACAATAAAATTGTGGTTTTTTTTAAAAACACAAACCTCGTCTGTTTTCAATGGCTATTTTGTTAAAGAACATCAAAAGCAAAATCGTTAGTGTGGCCTACTAGTGCTATCGTGATCTTGCTGAGGCCCTGTGACTCTCTGAGGCCACTGTCTCCAGCCTTCTTCTCTCCAGACACCTGCTTTGGGGCAGGTCCTTGAATAACCAAGCACCCCTCAACTCCTGCCCTCGCCTAGTGTGATCTTTCTTTCTCTCTGACATTGCCATGTAACAATATGTTGCATAACGTTTACTCATTTTTCTGCTTGTAAATGTAATGGATGCTCTTGAATAACATTTAGAAAATACCGCAAAGCTTAAAGGAAAAAGTGTAAAGGCTCACAATCCAGATACAGCTACTCTTTAATATGTGAGGCGTTCCATTCTCCTTGGGAATGCCTTTCTCAACACAAACTGTGATCATCTTGTATTTGTTCTAATATTTTCTAGCGGACTGGAGGATAATGAGCTCCTTTTTGAGTTCTACTAATCACTACTTCTAAATTTTTTGAAACAAAAATCTAACATGTATTTCCTGAATAACAACATCAGATACAGAGTACTTCTGAGGAACCCCTCCCCACATCTTCTACTGCCCATCCTATCTGGGACAGCTGGCTTCCAATCGCTCGCCTGCCTGCCTGCCTGACTGCCTGATTGCCCCTAACTGCTTCTGCCTGCCAGCCTGATCATCCCCTAACCACTCCCCTGCCAGCCTGATCGATGCCTAACTGCTCCCCTGCTGGCCCGATTGCCCCCAACTCCCCTTCCCTGCCAGCCTGATCGCCCCCAACTGCCTTCCTCTGCCAGCCTGGTCCCCCCCACTGCCCTCCCCTGCCAGCCCAGTCACCCCTAACTGCCCTGCCCTGCTGGCCATCTTGGGGCAGTCATCTTGTGACCACATGGGGATGGCCATCTTGTGCAAGGGCGTGATGGTCAATTTGCATATTACCTCTTTATTGTATAGGATAACAATTATATTATTGGGAAATTTGGAGATGTTTCAATAGAGTGCTAGTTAGATGGCATTTTAAAATCAGTAATATTTTGTGAGATTTCCAAAAATTTCTAGGGTCACCCTCCCCTGAGAAAGTCAAGGCAAATGACCCCCATCCTATGCATGTGTGCACAATTCATTTATTTTTTTCTATATGTTATAACATAACAGTAATAATATGCTCTTTGTGTTTCTTCCTGCAAATTTAAAATCCCATTTTACTTAAAATGTATAGTGTTATAGCACAGTTTTTAAATGTTTGTCATGGTCTTTTAAAATATGTTTTAACAGTTATATATTCTGGTAGCAATTAAGATGACTCTTTATTTCAAAGTCTTTGTACAGACAATCAGTATGAGATTTTCTAAAGATAATTGAGCAAAAATATATATTGGTCTCTTTCTTCCATTCCTCTAAAAAAAAACATTGGTTACATGTGTAGATCATAGCCAAAGAAACCACCAGTCAGTTGGCAGCCTCAAATTGTTACATCAGACTAAATGGGGAAAAACAAATGTATAATATATACATGTACAAGGAGGAAATAGTGTACACACACAGTATCCAGGAGGAAGGAAGAGAATGCAGATGGCAGAGTGGACATGGCACTAGATTTGGAATCTGAAGACCTGAACTCATGCATTTATGCCTTCTAGTAATTAGGTAAACTAAATTAGCCATTTAATATCTCTGATCATCACTTTCTTAATCTTTGAAATGGGTTTATTATAATATTTATCCCTAATTATCACAATGAAAATATATCATAAAATGCTTTATAGTAAAATCTATTGTAACACAATAAACTTTTTAATGTCAATTTTATTTTGTCACTTTAATGTATTCTTTAAGCAAATTGTAATGTGACTTTATTTGAAAACTGTTAAATTTAGTCTAGTATGGCAGTAATTGTGTGAATATATGGACAAAAGAACAAATCAAGTAATTAATCTAAATATCATCAACAAACATTTAAGCAATGCTCATGTACAGGGACAAGTCACCATGGCTACAAAGATACCTGAGAGATACTCAACCAATTAAAGGATAATCCCATCTGTCACTTTAAAATGAGTTTTAGGATGTGCCTTATGATTTTCCTGGAGTAGAGAGATACACATGATGATCTATTACATAACCACTCCGTAAGGAAGCATCCCTCTGACAGTGATGATGAGAATGCATGCTAACGTATATATTTTCACCACTCAGGAAGCATGAGTCATTAAGGCATAAATAAAATTACCCCATTTCAAAACTCATCCATGATCCCAAGAGTTGCTGCTTCCACCTGAATTCCCCATCAAGTCAGAGAGTTTCAGCTTTCCCCTGGTTTTATCAAAGCAGCTGGGCTCATAGAACCTGGGGAACAATGCTCTTAACTTTCTCAATTGGCTCCTCTCCCCCACAATCCAACATTATCCCATTTTCACTTTAGCTTTCATGAAGCAATCTCATTCCCAGGGGGAGTGACTGAGATCACCATCCCATTCCCCATAGTTAAACCTATCAACAGTTTCATGATTAATGCACTCCCTGCACTAAGTACAAAACAGAGATGGCTTCAGACTAAGACCTGAAAACAAAAGGAAAGTCATAGTTAATTCCCCAAACTGTAATAATTTTCATTTGCTGAATATCTTATCTCAGATGAATCATTTTATTTGGTGTAGTCACTTCCTTCCTAGCTTGATAAGTTAATTTAAACTGCATTAGTCCAAATTTGAACTAATTTACTGTTTTATTTTTTTGTAGTTGTTTTCTTGGTTCTAAAATTACCGTATGAAGGAAATCTCTTATACTGAACTCAATTCAACAAGTATTTTGGAGGGTCTTAGTATACAGAAAGTAAAAGCATTCTGGGAAATGGTGTTATGACAAAACTAAAGATAATAACACTGATTCCTTGACAGTCAAAAATTAGAATCTAGAGAGGGAGAGTACTCATTAATTTATATATAGGTAAAATATCAGGAAATTTAAGGTTTCCCTTGAATACATTTATTTTGCAGGCTTAAGAAAACCTTGGAGAGAGAAGTGTCATTTGTGATGGGTTTTATGGCAGCGTTAGAATGCTTGTTATTGCCCATGTGATCAACTAAAAGGCCATCAAGGGTGACGACTATCTTAGTTTTATCTGCATTCCCTGGAAGCGATAAAAATGTTGGGATAGGATCCTAGACATATCCTGACGAGAACAAACACTTTGAGACTGTGTTTCTTATTCAGGAAGTGTGTTCCTAAGTCATGAGGATTTTTATAAGCATTTATTTACAATATGTCAGATTCCTTTTACAAAACTGATTCAGGAATTGAGTTCAAACATAATCACAGTTGAATGTGATTGGATAATGCCAAATAAATCAAGTTAGAAGACATGAGTTTGAATCCCAGTTCTGCTTATTAGCCAGGTGAACTTGAATGAGGTATTCAGTCTCTCTGAGCTTCCAAGTCATCTGCTGAAATTAGAATAAACAAAACGTGGCGCACAGCATTTGGGGATAATTTTAAAAAAATAAGATTAAGCCTTTCACAAAGTACGATTTCAAAACAAATATTAGGTAATCTTGGATTTGACTCAGCAAGAATCTTACGTGTCCAAGATAATCTTTTACTTATTAGTAATAATAGCACATAAATGTTGATAGTACATCAATGTCAAAAATACTGTATCTGATGTAGATGTATGGTCTCAGTAATTTTCCAACCAACAGCAGCTCTGAGGAATAGAAATGAAGAAACTGAGACCGTGGTATTTACTTGCCTAAGCTGGGAAGAGACAGCATTTGAGCCCTCCAGCATTTTTGCAATCAATCATAATACAGACTACTTCCCAGTGAAGTGAACAATTGCACCCTTCTGAATCTAGTAAGAATACAACCTTTTCATTGGTTTTCTGTTAGGGAAGATGTTTTACCTCCTCGCTCCACTCTTCCCAAGGATACTGCTTTTCCTTTAAAGAGGAGCTCTAGCTTTCTTTGAAGAAACTTCAGCTCTTGCTTTCACCTGTTTCGTTGTCTTTCCATTGATGGGAGAAGGAAGGTTCATCTGGTTGGTGAGGTTGAGGAATTGGGGTGTAGGCCAGACTTGGTAATGCAGACCTGCCTCCTACCCAGTATCCTCTACCTCTGCCTGGCAGGCTTGGCATTGTCCCACTGACTCCATAACAAAGTGCCTAAGTTCCACTCAAGGGGAAAGAAAGCATAGAAAACCATGGTTCTACGCTATCTGAAATAATTCTAGTATATTGATTCCTATTACACCCCACATGTATTTATCAGCTGGTACAATATCTTGAGGAGACAGAACTGTGATTAGCAATTAGGTTCTAATTCTAACGCATTAAAACTTAGCCAGTTATAAGGGTATTGGATTCTTTTTATTTATTTTTTAAAATATATTTTTACTTATTTCAGAGAGGAGGGGAGAGGAGGAGAGATAGAAACATCAATGATGAGAGAGAATCATTGATTGGCTGCTGCCTCCAGCACGCCCCACAATGTGGACCAGGCAGAGGCATGTGCCCTGACTGGTAATCCAACCATGACATCCTGGTTCATAGGTCGACACTCAACAACTGAGCTACACCAGCTAGGCAATTATGTGGGTATTTTAAACTCCATTTGGAGAACGGATCATAATGGATGAGAGATTTTTTGTATCCAAAATCAATTTTTCCTTTTTTTTTTTGCCCTAGATGTATTGGTAAATATTCTGCTCCATGAAATGTCTGATATTTTGCTGCCTATGTTTTCTTCTAGGATTTTTATGGTTTCACTAATTACATTTAAATATTGTATCCATTTTCCATTTATTCTTGTGTATGGTATAAGTTGGATGTCTAGTTTCAGTTTTTTGTATGAATCTGTCCAATTTTCCCAGCATCATTTATTGAAGAGACTGTCTTTATTCCATTATATGCCCTTGCCACCTTTGTCAAATATTAATTGAGTGTAATGGCTTGGATCCCTTTTCTGGATCCTCTGTTCTGTTCCATTGATTTACATGCTTGTTCTTGTGCTAGTACCAGACTGCTTTGATTACAGTGGCTTTGTAGTATAACTTGATATCTGGTATTGTGATCCATCTAATTTTGTTCTTCCTTCTCAAGAATGCTGCAGCTATTTAGGGTATTTTTGGTTCAATATACATTGTTGAAATATTTGTTCTAGATATGTGAAATATGCCATTGTTGTTTTAATAGGGATTGCATTGAATCTATAGATTGCTTTGGACATTTTAATGATGTTAATTCTACCAATCGATGAACACAGTATATTCCTCTACTTGTTTATTGCTTCTTTTATTTCTTTTTTCAATGTCCTGTGGTTTTCTGAGTACAAGTCTTTTACCTCCTTGCTTAGGTTTATTCCTAAATATATTAATTTTTTTGTTGCAATGGTAAATGGGATTTTTTTTTTAGTTTCACTTTCTGAGAGTTCATTATTGGTGTATAAAAATGTCATCAATTTCTGGGTGTTATTTTTTATCCTGTTACATTGCCAAATTCATTTACTAAATATAATAGGTTTTTTGTTGCAGTCTTCAGGGTTTTCTACATACAATATCATGTCATCTGTGAACAAATGGGACTACATTGTATAAAAAGCTTCTGCACAGCAAAAGAAACCAGCATCAAAATGAAAAGGAATCCCACTGTATGGGAGAACATATTTACCAATAGTTT
>NW_006296616.1:119273-152578 GCF_000327345.1 Myotis davidii | reverse complement strand
CAACCACCCACGGCCCCTAGCCCTGATCGAGGTAGGCTGGCCGGACCCCACCTGTGCATGAATTCGTGCACCAGGCCTCTAGTTACTTATAATAGCTAAGATCTGGAAATAGCTCAAGTGCCCATCAGTAGATGAGTGGACAAAAAGCTGTGGCACATTTGCACCATGGAGTACTATGTAACAGTAAAAAAGAAGGATCTATTACCCTTTGAGACAACATAGAGGGATCTGGAGATACTGATGCTGAGTGAAATAAGCCAATCAAAGAAAGACAAATATCACATGATCTCATTTATATGTGGAATCTAATGAACAAAATAAACTGACAAAAAAAATAGATCCAGAGGTGTGGAAGCATGCAATAGACTGATGAATCTCAAAAGGAAGGGGTGCAGAGAGGTGGGAAAAAATTAACAGAATCACTTATATGCATAACCCATAGACACAAACAATGGTTTGGTGAAGGCTTGGGGAAGGGGTGGGAGAGGGGAGAAGAAGGTCAATGAGGGAAAAACTGAGGACATCTGTAATACTTCCAATAATAAAGATAAATTAAATTTTATGAAATGTAGATGTGAATAAAATGTGGTCTGAGTATAACTAAATATTTATTAAAGAAAAAATCAAGGGAATTTGAGTTTAATACCTCTTAAATATATTAATACCTGCATTAATATGTTTATAATTAAATATATTATGAATACATTAAATATGTATATAATATGAATTATATATAAAAATTATATATAGATAGATAGATAGATATAGATATATATAGGGTAGTCCCAAAAATGTATACACACTTTGAAGAATTATTAATTCCAATGGATTAAATCTGAAAAGGAAGAAACATCAATTGAGCTATCACTTGTTAAAGTGTATATACATTTTTTGGGACACCCTGTAATAATATCAACAATAAAGATAAATTTTAGAAAAAAAGAGGGAGACAGAGAGAGAGGCAGAGAGAGACAGAAAGAGGATTTAAGATGAAGAGTCCTTAGAGCCAGCCAAATCTTGATTTTAGCATTATCAGATATCTAATCATCTAATCTTTAAGTCACTTAATACTACCCCTAAGCCTCAGTTCCACATCTATAAAATTAGAATAATCGTGCTTTGCTAGGATGACTCTGAGAATAAAATTTGTTAATGAATAAACAATTTGCCATCATATTTAAATACAAGGAGCACTCAGTGGCAGCTAGTGCTGTTATTATTATATTATCACTATCATCATGATTTAATAAATAAACCATTTATTCTTTTTTTTCATAGATAATGGGGGAAAAGGAAATTAATTTAAAATCTATTAAGAGAGAACCCATCCAAAAGAATGAGCTTTTAAGCTGAAAAATGTGCTAAGCATTTTGATTGACAAGGTTTTGAATTGTTATTCATCAAGCTAATTTGAAATAGGATCAATAAACCACTAGTATTTCTGGATTATTTAAGTGGGGGGTGGGGCCACTAGTCTATGATCTCTTCAATTGGAAAAAGGCTTGTTAAGACTTTACCTAATGTGGACTATAGGGGAGATTTTATTTTATTTTATTTTTTGTTTAGCTTTGCTGAAAAACAGATGTAATTTCTAGAACAAAATATATGTTACATTTATGTTCCAATGAACTTTCTTTCTTTCCTGCAGAAACATTTTTGGTTGTGAATACAAGTTACAGCCTTCCTCAACACCTAATGACCACGATTATTACTGCCCTCTCAACTGTGGCCAATTTCAGATTTAGAAGCTAAGTGACTGTCACTGCCTTGACTCCTAATTATTGAAGACACTGAGCTGAAATTGAGACTTAGCTTCTAGGAAATACAGCTTTGAGGAAACATTTCTGGTAGCTTTAATGCTTACCTTGACCCTACAGATTAATGCAAAGCATGGTATGTCTCCAGTTGGCGACTAAAATACAATTCCCTGCAGAAGAAAAGCAATTAAAAACTATTCTTGCATTCAGACCTTAGAAGGTGAACCGATGTTTCCTCTTATCCTGTGTTAGTATGTGTTTGAGGCTGCATGGTGAATTGCATAATTGAGATTCAGAAGCAGGCATTTTAAATAATAATATGTAGCTGTCGTCAAGGTAACATGGGAAGGGCATTGGGGATTTTCTTTTTAAGTAAAAGGAAATGGAAACATTCTCTTTTATTGCTGTTAGTATCATGTTTGTGCTTTATGCTTTGCTTTGATGCTACAGAATGCAAAATGTGGTCTACTTCTATTCAGTGACTACAATAAAACTTTTTATCAGACGTCAAAGGGAGCACACTGAAAATGTTCTAGCATTCTATAATACTCTATGATGTAAGAACATTCTATTAGTATGTGTTTCTGTTAAATTTTAGCTGTAACAGAAGTGTCTCAGGTAGAAAGAGATTACTAAGAGATACTGTGGGGTTAAACTCCTGAATAAATGAGACAGGGATTAAACAGACCCATTAAGCATTATACTTAGTACAATCTGAATTTTTATCAAAGTCAAACTTTGGGCAAATTTCATTCTCTCTGGAGAAATGTTGGTGAGTACTCAGACCTGTGTCGCTTTATATTTTTTAAGAAAAATTTCATAGTGTTTTCTATGACTCAGGCTCCATTTTATATTCTGCACCCATTTAACTTGTTTGAGCCTTAGAGCAACCCTGTAATTATTCTCACTGTACAGATGAGGAAACAGAAGCATAGAGAGATTAGGTAATTTATTCATGATACAAGATAGGAAATACCGCAACTACAATTTGAACCAAGCGATTCTGCTTTCACAGTCTGTACCCATGACTGTGCAGTTCCTCTTTTGTGGGAAGATGTGGAGTCCTTTGTTCTCTCAGAACAAGTCTAATAAAAGTAGGAATGTACTCTAGTCTCCTACCTGTGCCTTCCTGTTGTGGGTGAATCACAGAATGCCTGTGCTGCCCACTGGGACAACCATGCAATCTTGCCTTCCCAGTTTCAGAATATGTTCAGTTTCACCAGTAAGAGTTAGAAAAGAACTGAGCTGACTGGGTCTTTGGGGACATTTTTTGTTTCACCAGCTTTAGAAGAGCTGGCTCCTGCACCTTCAAAAGCATGTCAGACGCACAGGCATCCTTGACTTGGGTGTTTGAATGCAACACCACTGACTGAGGGAAAGACATGTTTGCTATCTATGTTGCTTCAGAGTCAAAACAAGATATTCTGGGGCCAATGACAAATGCTTTTGTATAGCATACTAATGTGATTTGGCTGGTCTTATTCAAAGGAATTTGGACAACAGAATTAATTATACATGTCAGCGTGAAAATAAAACAGTTCATAAGAACAAACAAAATAAAACAAATGAAATGCAAATGAATTTAATGAAGACAACTATCTCTGTGAGTTTTACTCCTTATATTCTCTTAAATTAATTGCCCAAGCACCAAATTTAAAACTGATATTATAAGACTTGGGTGGATAAATTTTAGCTGCTACCCAGAGGTACTGAAGTTATTCTAAATATGAAAATCTTATCTACGCACATCAGTGAGTTTAAAATATTTGTAGTGTGCTCTTGTATCTACCTCTTTAATCTTTCTGGTCCAGGTTGAAATATTTAAGCACTGGTAGAAAAATGGATACTCTTTGTGAGATAACAAGGTGCCCTTCAAGGGTTTTAACTAAAATTTGGGTCATAAAAGTCTTCACAGGATCTTCTAGAATCAACACTAGGATTCTATGAGAGTCCTGGCTGGTTTAAGGTCTTATGGTCTGATATCCTTGCGATCTCAACTAAGGTAGGGTGTGAGATTGAGGGAGGCAGAGAAACTCAGAGCTGGAGGTTTTGAAAGAAGAGCTAATGTTGGAGGGAAGCAACTAAAAACAAAGGCTGGTTTCCATGCAGGTTTGCTTGGAAACACAACCATCACAACTATCAATGCAAATAGTCCACCCTCAAATAGGGATTCATTTGGATGGGATCTTGCAGTATCTCAAGACTGGGGACTAAATAAGAACTTAAGTATGTGTGTGTGAAGAGAGACAGAAGTGTGTGTGTGTGTGTGAGAGAGAGAGAGAGAGAGAGAGAGAGAGAGAGAGAGAGAGAGAGAAACGAGAGGGAACACACACAAAAGTACTATTTTTCCCTCGAGAAAGTAGCTCTCAGAAACTAATGATCCAGACTACATGGTGACAGTCGTTTGTCAGCCTTATTGAGAGCATTTGACTACATTTTCAAATGTCACCACTTCATGTGACAAGTGTCAAGATAAGCCAGTCACTGATCCTGCCTCGCCAAGAACTCACATGTGCCCACAGGGCGAAAGACTGCGGATTGTGATGAAGAAGAAAATCACATCTTGGTCTGAGGTTCCAGTCCCCAGGCCAGGTCCAAGCACCTTATTTACTAGCCACCTCCACACCAAGGACAGTGGCCCCAGGTCTGTGAAGTGCGGTGGCGGAGGATTTCCCCCTACACAGGGCTGACTGCAGGCAAGGAGTGGCTGTTGTCTTCCCAAGAAATCTCCCCAATCTGGAGTGAATTTCAGTCATTTACTTAACAGGCTCCACATAAATTATTCCAAAAACCATGTTTACTCCTGTAGATGGACGAAGCACACATGGCCACAGAAAGAAAACATGTCCTATTGGATCCCCGCCCGATGAACACAACTTTTCCTTCGCCCAGAAGGGAAGTCCAGATTTTAACCCTTTGGCATCAAATGTGGCCACACAGAATATATTAAATTAAGAAACTTGTTTTAGTTTTATTTTTGGTTAAAGACATGTAAGTAAATTATCAGGAGAAGCAAAGCTAATATAAAAGAGAGAGAGAGAGAGAGAGAGAGAGAGAGAGAGAGAGAGAGAGAGAGAGAGATTCATAGATGAGTTTATCAAGAACAGAAGAGTTCTATAGTTTTTAAAAATTATGTCCCAAACTCATTCTCCTTCAAGTTTAAACACAATGACAAGAATGAGATAAATTTTTTTTCTTCCAATCTGACAGGACAATTTTAAGGATTTCCAAGGTTTTTGTTTGTTTTGCTTTGCTTTGCTTTTTGCAAACACTTTTTTGGGAACTGGGAATGGAAAAGCTTCTTTCTGGTATGGTTCTACTCGGTTCCTCAGCTCATTTAACCTGAGGTTTTGGGGGCTGTATTACTAACTCACATGACTGTTGTGAGAATTAATTAAGCAGCATTTGCAAAACCCTTCAAGATGTTCACATAAAAGGTGCAAAAGAAGAATCACATCTGGTATCGCAACAGAGGGGCCGCCAAAAGGAGACCTCCTTCAATGAATGTTTTTATCTGACCAAAGTTTCAGAATTTGGCCACTGCCAAGATACTATCTGGAAATACTTGGACAGTGGAATTCTGATGCTGGCAAACTGATTTCTTCCTGGCTTGCTGTGGGTATTGCATTCCTATTAGACCATAATTAACACAGTACCCAGGACTGTAGCATTGTTCTTTACAGCTTTTTTCATTTGAGGGATTGTTTTTGTTCAAAGACAGACAGACAACACAGAACCTCACAGCAGTCTGGTAGGGGAGGAAATATATAGTATCTTTCTGTTCTGTTCTTTCAGGGACATGAGCCCATTTTCAAAGTTGGCTGCTCTACCTGTTTTCTAGATCATCAATGCCAGAGATGTGTTTGTCATGTCATTCCTTCACTTAGAAAATGTCTGCAAGCTATACCTCTGAAATCCTTCTTGGGACCCTCCAGGTCTGTTCAGGTCATTTGCCTTGTTGCGCCATTTCCAATCATTTTGGCTTTCTGTTATCAGCCCAGCAATATTTCTAAGGTCCATCAATCCCTGGTCCTGAGTCATTGAAGCTCCTCTTTCCCATCACAGGAGTCTGGGAACATGAAGAGCATAAGGGGCAGTGTGCAGCTAAAGCTGCAACCATAGGTCATTTACCAGGTTCAATATCCTAAGGCAAGTGTCAGCAACATTGCTTCCCAAATGCTACCATGGGAAGGGCTTTGACCCCACATGAGTGGAGGTTGGGATGGTGGAAGGGTTTTTATCCTATCAACTGCTCACTTTGGAGACAACAGGCAGGAATCCTGTGTGCTTGCCAAGGAAGTGACCACCACATTGAGTTGAGTTCTAATACTTCTTTTACTTAATATATTCTTATTGATTTCAGAAAGAAAGGAAGAGGGAGAGAGATATAGGAAGATCAATGATGGGAGTGAGAGAATCACTGATCAGCTGCCTCCTGCATGCCCCGCACTGGGGATTGAGCCTGCAACCCAAGCATGTGCCCTGGCAGAGAATTGAACCAAGACCTCGCGGTCCATACGTCGATGCTCAACCACTGAGACACACTGGCCAGGTGAGTTTTTATGCTTTTTTTAGAGGGAGAGAGATATAGGAAGATCAATGATGGGAGTGAGAGAATCACTGATCAGCTGCCTCCTGCATGCCCCGCACTGGGGATTGAGCCTGCAACCCAAGCATGTGCCCTGGCAGAGAATTGAACCAAGACCTCGTGGTTCATACGTCGATGCTCAACCACTGAGACACACTGACCAGGTGAGTTTTTATGCTTTTTTCCCCCCTCTACCCTTATACAGAAAAGGAAATTGCCACATAGATTAGCACCAGATACATAATAAGTATTCAATTGAGATTTGTAACGGAGAGCCATCTAGTCAGCAAATCTTGCTGAGTCCCTACTATGTGCCAGATACATTTCTCAGAAAGGAGGTACTACCGCAAGAAAAACAGATAAAGCCCCTGTCCTTGTGGAACTTACAGTCTTGCATGGGAAGGAATGAGAAAGTGTCCTCAGAATTCCATGGGACAATTCAGGCCAAATGCACTGCAACATTTCAATACTCAAAGTTTGGGCACCTCAGCCCTTGGTCCCAGACAATTACTATAATTCTCTTTGACTTTAGCTGCAGTCTTACCGTTCTAATAGAGAAGCAGCCTCAAACTCCATCTGTTCAAACCCTGTCCAAGGGCCCATTAAGACTAGGAGCTCTTACAGTACTCAGATCTGAAGTTAGCATGAAGCGTGTCATGGCCCAGTGACCTGGAAGACGGAAAGAGCCTGGAACTTTGCTCCAAGAATGACATGGCCTGACCTCCTTCACTGCATCTTCACTCCCCTATCACCGAGGCCATTCAGCAGGTGCCTGCCCTGGCACATCCAGCCATAACTATTACTCCAGTTCCTGTAAAACACTTCATCAATTGTTTGGCTAAAATCAAGATGGATGGTGTTACTCATACTACCTTTATCTACTAATTCAATTGCTCTATTTGAAAAAATGGAAGAGTAGAAGTGTCTGAGATTTCTTTTTAGAGACTTCAGCAGATGACCTTAGAGTCTGCTGTGACACCCCATTAAATGTCTCCTAGATATCCGTGCAGTTTATATTCTCTAGTTAACCAACAGCCCCCCAGCAAGTCAAGGTGCCCAAGAAGAATCCCCCTTCCAGCATCTTCCTGCATATCCACGGAATTCATCTCAAAGGGAAAACAAAGTACTTTTTAAAAAAATTTCAGGAGGCTGATGTGTTTAAAGAAGGCTGCATTTTTTTTCCCCATAAGAAATAAGGATTCTCAATACTATGGAAACCCACACTAGCCTATTTGGGGATTAATTTCCTAGTAACAATGGATTTAATACAAAACATACTTCTATTGTAGCAAAGAAAAAAAGCCACAGGAGTAATATGCATTTTGCAGATTCTGCCAAACAAGACAATGTTTGTTTATGCTTTAGAGAAAATAAATTAATGTGTTTTGTTTACATTTGCATACATCTTTCTAGAACACATGCATATACAAAACACAGTTGTTGTTGTGTTATTATTAATATTTTTGTTACAGGGCCTTTTCCTGTCAGTCCATATGGCTTCTCTTTATGGCTTTACCTTTATACCCTAAGAATGAATCCCATGGCGCTTTCTAACTTGCCACAACCTGTGTGGCCTAGCTCAGAACTCTAGAAAGCACTGACTTCTCCTGTGGAATGACACTGCTACCATATTTCATGGAGATTATATGACTTACATGGAAACTGCTTCCAATGGGGAAAAAAACGGTGAATTCTTTCTATAGCTTTACTTAAACTGACCAAGTAACAGTCAAGGTTTGGAAAATCTGAACTAACAGGTAAAATTCTTATCCCTCTAACGCATATATTCAGACTTAGGTTTCAGTTGAGGATTTTTTCTGTATATACAAAAAACCCCACCCTCTTTCTGATATTTATTTGCATTAATATAGCCCTAATATATGAGGTCACATTTTGCCTCTAATTATCTTAATTGTTTTTTCTGATGTGCAATTCTAACTTGGTCACAAGTTTGTATACCAAATACACTAATTGGTTATTACTTATATGTTGACGTTCTAGTTAACATGTTTTTCTCCTTTTGCCTTTTACCCTGCCCGTCTTCTTTTCTCATTATTTTGATTCTCTACTTTTAATATATTTGCACATATACATAGAAATATTTATAGGCTTAAGTGTACCTATGATTATATGGATGTATATCTGTGTGTTCATATAAAAATAAATTTGTTTCTAGCCCTATCCACTGAGAAGACCAGGAAGTAACAATACCCCAATAGCACTGACCACACTAAACACCCAGATGTTGGTTTCTAAATATCCTTCTAGACCAAAAGGAGCCCAGGTTCTTTGACGAAATGAATGACTTCAGACCTAGGACAAGGAAAGTACAAACTGAACCTGAAATAGTTTGTGACCAAAAAGTGGGGAAATGCTCAAGTAATGATGGAAAGATGTCAAAAGGACACAGAAAGGAACTGCCCCTATGGCCATATCAAGAAAAATTTAAGCATCAAAATAGATAACGAGAATAAGAAATACAACCAATTAAATTAAGTTAGAATCTATGAGTACATAGTGCTATAAATAAATGTGAGAGAAACAAAAAGGTCTTTCTTAAAATAAAACACCAACTAATAAATGTAGGGGAAATGATGGAAGTAGAAAATTACCGTTAAGTCACTGTCACAGTGACAATTGATTCAAAGAGGGGGTAGAGGATTGCTGAGGCCAGAATATTCTGTACTCTCAGAATAATTTTTAATAAAATACTGGTTAATTACAAAGAAAAATGCTGACATTATGATGAGTAAATATGCCTGACATCAATATGACCAGATGATCAAGGTTAACATCACCAGAAATGAAAAGGATCATGTGCCCCTAATATGCTGTATGAAAAGAACACAGCACCTTTCCTATAATATTTATGCCAAGAGAGCATGATCTGCATCTTAACATGAGGAAGCAACTTAAGAATGTAAGACATGTATTCTCTAAGAATTGGTGGAAAACCATAGAATTGTTCCAGTTTGTCAGAGAACAAACACACATGACAACTGGATGCCATGAGTGTTCCACGGTAGGATCTTAGCCCAGCAAGGCAAAATGTTATTGGGACAATTGCCCAAATTTGAGATCTGTTGATTGGATGGTAGTGTCATATCAGTGTTGGTTACCTGACTTGGAGGAGATTTGGGAAAATACACACTGGAGTTTTAGAATTGTTAGGGCTTTGTGTTTTTAATTGTCACAAATTGTTTAGAATACCATTGCCAATGGGGATGTATAGGTGTGTGTGTGTGTGTGTGTGTGTGTGTGTGTGTGTGTGTGTGTATGTGTAGGGGAGAGGAAGAGAGAGGGAGAGAGAGAAATGGGGAGAGAGGAACAGAGACAGAAAGTGACAGAGATAGAAAGAGACAGACAGAAAGGTGATGGAGCAAGTGCTTTAGTAACAGTTAAAGAATCTGGGTAAAAGGAATGTGGATATTTTTGCACTTTTCTTGTCACTCTTCTATAATTTTGAAATTATTTAAAATAAATTGTTTATTTTTCTTATATCAGATTATATTTCAGTATTTCATTTACTTTTTTTTTCTGGCCTGTGGTGAAAAATGGGAACAATAGTTGAGGGCTCTAGTTGATGCTCTCTCCAACTGGATATGCATTTGTAATCTACATTTAATGTAAGTACATCAAGGCAGCATATTGACCTCTCATATTTCTTTAGGGCTCTACAGATTCCATCAATCTGAGAATGAGACACTCAGCATTGAAGCTTTCCTAAGGAGGGAGGGAAGGTACATATAAATTAATTAAAAGTGTGGGCACCTCAAGGACAATAGCATTCACAGTTTAAGCAGTGTAGCAGATTTTTAAATTTAGTATCATTTTTGAAAATGAATAAAATATCAAAAGAAGAGGGGAAAAGATTATTTTGCACGTACAGAAATGTTACATTTCTACTCATTGAAACATGCACATCTCTTATCACTCTGTTCCTACAAAGAGGGAAAGTGGAGTCTGTAATATTCTTATTTATTACATCTAGCACCCACTGTATACTTAATAAATTATTATGTGGTTAGTCATACTTTTTCAGCATTCTATAGCAGTGTAAAGTAAAAATGCATGGTTTAGAGTCAGATTTCAAATTCTTGCTCTTACATGTTCTGAATCTCAATTCCTAGGTAGGGTTGTTGAGAGGATTAAATACATTTCATGTATGATTTGGGCCCAGGAAAGTGACTGGGCCATAATGGACTCCATGGGTAAGAGTGATTCTTATTTGCTTTAAAACATGCTATTATTTTTGCTCAAAGATAATAGGCACAATGAACTGAAACAAGTTGAAAATTGTGTACTATAGAGACCCTGAATATCAAGCAATTGGATTTGGGGGAGAAAAAAACAGAAATATAAATCATTGCATTCCATACTCCTTGGTGGTTGTCAATATCATTGTCATCACCATTAACATCATCATGACATCATCAAGACATTCATGACACAACTGCTGTGTACCTGTAACATGTCATTTAATTTTCCCCTCAAGTCTCTGAGTTGGTGCCTATTAATCTCCCTGTTACAGAGAGGTTACGTCACTTATTAAAAGTCACCTGAACAGCAAGTGGAAGAGCTGGGATTCAAACAGAAACAGTTCGACTCTGAAGTTGGCCATTCCAGTATACTAATCTCCTAAAGGGCTCTACCTGTTGTCTTCCAAGATCCATAAAGAAATTGGATGATTACACCCAAGGCTTAGATCTTATGTTAATTTTCTGGCTTTAAGATTCTTGAGCTCCACTGGAAAAATGTTTAAACTGAGAGATCGACAATGGCCTCCCATCAGGTAATAGAACTTAGTGACCTAAATGCAAGCTGACAGATGCCTGTGACATGTCAGGGATGCAGTATAAGGGTGCAGCCGAACAGTACATTAAGGCAGCAGTTCTCAACCTGTGGGTCGCGACTCCCTTTCACAGGGGTCACCTAAGACCACCCTGCATATCAGATATTTACATTACGATTCATAACAGTAGCAACATTACAGTTATGAAGTAGCAACGAAAATAATTTTATGGTTGGGTCACAACATGAGGAACTGTATTTAAAGGGCCAGAAGGTTGAGAACCACTGCATAAAGGCCTGATGACTCTAGCCCTAATATTTGTCACTAATATTTGTGACATCACTAGCATTCATGCCACAATTGCAGTTTTGTCTTCTTTGGTCATACCAAGATATCTCCATTACTAAGGACGATGCCAGACACAAACAAACTAGGAACTCTATAGTTGCTGAATGAGTGAATGAATTATTTTTGCATCATTTAGTGACACAAGTAATTGTGTCACTGCTGCTAACTATTAACTTTGAATGAGTTTCCCTACCTCTTGCCTCAGTTTTTTAATCTGTATAAACTAGAGATAAAAGTACTTGCCTCAGTTTTTTAATCTGTATAAACTAGAGGTTGTATAGACTTCAGAGGACTATTTGAAGATTAAATTAAATGTATACATTGGTGTGTATAAAACAGTGCCTGGCACACAGTACACAATAGATGTTGACTATTACTATTATTATTTAACATAAGATTCTAAAGGCCTGCAAAAGCTAATCAATACAGCCCTGAACAAGTGCCTCATTTATTTTAGAGAGCAGATTCCATCACATGGATTGCTAAAGCATTAGCACCTATTTGAACATGTATGTCCAAACATTGATGTCACACCTACTGGGCAAGACCAGTGTTAATAGAGCTACATTTGCATTCCCTACTCATCTTAGAAAGCTTCTAATTTTCTGGCACATTTCACAAGTAATTATAAGTAGCTCCATAAGTGATACCAATGCCCTTTCACCCTTGGATGCTTGTGGTTTCTTAACATTCCATATTTTAAGCCTTAGCTGAGAGTTTTTTTGCCAGTTACTCTTTTTCTTTTCCCAGAGGTCTTCATTAATTTCTAATTGTAGACTTTCTTATCTGCATTTTCCTTGTTTAAGTAAAATTAGAAATATAAATGTTCAGGAATTTTGCCATTATGTATTCATCATATTGCCATGGCCTTTCTTGTTTGATTTTAAGAATGGTTTTCTTCCTCCTTAATGACACTTAATCTGATTTCATCTAAATTAATTCATTCTGTCCTTGCATCTTTCCCCACTTATTTTAAATATGTACCTTGTTTTTAATATGCCCCCTTTTTATAATCCTAGATAAATTTTAAGCTAAAGATAATTTGAAGTATTTCTTCATGTAAGACATCTTACATTTTTCTTCATCAATTGCAAGAGGAATTATAACTATTTTACTTAACAAAAGTGCCTATTTCATTCTAATATTTAAGAGATTAAATTTTCCCTCCCACTGCATGATTCACATTTCTCAATCTAAAATTTTCATTCTAAAATTTAAAAAGTAATGCATACCTGTTGCAGCAAATAAACTATGATAAATGTATCTCAAGAAAACTTTAAAAGACATATGCAATAAGAGAGAATGACAAAACAATTATCTTTACAAACTAGTACAAACAAAATAGCATATGCCTCACGGGGCTGTTGTGATGATTAATTTCTCCTATCTCTCTCTCTCAAATAAATCTAGGTTTATACATATCCTCCCAAACAGATTGTACCTGATGTAGTCATTCATTCAATCATTACCTGTATCTTGACCTAATTTCTTTGGATTATTCCAAGTTGTCTGGGAACTGTTGAAAATATCTAATACACTATAATTTCACCATTCCTGCATCAGTTCTGTACATCATTTCAATTACACTAGCTTTGCATGCATTGTGTTCTGTCAGTTTAATTACTTCTTGTATGAGTGTAGTAGCTTCTGAGATTGCAAACTCCTTTTTTCTAGGCACTTGAAAAAGTACATAGGCATTAGGCATTGTACATTTTGTATCCAATAAACATAAAGGCCCACTAGCTCTGCATTGGAATAATTAGAATTTATAGATATCCTGTTGCTATATTAATTTTAATAGAAATAACCTCCAGCATAGTAAAGAATGATAACTAATTAAACATTAAATATAGACTGATAATAAATAAATACCTGGTATAAAGCCATTCCCATTCTTTCTGCATGTATACAATGTAGGTCATTCATACCGTTTTACCCTTGATTTTGTTTCTTTCATTACGTTCTGAGGTTTTTCAATAAATTATAATCATCTATAAATTTGGAATTTATTGCAAAAATCCAGTTTTTCAAATTGATTCTGGATCCTATTTTCTCTAAGCAGACTTTCTGGCTTCTAAGAAATGGGAAGAAATAAGAAAAAAAGAGAAAGAAAGAATGAAAGAAAAAGAAAGAAAGAAAGAAAGAAAGAAAGAAAGAAAGAAAGAAAGAAAGAAAGAAAGAAAGAAAGAAAAAGAAAGAAAGAAAGAAAGAAAGAAAGAAAGAAAGAAAGAAAGAAAGAAAGAACAAACGAGAGAGAGAAAGAGAGAGGAGAAGGAAGGAAGGAAGGAAGGAAGGAAAGAAGGAGGTATAAAAAGGAAGGAAAGAACAAAGAAAGAAACGAAGGGCTAAAGAAGGGAAGAAGGGATAGAGAAAAAAATACTAAACTACCATTTATTAAAATGTACAAGTGAACTATGACTCAGCAATTCTGTAAAGAACTTTGCCTTCGTCATTGAGTTTCATCTTTACTGTGAACTTGTAAGACTTATAGTGGTTATGTAGATTCTCAATGTCATACAACCATTAGGTAACACATCTAGAGTTCAAAGCCATATCTATTGACTTCAAATCCGATATATAATCATTTAACTTTTCAACCTTTCCTGTAAAAGGAGACTAATTTAACCTTTCTCTTTTATTGTTATTTCTCTATAAGAAGAATGATGATAACTTCCCATTATCTACTAAGAAAAGACGGTTGTGAAGGGAGAAGTAGCAGATGAAGCTGGAGAGGTAGGCAGGGGCCAATTCATGGAAGATGCCTATGTCATTCTAAAGAATTTGGACCTCATCCTTGGTAACAGAGAGTCAAATGTAATAATCTGAACAATAAAGATTTAATTAAAAATAAAAAAAAATAAAATAAAATGTTAAGCAGGAGTGACACCACGAGATTAGAGTTACAGAGCCATCTCTCCGGTAGAAAACCTTATACGGGGTTGATAATGATGATACAATCTGGAAACAAGAAGAGTGAAGAGAGGCATCTACACTGGTCTAAGTGTTAAGGTGATATTCTCACCAAGGCTGATTCAATGATAACGGGGAAACAGGCTCAAACTGTTGGTGGA
Organism: Myotis davidii; assembly: GCF_000327345.1. Taxonomy (NCBI): domain Eukaryota; kingdom Metazoa; phylum Chordata; class Mammalia; order Chiroptera; family Vespertilionidae; genus Myotis; species Myotis davidii. Next base: position 138,022 of record NW_006296616.1, on the reverse strand, counting down.
ATAAGAAGTGAAAGCAGTAGAATTTAGTGACTCATTAGATTTAAGCTGTGAGGGAAAATTAGGGGTCATGAATGACTTGCAGATCCCCAGCATGGGTGTCCAGGTCAGGGTGAAAATGCCAGTGGCTGATACAGGAAAAGGAGCAAAGAAAACTTGCTAAATAAGATGGTCTTTTCTGTCCTCTCACCTTTGCTCATTCACTTACTTTAACAATTAATTTTTCAGACATATCTCCTCTTCCTGAAATCCTATCAACTGTCCAAGGCCCAGTTCAAATGCCTCCTTCCACAGAAAGACTTGCCTTCATTATGGGAGCTTTCCTGCTTACCCCTGTTGGTACTTCCCTTCTCTGAACTCCTAGTCAATGTATTGATTCAATTTATTTGGTAAGTATCACATTCTTCCTTTTGGGACAGTGGTCTGTGAATATTCTGATAGTTTACAAAATTCCTGAGATCTAAATATCCATCAATTTTTTGCAATTTTTCTATTCTCACTTGATGTATTTGATATGTAAATAAATCCAAATAATTTTAAATGTGAGAAATAAAGCCTGGTGTAAGACATTTTTTCAAGAATGAGCCATCTACCAAAAACAGAAGCACCTTGAAAGCAGGCATTGTATCGCACAGCTATTGTCTCCACTTAGTATTTATCTCAATGCTAAGCACCAAGTATGGGCTCCATTAATATTTGTAAAAATACTTTGATACAGATGGCACCTCTTTATCTTTTTTTCTTTATCCAATCCCTCTGAGGTATTTATCTCTTACGGGTGCCATCTTAGCAATGAACATGATCTCAGCAGATTTTGTTTACTAAACGTACTCCTAATCTCCTTCACTCAGATGCAGTTATCTTCTTGCCAACCGCCTATAGTCCTTGTATTTGTATAAAGGCATTTTAGTACTTTAGTGTTTTTTTTTCTATCATTCATCATATGCTACAGAAAATTCTGTCTTCTGCCTAATTTTTTTGAAAAGCTGCTAGCCTGCCAGTTTTAGCAGAACGAACCAGGAAATAGAGTCTGGCAACAAAAAGACACCGAGCAGCAGACGAAACTCAAGGTTTGCAAAGTCATGATGCTCTTCAACCTGTTGTATTGGGTGTGAAATTAGATCCTATCATGTTAACTCACCCCCGGAGCAAATGTCTTTTTGTGACAACTACATGCTGTGTTTCAAGCCAAATGATAGAATACGTTTTTCCAACAATTATGTTTTGGGAGCAGAATCTCTCCAAAAGTATCAGCATGTTAATGATTGGCCTTTAGCTACTCCCAAAGTGTCTTGGTAACAAGTGGCCATCACCAGTTTAAAATGCAGATCCTATTGGATAATTGGGAGATAAAGCCTTCACTGGGGTAATGGCAGGCATCTTCCAGGGTATAGAATAACATAATGTAAAATGGGGATGTTACTTCTGAAAATCAGGAGGGACCACTCAGGTTATAAAAGAAGGGAATATAAGAAAGACCATGTCTTTTTCCCCATCGTTTTCTTCTCAGCCTCACTCATTTATTACACAATTTTTTATGGAAAATTCCAGAAACTATGTTTAGAATTGAAAATTCAGGTCAGAAAGGGATGAAGGAGAAGGGGGAAGAGGTCCCTGTGCAGATCGCAAAGTAAACAGAACTCAGGGAAAGCCTCAAAAAGCTGCACCACCCTCAGCTGGGCTCTGCACAGTAGCAAATGGCACCTAAGACACATTTCTTAGACTGGGTGACTCTATTGCAGGAACATTTGCAAAAAGGCCCATGGGCTATAAAAGGCCTTGTGCCTTGGGCTTTTACTTAAAAATCTGATTGGGGGTTGGGGAGGACTGGTCTTTGGAACATTTAGGAAGTTGTGACTCTTGCTAAGAGTGTTGATGGGGTTTGATTTCTCTTACAAGGTCTTTAAAAAATATATAGATTGAACCTAGAGTGAACGTCAGTAAAGTAGGAGAAATGGGGAAGAAACTGACCTGTTTTGCTTGGAAAGAAAATGCGGATAGTCAGTGAGTGAGTGTGTGTGTGTGTGTGTGTGTGTGTGTGTGTGTGTGTGTGTGTATGCGCACGTGCAGATATCAAATAGTCTTGAGCAGCATCCTAAGATCATATTTATTCAAAAAAAGTAATATGTCAACAGTAATCAAAAGTAGTCAACTTTGAAAGTGTTTTTTCAAAGTAAAACAAAGTGGATTTATTACAAGACTTTCAGAGTCTTTAAATGCCCATGGTAAGCCTCTGATAGGAAGGTATACAGATGTAGTGTATACCACTCTCAACAGCTGTAGTTTGATAATTAACATAAAATATCCTCTATATTTTAAAAAATGCAGTTCATCCAAAGCCACTGGCAAGCTCTTTTGATCCTGGTCTGTTGTCTTTTCACTACCTCGCAATAGTCACCAAATTTCTAAATTGCTCTCTAATGTTGATGATACCACATTCTCCTATTCTCATCTCTATGCTTTATAAAAAAAGGAAATATAATGTTCTCATATTCGCCATACTTTCGGATGGCCCCAGCTATAAAAGATAAGAGAGATATTTTACATCATCTCAAAAGTAGGATGCTACACTCTTAGACTGAAGTCTCAAATGCAACTTCCCCTAAAGAAAAACACTAACATAAAATCCTGTGTCAGACCAATTTAGAGAAGGTCCTCTGTGTCCTCTTACATCCTTGCTTTGGGAAAATTATGAGTGTAAGGTGTGTGTGTGTGTGTGTGTGTGTGTGTGTGTGTGTGTGTGTGTGGTTTTGGCTTCATCAGCACATCTTGATTCCACCTCCCTCCCTCCTAATGTCTGAGACCATTTCCAAAGCTATAAGTTTTTTTTTCCCATTTATTCATTCAATCAATCATTTACTAATGCACCCAGTTGACATTTATTGAGCCCTAACTCTCAGTGCATATGGCTTCATCCAAGCCTCCAGCACCACCATAGTCCTATGCTAAGTGTGTGTTGTGATGGTGGGAATTCCAATTGAAAGATTCCTTGCTAGAACTCCAGGTCTGTCTCCACCTGCACTTACCCTGAGCTAACTGCTCAGGTAACTTTGTCTTATCCACAGAGCATGCTGCCATCAGCAAAAGAGGGAATCCCTCTATAAAATTACCTCAGTGCTTCCTAGAAACAAATGAAGAGCACCCACCCCTCACACCGGTGCCAGGAAATTTACTAGACAATGCAGAAATCAACACGGACAATCAGCACCTCAGTACATGTAGCTGCGCCGATGAAAACATGAAAGGTGGCAGAAAATCTAATTTTAAAATCTACAGTTGGTAAAGACTTTGGGAACTGGCTCTTCAAACTGGTTCCCATGTGTAATCTAGACTAGCAAATGCTGGATGAACTAGAGGAACACATCTTTGACCCTTCTTTGACCACCTCACACAAGCTATTGTCCTATCCCCACCTGTTACTCACATACCTGTTTCCTTTACTTCATACAATTTACCATTCTCTGAAATCATCTTTTTTTCTTCCTTGTTTCTTTTTTGACTGTCATATTCTTTTTACTTGCCTTGTTTCTTGTTTTATCCCCAACATTTAGTATTATTGGCACCTAGTAACCAATCAGTAATACTTGTTGAATGGGTAAATGGATGAATGAATGCATGAAGTGACTAAAGCCCTCTTTTATTCTTCTACCTCATCTTAACTTCTATAATTACCTACTTTATTCTTTTACTTTCCATTTGATTTGCCGAGATATTTAGTTGAAACTAAATAGTCTACAAATTACTTTAAATTCCTTTGGAGCTCTATTATAAATTCTAAGAAAAATAAGTTTCACTGAAATTAGATTTAATTCATGAAGGTCAAGCCAAACCATTATCTAGCCTGAAAAACTGTCACCAGCCTATTTCAAATATCTTCAGGAAAAGAAGTATCCAATGTGAGTAAACACCCAAGTTTCAGTATTACGTACAAGAACCCTAGTTTAATTTTTATCAGAAATATTCCCCAAAACTAAATCCTTTTAGGCACTGAGCCAGAAGTCCCTTGTGACCCCATATCACAGAGGCAGTTTGCTGCTTACATCTCTTCACAAAAATTACTATTTCTAAAATTCATCTCTCTATGCTTTGGTTGCTATTTCATGGATAACAATCAGTTATCTCCAAAAGGAAATATTGCAAACATATTCACCAGAAAGGAAGAAAGGCTTCTAGAAGCAATCTCGGCCTTCTCTAGAAATAGGCATCACTCCCAAAACAATCACCAATAACAGCATCTTTGAGCACCAGGCACCTGTTCATTTCCTTTCTCCACAGTCTACATCGTCAGCCAAAAAGCCCATTATGAATGCAGGTTTGAGTTTGTCTAGATGAAGTGGATAGTAATTAGTTCCTTTTACATTTGGTAATTTTGTTAACACAACTCAGTAGGTGTCTTGTTAATTTGTTCATTACTAGGTGGGTGAAAATGTGCATCTCTTCTGTGAATACCAATTATTCCTAAATGAGGTAATTTCACCAAGACAGTAGAATTTCCTCATTCTTCCCTGGTTTAAGAATATCACGTCCAAGAATGACCAGTTTTAAACAACGAAAGCTAAGGGAGGTGCAAAATGGTACTCAAATGAAAAAGGGGGATATACCCTATTATTTTGCAAACTTAAAAGAAAGCCCATTTTCAGGGTGAATAGGCATTTAGGGGAAAGAGGCAGAACATGCTGGTGGTGTCCGTGCTGCCTTGGACTCAGGTGGCCCTGGGTCTCCAGGTGCTCTTTGCAGAAGCTGAAGGGACATGTCACTGTGGGTATGTAACAAGAATAAGTGGTCATCTCATCATTCCTGGTCAACATGGTCATACTCCAGGATTCTTACCACCAGCAAAACAAAGAAAAATCACTTTATAAATGTTCAAAGGAGTTTTCAAGTCCCACTCCTATCTCCTGTTTCTTCTTTCTGAATCAAAGCAGTTGCATAAATCTCCGTCTTCAAATAATTGCATTTTGGGGAGATGGAAGGGACTGGGTAATGTCCATGGCAATATTCTCTGTAAGGCCAAGGAGTGAAATAAGTACATCTTTGGTGTAAACAAAGTGGAGAAGGAAAGGATTCAAGGGGCCTGAGAATAAAGACTGTCCCTTCTTGCATTGGTATCCCTGTACACAACATGTTCCTGGCACTCATTAAATAAATACGCAGACCTCTATCTCCTCCTACATAGGTTGCCCCCTTGTTCACATACATATTTTCTGAGTTGAACAGCCAGAGAAATTGATGTCCGCCCTTTGGTCAGTTGAGTTGATTTACTAGGGAAACTTAAAGGGTTTCTAGGAATATCCCAATGACTTCCGCCTTGCTTTATTTCCAAGCACAGAGGACAGGCAAACCTATCCATGAGCTTCAGCACATCTCTGGGGTCACCCACTGGAGAAATGGGGGAGATGCGATGGCCTATGGAGCTCTTGACCTGCCTGCTGTTCATCTGTTTCCCTCCTGTTAGCTGCTCCCAGACACCTTCCCTACAGCACTTTTCTTCCTCCTCCCCTTCAAGTCAATCTCCAAAATATTTCTTTGTTTGGGGGCCGTTAGGGTGGAGTTATGGGTGATCTCAATATTTATTTCTCTGTGTCAATTAGGAGTGAGTATTGTCTGACGGGGCTCTCATTTCCTTACTGTGACAGTTATTCTTTGGGCTACCTCCACTCCAACGGAAAAATAAAAGGGGACACAGACTGTATCTCCTGTTCACTACTGATCCCTAAGTGATTAACATAGTATCTGGTATACAGTAGTTACACAATGAATATTGTTATTTATTCATAGTGAATATTAATAACTAACAATGAAAAGAATGAGTTAATCAAGACATTGCCCTATTTTATATATCTTACTACATTTAATCCTCAAATGAGCCCTAAGACATAGAAAATTTTATCACACCCATTTTCATGATGAGGAAACTGAGGCACAGAAGTAGCATATCCAAGTTCACAACGTGTGAATAGCAGTGCCTTGCGTGTTTGCTCCCTCTATTATCGTTAGTTCCTGGTCAACATAAAATTATATTTGTTCTGCTATCCCCCACAATGTGTAGAAGAGTCAGGCATTCACGCCATGTAGTGTAGCTGTTAAGAACTCAAGATTTTGAGTGAGATTATCTGCATGAAAATCCAGGATCGTCACTTGCTGGCTGTGTGACATTACTTAATACCTCTCAGTGTCAATTTCCTCTTACTAAAGTGGAGATAACCCCAGTGTCCCTCAGTGTCGTGGAAGACTCACATTTAGCACAGGGCCTGCTCTGCAAGACACATTCAACAAACATCTATTTTTTTATACGTCAATGGCAAGACTGGTGCACGGCACACGAGGCGCTCAGTGAAAGAAAGAATGAGTAAGTAAATGAGTGAGAACAGAATGCCTGCATCCCATTGTTTTCTTCCACTAACAGAGCTCTGCTCATCATCTCTGGTGCTCACACAGCGAGGTTGTCAGCTCACGGGTCCTGCTCATCTGTTCACACCTTAAAAGCAGTAGAGGGAACATTGGCCAGGAGGTGCCTAATTCCGCAGGGCACGGCTAAAAGCAGGACTGATAAAAATCTGCACTTTTTCAGCCTCAGACCTATGGGGAGGCTCCTTGGCTTCCACGTGGATTGGGACAGCAGAGGGAGAAAGCGAGTCTCCCGACAGGACTCTTGACAACGTTATACAGCGCAGATGTAGGAAATCTGCTGAGCCCAATGAAATGGGGACACCTGAGTGAAAGAAGGGGCTCTGGGAGACATCAACTCAGTAAGTTTTCTATGCTGGATGGGAGCCAAGTCCATGAGAAATTCTGCTGTCATTTCCTTTCACAGCCACTGGCAAATGAGTGTGAAATCTGGTGAGCTGAAGAGACAGGCATGGTGGCAGAGATTTAACAGCACAGCTAAGCAGATGAGACAGAAATATGCTTCAGGCCTCAAGAGACCTGAAATATGGGAAGCAGAGAGCAGAGACCAGTCCACCCAGACAAAGAAACACTTAGGAATTGCACTCCGTTCCAAAGGAGAAAAGTAAGTGAGCCAAGTACAGGAGGACCCAGCTGAGGGAGAAGCCCTGTGGGGGCCGCTGGATCCATTTCTCTTGGGTCCTTTCTTCCTTTACCCTACTACAAGCCTGCAGCTGCCTCTGAATATAAACACCACTTCTTCAGAGGAGCACATGGAGAATGTAACAAATTAATACGAACACACTCATTTAATTTCCAGTTATTGACACATCGTTTTTCATTGTGACTGTTTTTATCCCCAAAAGGGCTGTTTCATCAGACATGGAAGAAGGCCATCAACAAAGGAGAATGTCTTTATGATACTTCTTGGTTGACGCAATAGCTCTGCCAAGACCACGAGGAGGCTTTGACAAAGATGGGCTCAGAAACAGCATGGTCCCACCACAGAAGTTGGTTCCCATCCTGCGTGGCATCTGGTCCCCAAGGGTGGCAGGGAGGTCTTTGTGGTAGGTGAGATCTCTTTTGAAAAACCACCATGCGACACACTCCTTAAAGGAAATCATCTGTGCTGAGTTAGCAGGATTAGATGAAAACTTCAAGGGAACTGGAATTTCCTCACTGTGGATTTAAAGACCTCCAAAGAGGGAAGTCCAGACTTGGAAACAAAACCTACTAAAAATTCAGACATGTTTCAAGCAGATAAAACCTTGGGAGTGCTTTCCATCACATGTATTTGCCACTATCATTCATGTCTAAACCTTCTAATATCCCCATCAGGAAACTGTGTGTTAAAATCCCTCGGTTTTGCAGATAAATAAGTTGGTGCACAGATGAGTGAGTTTGCCGCAGGTCCTACCATGAGTCATTGCCAACCCGAGAATTACAACTCTGAGCTCCTAACTGGCAGATCTGAGCTCACACCTTCAGGATCAATCTTCTTAGATCCATCAGACAATGGCTTCAAAAGCTTTCACAGCAATTAGAGGAGGAATACTGTCTCCTATTAGGACACACCTACCCCGTTCTTCTTTTGGACCTTGGCACAGTTGCTGCCCGTGATCAGGGAGCAGGAGACATAATTTAGTGCTTGAAGTCTCCCATGTCTAAGCAGACTTCCTCATGGCAGAAACCACACCGTATAAGGAGAAAAGTCTGGAGATGGGAAGCCTCCTGGCATAGCTAGTGAGAAGGAGAGTCTGGGTGTGGGGGAGCAAAGAGCCAGGCATCTCATTCCTTTGTTCTTGAACTTGAAGCTGATAGGAACTGAGTTTAACTAATATTACACCATAGCATTGTTCCCAAAGTGATGACTCACTGTTCTTGAGAGAATGTCTTTTTCTTCCTTGCAAATGGATACTATATTTTAAGAAGCACTTAAGGAGATAAAAAGAGTGCTCTGAGTTTTCCGATTTGCCAGGTATGTAATGCCAACGGCACTCACGGAGGTTTAGCTGTGATCTAGACCAGTTATGTTCTATGGTGAAGTATTCACCAAATATATTTCAAAGCTAGTACTTGTTTTGACATAGATTAAAATAAGTGAGTATATGGCCTAACCAGTTTGGCTCAGTGCATAGCATCGGCCTGCAGACTGAAGGGTCCCAGGTTCGATTCGGTCAAGGGCATGTACCTTGGTTGTGGGCACATCCCCAGATGGGGTGTGCAGAAGGCAGCTGATTGATGTTTCTCTCTCATCGATGTTTCTAACTGTCTATCCCTCTCCCTTCCTCTCTGTAAAAAATCAGTAAAATATATTTTTTTTAAAATAAGTGAGTATGGAAAATTCAGCATAAAAAAAAAGTGAGAGGATGATGTTAATGAAGATTCTATAAACACTACCGTGTAATCTTTTCTTGGCCAATAGTGGGGATGATGGTGGATGAGGCAGAAGCTGATCCAGAGGTTTAAGGCGAAATTCTGATGCCCCTCTGAAGAAAGAATACTTTTGACTTACCCCCACACTCCTCTAATTTAGCTTCTTCACTTCTAGGTCAAATGGGAAAAAGCATTGGTTGAGCACCTACTCTTCTGGCAACAATCTTGCTAAGTAAGTGTTAGAGGGCAGTTTCCATGGCTCATATCCAACCTTCACCAGGCCTGGATGAAGACTGCATGTGGAAAGTCATTCCTAAAGGGAAAACCTGAGAGCGGGAGTTAGCTGCAGTGGGCATGCCCTGGTCTGAGAAACGGTTCTCAACTGGCCTGAAGACAGGGTGGGCTCTTCACAGCAAGATAAATTTGCAAAGCTTGCCCTTCCAATTTTCAAGACAGCACTCTAATCCCTGATCATGTTCATTCAAGCACCAGCTGGGTTTCAGCAGGGATAGAGACGTCCTATCATAGCATAAGCAAGGTTGTTATCCTCTTTATTTGAGGAGATCTAATTTTTTTCTTCATGCTGATGCTAATTTACTCTGTGACCCCAAGAAGGCAACTGATCCTTATAACCATTTTATAAAACTGTCCAAAATCTTGCTTCTGGTTTAAGTAGGGCAACCAAGTTTAAAAGTTTGCTTCCTAAAAGTTTTTTAAAGTACTTACATAAGCTCAGATGGGGAGGTTTGATTTGATATTCACTGGGAATAATTTAGAGGAAGAAATAGATGACTCAACTCAGGATACGCCCCAGGACCACATCACCTTTGAGCTTTCTGCAACACATGGATGCCTTTCTGCTCCAAGGCCTCAGAACCATCCAACCAGGTCCCCACAATAATAGTGGGGCAAAACTTTATCAAAGGAAGAAGCAGAAAGGCCTGACAGATGATGCTGCCAGCATTTCAGCAGCCAGGTTAGCTTTGTTCTAATGCCATTCTGTCAGGTTTAACAAGCAGATATTAAGAAAAGTTTATAGGGAATCGAGATGAAAGGTTGTCGGTAGAGATGAGAGCTGCCAGTGGGCACCTCACATCACAGCTGGGTGTAGACGCTGCCGCAACTGGCTAAGAGAAAAAGAGGTTGATATAGGAGCAGCTGCTTCCAACCCCTGCTAGAAGCAAGGCTTAATCATCTGGCACCCTGGCACCCGGGAGTCTGGGGCTCCACCTGGAGAGAAAGCCAACCACGGAGAGCACTCTGGGTGTGAGCTTCTTCATTAGCCGAGAAACAAAGGATGTTTTTGCAGAAATTCGGCCCTTGACTGGTCCGGACCTGGTATGACATCTCGCATCCGGAATGTTTTCACCTTAGCATGCAAGGGAAGGAGGGAAGAGGTCCAAGGAGATTAGCAATTTCCCTTAAGGGCTTGGAGGTGAACTTGAGGAAGGAGGGGAACTGAAAAATGAAAAAGGCTGGTGGAGCCCTTAGTAAAAGGGCAATTTAGAGCAAGGTGATTATGTCCTGGCATGTAGGGCAGGCTGGTGGAGCTCTCCTTTATCAATGTTCAGTCCGACTAAATGCTTCCTGAGTCCACCTACCCTTCCACGGAGTGCTTTCTGAAATGAGGATGAGTCAAGGAGCCTCAGAAGGGCTGTGTGCCATCACTATAATGAAGGTCAAGTTTTAAGCCCCGTGCACGAATGCTAAGTCCCATTGTTGCCCATTAAAATCAGCCAGAAAAGAACTATTACATTGGTTTGTTTTTTTTTTTAAATAATAACTCCGTTTTCAAAAGAATAACTCCCCTTCGAAATGTGGTGATGTTGCTTCTATTTCAGCCATGTGTCTTTTCCAATGAAGACTATTCTTGCCTTCTTTTTGTAAAAACAGAATTATAAATAGCAGATATCCTAACCACAATCATTTAAAAGAACCTTACACACATCTTCCAGCAGTGATGCAATATTGCTTGCAGTGAGCGAGCTCCTATCTTGATTACAAATGTATTTTCCTTTTATCGATGTGAAATTCACATAACATAAAATTAACCATGCTAAAGTAAACAATTCAGCCACATTAGGTAAACTAACAATGTTGTGCAACCACCACCTCCATCTAGCTCTGCATCCCCCTTCCCCCAGCCAGTGGCACCATTGTATTGTAGGACAGACAGTGTGCGTTACTACAGTCTTTGTTGTGGCCAAGTACGTATTGTTATTCCCTAAGAAGACTGCCCAGTTGCCCTAGCCAGCTTGGCTAAGTGGATGAACATCAGCCTGCAGACCGATGGGTCCCAGGTTCGATTCTGGCCAAGGGCACATGCCTGGGTTGCAGGCTCGATCCCCAGTGGGGGTGTGCGCAGGAGGCAGCCGATCAATGATTCTCTCTCATCATTGATGTTTCTATCTCTCTCTCTCCTTCTCCCTTCCTCTCTGAAATCAATAAAGAAATATATTTAAAAAAAAAAAAAAAGTAGACTGCCCAGTCATATTGGATCAGGGGCTTGCTTTCTCAAGGTATGACCACAAATGAAATCTCACATCTTGAAACAACTGCTCCCCTTAACGAGGTCCCCACCACTTCAGGAATGCTTCCCATTGTTCTGAGCCACCACAGGCAGGAGCCAGGCTCTCAGTAGTCCTTTAACACTATGTTCCTCATTCCTTTGTGTAGCCAGTGGGTTTTTTCTTCAAAGCTAAATGCTACGGCTAAATTTCATTTCATCTAGACTTCTTTAAGACCTCCATTGAACGGGTAAGAAACACAGGTAACTCAACTCCCCAGGGTTAAATGTTCTTCCGGCCAACAGATTTAAATGGGCCCACAGATTGAAAATCACAAACCCTGAGTTTCCAGCCCACACCTGCTATGCTGCTCTTACTTGACACACATACACGCTGGCTTCCCATATAATCCCCCTATTTTTAGTGACAACTTTTAAAGAAGTTTCTCTTTGAAAGTGTGAGGGTTTTCAGCAGTTATTTTCATAAATCCTGGGAAGGAAGACCTAGCTTTTTCCACCTCAGAAATGCCAATTTTTTTCCCTCTTTTTACATCTGACTCAAACAGCTGAATTGTAATATGCCCTAATTCCTTCTCGTGTGACTTCTCCTCATTCAAGGAGAGCAGTTTTACTAAATCCAAAAGGAAAAAACTCATTTAAAAATCATTTTTGCACATGCACAGTGAAAAAATATTGTCTAATAAGGTTCATTTACATTGTTACCTGAGGCCATAGGGAGTTGTGCAAAGCACATTGCATAATTCCTCCAGGCTGTCAGATGGTGTATCTTTCCCCCATAAGTAGAGAGGAGAGCTTTTTGAAAGAGATCAGAATGCCAAAAGAAAAAAAAATCTTATAAAAATGTTCATACTGATGCAATGGAGAGTTTTTTCTCTGCCCTCTGTATTTGCATTTCTATTTTTAAAACTACACTTTAAAAAAATCACTGCTGCAAACATCATAAAATATAACAGTACTGACACAACGTAATGTACACTGAAAAATCCTAGGCATGTGGATTCCGTAGAGATGTTTATCTGGGTTCTTCCCCTTTTCATTTCAACTTAGAGGTTACCAGCATTATTCTTGCAAAGGGATATCTGAGACTACCCTCTTCAGTGATGAAGAGAGGGCTTCCTCTGATGCCATGGCTAATTGGGGGTTTATTCGTTCAGCAATTATTTTTAGCACTTACTCTATTCTCCCTTACTTCTCAAAAATGCCCTGTGAAGAAACTGAACCAGAAAACACCGTCAATGACTTCAGCAATCACAAAAAGGGATTATTCCATGAGTTTAATGATTGACTGCCTCAAGACCATACTGAGAACCCAGTATAATTATGAAACTGTATGACTCGTTAATTCATTTGTGCAAAGGGTAATACATATATTGATATATATCTGACTCAAACAGCTGAATTATAATATGCCCTAATTCCTTCCTGGGTCCTGGGTGCCGGAGGAAAGCCGGTGCCAGCAGCCGGGGGAAGGAAGGCCTACTCTTGCACAAATTTTCATGCATCAGGCCTCTAGTAGTATATACTAGTATATATTTATGTGTGTGTGTATATAAATATATTCATATGTATATATGTATTTGTTTTTATTGATTTTTAGAGAGAGAGGTAAGAAGACAGAGAAAGAGAGAAACATCAATTTTGTTACTCCACTTATTTATGCATTCATTGGTTGATTCTTGTATGTGCCCTGATGGAGGATGGAACCTGCAACCTTGGAGGATTGGGATGATGCTCTATCCAACTGAACTGCCTGGCCAGGACCTATTTGTTTTTGAAACTTATTTAACAGAGTCACTGTGTGCAGCCATAGCCCGAGCCTGCACCCTCACACGTGTGTCTCAGTAGGGACAGAAGAATGGTGAGCCAGTGAAGGAAAACAGGCACTGGTCCATCTACTCATAATCCATCATGCACTTATTAGTAGACCTGTGGTTCTTTCTTATGCCAAACACAAAATCCTTGTTAGCATTAGAGTAATGAGGAAGAAGAGAAGAATTGAATACAGGGAGGCCTTAGTATTAACTATTACTCAAATATTAACCAAAATCTCTTCACAATGTACAATTCAAAAACCACAATAACTCCATCAACTCATGTGATTCATATAAGAATTCTTTCCCCAGTTTTTCTCGGGGAAAGACTTGTGATCTCCATCTGACCCTAACTCACAGAGCTGATACCAAGCAGAGCATGAACTTGAACTTAAGTCTTCTGAGTGTCAATAACTGTGTTCTTTATCTGTAACCTGATCCCTCACATTTTAAAATATAATGTCAAGTCACTCATTCCACTCATTCTGTAAACATTTATAGAGCAGCCGTCACTATTCTCATCATTATGCTGGGCAATGTGATTCTGAGAAAAGCAAGTAATACCCAACCCTCAGCTCAAGGCTAACTTATCCAGTCCGAAAAACACCCAGAGAAGAGCATCAGATTACCATAGCAGCCAGCTGCCCACACTATAATGGTGGTTCAGAGAAGGGAAAGACCACTGCTTTCCAGGAACATCTTGGGGGAAAGTGATTTGCTGGATGTCTAATGAAGAAGGAAAGATAAGAGAAGAAAACACATCGAAGACACAATAATAGAAAACTAAAGAGCAGAATCAGGGCCAGTGCAAGGTGCCTGTCACTGGTGAAAATATTCACTGTCCGAGTGCCTTGTTCACTGCCAATCTCTCGCACTTCTTTCTGGAAGTGTCTAATTTCTCCTGAAGCAAAGCAAGATTGTATGGTCTCCCAATCAGCCACCTGAAGTTTCTGCACCCTTAAATGACAGTGCACTTCTCACAGAATTGAGTGCTCACAATCGGAAACTTGGTGTCCTGTTTGGTGTTTTTAAATGTGGTGTGCGTTTGTGTGTGCATGAGTGTAGGTGGAGAAGGAAATCCAGGATCGTTCATGTTGTTAACTGATAGTAAACATATTCCGTGTGCCAAATGCTTACAGGGACTTGGCAGGGTAAAGGCAGAGATGAGATTATGTTTTCTCCATGTGAGGCAGAGTAGGAACAATACTGCCTGGCTCTTCCCTCAGCAGTTTCAGCAGCTGACAAACGCCTTAAAGAATTTATATCATGGGATGAGAGGAAAAGCATAACTGAACCCGAGAGTCGTGTGGTAGCTGCCATATGGCAGTGTAACACACCTGCTCCAATATGCCAGGTATTGATCCTGGGATGGAAGGGAGAGCTGACTTGGGAACCTTGACTTGGAAGTATAACTTGGAGGTAAGATGTGACTTTCAAAACCTAAGAGCATACGGTGAGAAGCAGAGAGGGACACGCATAGAACCGAGAGGACATTTCAAAGTCCCTAGTATGAGCGTGGACCAGTCCTGGAGGAGCTAGAAGGCCCCTAGAAATGCAACTGCAAAGTCGGCTCAGTCTTTAGTGTCATTCATTCAGTCATTGTGCTTTTTCATCCTTTCTTTCTTTACTTCTTTCTTTTTTAGATATGGTTTTTGTTCCCAGAGATAGACATGTAAGGTCACTGGGCAGGGAGTCTCTTTTCAAACAAACATTCAATTGCAAATACATAGCATTTTTCTTTCAAGTCAAGGAATTTTCTGAAAACTTCATCTTTCATCTTCACCTAAAACGAGCAAAGTTCTTGCCCAGTGTATTCTTTCAGGTGGTCTCTCAGCTGCCAGGGAACTGGCTGGCCTTCCCACGGAAGCACTGATTTGAGAGATGCAAAACACAGGGGGGTTTTCCTCCACGTTCCCGGACTGTAGCCTAACCAGCCTGGCTACTGCCCTTCTGCCACACCCTCTAAGAAGGAGCACACGTAAATACACATGGGTGGGGTCCTGGGAAAATCATAACAGAAGAGTCATTTAGCAAGAAGGCAGTCCTTGTCCTTGACCCTCATTTACCCATGTCCAGAGAGAGAGCAACAAAGAGTGTTATTGGATCATCCAATCACCCACTACATTCCATGTGGTGATAGGCCCCAGATGGTGTCTATTGACACACTGGAGAGTCTGAGTTAATGTGAAATGTAGCTAGAAATAGCTGAAGTTATTATTTTGATAAATATATTCCTAAATGTTAAAATTGGAAAGGAATGACCTATTTTAGGTTCTCTTTGGATGTGCACCCCAATTATGGTCATCATATTTAATATGATGGTAAGGGGTGGAGGAGCACCCAAATCTTTGAAAAGTTTTTTTTTAACAAAAAACAGGAAACATATGATTTTCCTGAGTCATCTCTATTTTGAAACTCCAAAGTACACATTATCCATTTGCTGTGAAGATGAATCACTGTGGACATTTCATTTTCAATGACATTTCATATCTAAAGACTAGGATTGGTTCATCAGCAGAGGTAGCAGGGTGGTCACAAGGAAAATAAATCTTCAAATGTGAAATGATAAGCAAAATATACTTGTAAAACTTGCAAGAAAGGTTCCAAGTATCTTTAGAAAAGAGAAAATAAAAGGAGAGGAAGAATGAAGAAAAAGAGAAAATAATTTCCTTCTTGAGCTAGACATCAACAAGTGAATTGAGCACCTATAAGATACTCAGTATGGTTTTGATACTATAGTGAACTGAGTTCACAGCTTGGGCTAATCACTTCCTTTCACTTAGCTGAACTTTTTCCTCCTGTGAAATGGGGCAATTATATTGCACATCCTTTTTATAAGGGCTATGTGAGACCATAGTAGAATATAAGTTCCATGAAGATAAGACCTCCTGTCCATTGTTGATTCTTCAGCACCAAAATCAGGGTTGGTGTGCAGTTACAGTGATAGCTGGTACTCAGCAGACAGTTATATGTGCCAGATCCTGTTCTAAATGTTTTACACTTTTCCACCCATGTAACCCCATGGGATGAGTGATGTTATTGCCCCATTTTACAGGCAAAGAAACTTAGTCACTGAGAGTTAAGTAAATTACCCAAGGTCACACTCAACAGATGAGCCAGGATTTGAATGTTGCCTCTAAAGTATCATTAGTAGGTACTCAATAAGTATTTATAAAATAAATTGATAAATTGGCATACACAAAGCACTTTAAAAAGTTTAGCCACAAGGTTTGCACTTAACAAATACTAGTGGACTTTCCTTTCCTACTGTCTTCACATTTGAAAAAACAGAAAGCATAGAATAATGCATGATGTCTGCCATCTTGTTGAAGAAATACAAACAAGGAAAACTAGATACTTTTATTACAGAACATTTAAATAAAAACGTTTGGCAAAGGCCAATGGTCCCACCTGGCAGCCATTGTGTTCCCCCAGAACAGTGGGCAATGTCTGGAAATATTTTGTATTCTTACAACTGGAGTGGGTAAGCGGGCGGGGCAGGGCAAGGGGTGTGCTACTGGCATCTAGTGGGTAGAAGCCAGAGGTGCAGCTAGACATCCTTTGAAGCACAGAACAGTCCCCTCCCCCCCCCCCCCCCCCCCAACAAAGAATTATCAAGCCCGGATACCTACAGTATTGAGCTTGAGAAACCTTGGCTTTAGCTACCATGGCTATAGCCATTTTAAGGTGAGAGAGAAAAAAGCCTGGGAGCTAGAAGAGTTAGAGCAGACTTTGTTGAGGAGGTAATATTTTTTTAGGACAGTGTGATTTGAATAGATGTGGAATGCCATGCTGAGGAAGGAAGCAAAGCCTCCATCACCTTTCAGCTGTGTTTCTAAGCACTGGTAAATAGCTACACATACTACATTTCCATACAGATAAAGACCAGGATCAGCTGGCTAATCCTAGCATGAGTCAGAAAGGTATGGCCTGTGTTCACATGTAGGAAAACACGCAGCAAGACCAGAAATGACTAGCATTGCAAGTAGATGGGTGACACTTCTATAAACCCAAGTAAGAAGATGCTTCCTTCATTCTTTTTATGCACAGGTTTGAGAAGAGGCTTAACAGGCACATTGTGGATACTGATACATGTTTCTTCTCCACCCAAAGACTGCAAATGGCTTAGGCTTCACCTGGACCCGGAACAAGATTGAGACAGGCCATCTCATGTGAAATCAATAGGTAGAACTTGTCACAAAACTCATCTTCCCTAGAAATCTCTCCGTGTGTGTTCCTGAGGATTCTCTTAGAGCAAGCATGTCAAACTCAAAGGCTAACATGGGCCAAATTGCTGGAGGCTAAGTCCAGCAGGTCATAATAAATGCAAGAAGTTCATCAGAAGGCTGATGGACACCTTCAGCGGGGCTAAAGATCTGCATGTTATTGCCTGCTGCCAGACAGCTGAGGGCAGTTGCCCCACCTGATAATCCTTTACTGTTTACCAAACCTTACCTTTGATATGTATATCTGCTTTGCTAAAGGGTAAAATGTGAGAATAAAAAGCCCTGGGTCCAGAGATTCGAAGAGCTTAGTCACTAAAGCTAAGCCTCCCTGGCTCCCCCAAAATGCTTCCCAAATTTATATTTCATGTGTAGTTTATTTAATTTTCGTTGCAGCCCTTCTACAGATGAACCCCTGCAGCTGCAGAAAAGACCCCAGCACAAATAAACAAGGCATGCAGCCCACGGGCCATGAGTTTGACATGCTTATCCTAGAGGGAAGACATGTTCTAAAGGAACCAGACCTGATCATCTTGACTCAGAAACAAAGCTTCACTCACTGAAGGAAAATGGTGCATGCCAATGTCTACAACACCTTGCTACCATATCCAGCCAAAACAACCCCATGAAATCAAATGACAATCCTAGGAAGGAATGTGGTACAAGGGGATCAGGTACCTGGATTCATATTCCATCACTACCAGTTATGAGCTATGTAACCTTGGACAAATTATTTAATCTTTTTGAGTCTTCATCTGTGAAATTTGGTTAATAATGTGTAATAATAACATGCAGATTGTCATGAGGATTAAATGAATTAACTAATGTAAAGGACTAATTTGCAGTGCTTGACACATGATAAGTACTCAGTAAAGTCCAAACAATTTATGTTGTTTAGAGGATTAACATTAAATTATCTGATGTGCTAAAATTTTGGTAAAATATTTCAGCCTAAGCTTTACTGTTTAAGCTTGCTTCCAACAGATAGTGACACCAAAGACAGTATATGATTCTGGCTTATCCCACCACTGGTGGCTTCTTATTTTTATTCCAGGAGGAATTCCAGCAGTTATTGATGGCTTCCTTCTGGGCACTGAAACTTCCTGATGAATGAATGAATGTAAGAGGGCAGTGCTATTAATGTGCTCTTAATCTAATTTCATCATATTCACAGATTATTCACAGGAAACTCAGATTATAAATATGATGCAAAGAGTCATCCTTTAAAAAAAAAAACTAATCTGCAAATATTTTGTCCAAATGATTTGCCCAAAGCCATACTAAAATAAGTGATGGAACCTGAGGCTCCAATCTCCCTGCTCTGATTCTGAAGAGTATGCTCTTCCCTCTGTTCTATCTATTCCAGCTGACCACAGAACAGACTTTAGGAAGTGCCCAATTTATATGAGATCTGTATTCTCCCAATCA
>NW_006296616.1:109222-119230 GCF_000327345.1 Myotis davidii | reverse complement strand
ATTCCTGAGTACTGATTAGAGACCAAATACATTTGACTAAAGTACTCAAATATATTGAGCACGATATTTTAGTTACATATGACAGGGACCCAACTCAAACTGGTTCAAACATAACAAGAACTATATGGGCTTGTATACATAAAATTCCCTAACAGTAAGCTTGCTTCAACAGGCACAGATGGATACGGGTCCTTCAATTATGCAATCATTATTCTGCCTCTCTCTCCGTTGCTCATTGCTGTATTCCTCTATACCAAAATGTCTCTCAGTTAAGCATTCAGCAAATGGTGCAAAGATGGTTACCCCTACATGGCTTCCAAATAGCCAGTTTAGCACCTCTGAAGGAGAGAAGCATGTTCCTTATAGTGGTTCCCTATAAAGTCCTCACACTGAGTCTCACAGGTCTAGATTGGGTCATGAACTCATCACTGAACAATTACTATGGTTGGGAGGATGCAGTGCTCTGATTGGCCCAGCTTGAGTCACATGCCCACTCCTGCAGTAAGAATGGTAGGCAGGAGGCCACAGATACTAGACACTGGACAAGAAAATGTAGGCAGTTTTCTACATTTGTGCTGTTACCAGATGAAGGCATGTTAAGAAGTCAACCAGATATAATTTACACTAATGGATGATACCAAATAGAACGTGGTTTGTTCCAAGAATATATTAAGAAGGATGAGAAATAAAAATCCAGGGTCACTTTTCATAATTCCATACCATGACCATAAATCTGCCATAATGATGAGTAGTCCCTTTCTTTACTTGTCTAGTGCCTATGAATTATTCAACCATCAGCTGTCAGCTCCTCTGAAAAGTTTTCTCTAACCCCAGCTTTTCCACAGACTGGGTGAGGGGCCCCATTGTAGCTTGTGCTTGCTCATTCGCAGCACTGTAATATGATGGACTCTCTATTGACTTGACACATACTATTCTTTGAGACAAGGGCTGTGGCTCTTACCACATAGCTCCCATACTTGGTATTATTTCAATACAATTTTTAAGTTTTTATAAAAAAGGATATCAGAGGGAACAAATCTGAACATTAATAAAATGTATTATTTACTGTCCTATATTGCTTTAGTGCTGTTCATTTCATAGGGGATATAAATTTAAAAGCATAAAAAAAATGATGACAATGTAACTTTGTAAGCACGTTTTCCTCAACTTACCTATACATGTACTCAATACCATCAGTTACCAGTCTGTAGTAAATGACATATCTGGTCAGAAAACTTCTAAAGAATTTAGTATTGCCCTGGCTCAGTGGATAGAGTGTCGGCCTTCGGACTGAAAGGTCCCAGGTTCGATTCCGGTCAAGGGCATGTAGCCACATCCCCAGTAGGGAGTGTGCAGGAGGCAGCTGATCAATGTTTCTTTCTCATCGATGTTTCTAATTCTCTATCCCTCTCCCTTCCTCTCTGTAGAAAATCAATAAAATATATATATTTTTTTAAATTAGTATTTAGTATAGGTCATCAAATGGAGGCATTTGCAAGCTTTGTCCTGCCCTTTATTATAGTCCCTGACATATGGCATTGTGACTTGTTGCTGTTGCTTTGCTTGTTTGCTAAATGAGTGTATACAGAGTAGTGACACTCGCGAGAATGAAAAGAGCACAAGCTTTTGAGTTATGCAAAACCTAATTTGACACCTGAAGTATTCATATACTAATTTGGAAAATTTTTCTCATTCATTCATTCATTCATTCACTCATTTGTACTTTCAAGAAATGTTTAGTAAGCACTAGATATATGGGATGATATAATCCTGACAGAATGGAGAAAATGGAGATATATCCTGAAAGAATGGAGAATCACTTTGAAGAAGGAAAATTTCAAGGTGAGACATAGAAGGTGGTCATATAAAGGCAGAATTATCCTTACTGTGGTTGTAGATGGCAGACTGAAGAGAAGTGGCTTTAAGATTGAGGACATATTACCCTGGACATAACAAGGTAGAGAGCTTACCTGAGAATGGGGTCAACATAGAGGACAAGAGAGAGCAAAGAAATGAAGAGAAACCTGCTCCTGATGAAGTCATTTGAGCTCCTGAATCCAATAACATCAAAATCAGATTTTCTCCTGAATTCTTTTTTTTTTAAATATATTTTATTGATTTTTTACAGAGAGGAAGGGAGAGAGAGTTAGAAACATCGATGAGAGAGAAACATTGATCAGCTGCCTCCTGCACATCTCCCACTGGGGATGTGCCCACAACGCAGGTACATGCCCTTGACCGGAATCGAACCTGGGACCTTTCAGTCCCCAGGCCGACGCTCTATCCACTGAGCCAAGCCGGTTTCGGCCTGAATTCTTCACTAAAAAAAAAAAAAAAAAAAAAAAAATCTTTCTTTTGCTTAAATAATGCCTTTGTGTTGGTTGGACCAATTTTTATAACTGTAAATAAAAGAATACTGAAGGGTGCAGGAACCATATGGATTTCAGTTCCTAGGGCAATCGCTGGAACACAGTAAGCATTTAATAAATATGAATGGCATGAATGATCAAATGGTTCAAACATAGCATAAATGAGTGAATGATCAAATAGTCCAAACAGAGCATGAAAATAGGAGAGCATAGTCTCTGAAGGTCCCTCCCCACAAGAAACATTCAAGCAAATGCTGGGTATATCATGTCTCAATGCTTTGAAGGGATCTCAACCATTAGCAGGAGGTTTATAGTCAAAGAATTCTAAGGTCCCTTCCATTCCTGGTATTCTATAATTCTGTTTTCAGTTCTTATCTGGATTAAATTTTTTAAGTTTTGAATTTCACATCTTTTTAAGGCAAAGTAACTTGCTCCATTGGAAAGATGATCATAATCAGATTTATCTCCATTTCATCATACTAACCCCTTGATTTAAGAGAAAAGTAAAAACCCTGAATTGCCATCCACTAAATACTGGCTAAGTGATGTGGAAGGACTTGTTATTGACACTCAACAGAGAGTTTTGCCCCATTATTTGTCTCTCTTCTAATACTTTGATATATGTCCTGGGTTTGTCTAAAATATTCCTGCCTGTTATTTGGGATTTGGGGTGTTTAGATGCAATAAATATCCTTAAGTTTGAAAAAATAGCTACTGTGTGAATGAGAACTACTGAAACAGATGGGCCTACAGCAAACACATTGGGCCAGTTGCAACACAGAATTCATCTTTCAGAAACTGCTACATAACTCATAAGATGTATTCAGTCGCAACACAGTCCAGATAAAATTGAAGGAATTGGCAGTGATGGATAAGGAAATAATTGTTCAACCTTTCAACATGACACTTGCACTCATAGATTTATCTTCCATGTGGGGAAGGTAATCACAGTTCTATCACCAGTTTATCATTTGCCCTGCCCTAATGATTTTCTGTGTACAGGTTCACTCCATTCCACCTAGGTATGTCAGATGCTATCATCTTATATGCAAAGTAGTTTTGACATGCTTCATGAGCTATACATAGCAAACATAGTAACTTGTTTCCAAAATAAAATCTTAAAGTTAGTGTTGTATACAATTAGTCTCCTGCTGATATTTTTTATTTGTTTGTTTTTCTGTTTGCTTGTTTTTAATGGATTTGGATGTTGGCAGAAAACTTTGAAATTAATGTGAATGGATGTAAGACAGAACTCCTTTATGAGACACACAGTGATCAGTGTGGTACCTGGGGATCTTGCCATTAATTACATTATAGAAAAAAATGATATTTAATAAAAATTTTACTATTTTTGCCCTACATGCAAATTGTGCACTATCCCTCACTGTAGTTTTTTCAGCAGACAATCATTTTTTGTGGGAAACTGTGGCATTTAGATTCATGAAGTTAATAAGCCTGAAGAGATCACAGTGATCAGTGTGGTACCTGGGGATCTTGCCATTAATTACATTATAGAAAAAAATGATATTTAATAAAAATTTTACTATTTTTGCCCTACATGCAAATTGTGCACAATCCCTCACTGTAGAGTTTTCAGCAGACAATCATGTTTTGTCGTGGGAA
This sequence comes from Myotis davidii, assembly GCF_000327345.1. Lineage (NCBI taxonomy): Eukaryota > Metazoa > Chordata > Mammalia > Chiroptera > Vespertilionidae > Myotis > Myotis davidii. Next base: position 115,238 of record NW_006296616.1, on the reverse strand, counting down.
ACTGTGGCATTTAGATTCATGAAGTTAATAAGCCTGAAGATTTGATTTCCTATATCAGTTTCAAACAAACTTGAACCTATCTCATAGGAGAAAAGACCTCCTTATAGGAAACTCCTCTAGGATAGGAGGTGTGGTGCCAGGTCTCCTAAAGAATACAGATCTATCAAAACAGTCAATAAATACATATAGACTCCCATTATTCTCAACATGTAAGCAACACACAGAAGGGGGTTTTAAAGAGGAAAATTCACATGGGTAAATTTGAATGAAAGTGCCCTTATGGATCAGAAGGAAGATGCACAAATTAAGCAAATCTGTTTTCTATATATGGAGCTACTTGTTAACAACCCCTTCCTCAGAATCCTGAGAACAAAGAGACATTTTTATATGACTCTAGGGAGAAAATCATCAGCCAGGCACTTTGTTCTGAGCGCTCCCTAATTTCCAGGCATGGGAGATATGAAGGTGAATAGACACTGCTGTTTCCTAAAATGAGCTCACATAGCGGGAAAGTCAAATACACTAACGTATGCAAAGCTGGTTTGACAGTGCGAGGCACTATTATCTGAAGGTAGCATACAGAGCTTTGGATTTTTCAGTAGCAACACAGGGGAGAAGTCATAGAAATCCCCAAGATGGTGGTGAACGTAATGCCAGGATTGGTGGCCATATCCAATGTAGAAGGCATCCAGTCCAGACTGTAACAAAGCAAGTTCATGTGTTCAAAGAAACTGCAGTAATACTGATTGTACTATCTTCCAGAGAACTAAAATATTTCCTGAGCTGGTTTTTAGTTGAAACTTTCTGAATAAATAAAGCATTATTGTCTGGGAGAGGTCACACATGAAGTTATCAATGATGCCCATTCATCATCTTGTGGTAAAACTCAGGTTTTCTGTTTTGCATTTGTCTCGATCTAAACTGGAGGCTCTCAGAGGCAGAGGTTTCATGTTTATCTATCCAGGAAATTCTGGGCACCTATGTTGTTCCATGACTAATTGCTAAAAATAAATAAGTAATAATAATGCATTGTTGGCGTGAGGTTTGCTTCATGTCCCACAGTGTATTCTGAAAACACTGATTATGAACTTTCTTTAACCAACTGAGTCTTTCAAAAGAAAAAACCTGGTGAGAATTACTCAAGGGAAAATGACACTTTTGTTTTGATTGGAGAGTTTGTTATGACTGATATATAACTTAGCTATGCACACTGTCAACACTGACTTAAGTAAAAACAATGCTGTTTTTCTTTAAAGTGAATAGAATTATAGAAAAAGAAGAATTTATAGCTTGGAAGGAAGCATAGATTACATATACTTTCACCATCTATCTCCCATTACAACATTTCCTAGTTGTTGTTCAACTTGTACTTGAACACACTGCAGAAATAGAAATCCCCTACTTGCTGAGGTTATCAATTCCCACTTCACTCTATTTATTCATTCATTCAAACATTTAAGATCCTTCTCAGATGTTTAGGCATCATTGTAGACTGTTAAAATTATTGGCTTATGTAAGATTGAACTCTGAATCCTTACAGCTTACATTAGTAAATCTGATTTTTATTTCTTAGAAGCTCAGACATGTAGCCCATCCTCTCTCTATTGTCTCCAAATATTTGAAGAGAATGTCATCTTTCTTGGTCATTCCTTTCTCTCTCCTAAACATCTTCAGTTCCTGAACCCACTGCTCATAGAACATAGTTTTATGTCTTTTCCATTTCAGTTTGTTTACATTCTTCCCAAATAGGTATCACCAAAAGTTTTGTTCTATATGTGGTCTGAAAAAGGAAAGTCTAGCTCCCCTCCTTCCCTTTATGTGCAGTAGTTGGTAATACAAACTTAATGGGCATCTGTGTTTGGGGAATATAGATGCTAATATTTGCTTCCATTGAACTAATAATTAAATCTAAAGTTAAGTCTTATGTATGTGAACACCTTCTAAACCACATTTCTCTAATCCTGTATTTATGGGGCTGGTTTTAGGGGCCTAGTCTCATTATATTTATATATAGTAACTTCACCTTATTATGTTAATTTCAGTTACTTGTTTAATTTTAAAAATTAGTAAGACTCTGAGCTATAGAAATGAAAGACAATATTTTGCTCTCTGGGAACTCAGAGTCTAGTGGTGATGATAAAAAAATTAACAAAAAATTACAAATCAGGGTAAGTGCTATGATTGGTATAAATACTAAGTATACTGATAACACATTTGCTATTGTTGTGGAAATCTGTAAGGGAGAGAAATAAAAAGGCAGGACTATGAAGACTCCTCAAAAGAGATGATATTTGATGTGTGCCTTGAAGGCGAGTAGAAATTAACCAGGCCAAGAATAGAGAACATTCTAGATCACGTCCAACAAACACATCAACCACTAGTTATATGTAGTCTTCAGCCCTTGAAATGCAGCCTTTCCAAGTTGAGATATGCTCTAAGCATAAAGTACACATCAGGTTTTGAAGATTTAGTAACATAATAATATAAAAGATCTTGATTTTTATATTTGGTTATATGTTGAAATCATCATATTTTGGATATATTTGGATTAAAGAACATTATTAAAATAAATTCAGTTTATTTTTTACATTTTTAACATGGCTACTAGAAAATTTGAAATTACATATGCAGCTCACACTACAGTTGTATTAGGTAGTATTGTTTTCAAAAGTAAGACTAGGCAAAGAGAGGAAATAAAGAAAAAGCAACAAGAAATTTTGGAGAGGTTGGACTTTCCTGATCCTAATCTTTGACTCAGCTATTCACCCTATTTATCAACCAATTTGGATAAATATACATATTATAATTTAAAACACATAATTAAGAAACATTTTGATACTACAAAGTTTAAGCCCTGACATTGATTACTATCTTCAAGATTGACATCAATCTGTCTTTCAGATTATTACAAATTCACCTAAGCATAGCTTTATTCAATTCATATCTCTTCATATTGACCACTAAAATTTCTAAAACAGGAATAGCTTCTAAAACCTATTAGTCCTTACCATACATGATATTTCAGTGTTTTTCACTGCCCCTTAGAAGATTCTTTATGAGACTAAGGTCTATCAGTGGACCTCCACCTTCCTAATGCCTCGACCCTTTAATACAGTTTCTCATGTTATGGTGACCCCCCAACCATAAAATTATTTTCATTGTTACTTCATAACTGTAATTTTGCTACTGTTATGAATCGTAATGTAAATATCTGATATGCAGGATGTATTTAAAGGGGTCGCGACCCACAGGTTGAGAACCGCTGGCCTAGATACTAGTGACACACAGTGATGATCCGTTTGTTAGGTCACTCTTACATTGGTCTTCCTTCCTTCCTTCCTTCCTTCCTTCCTTCCTTCCTTCCTTCCTTCCTTCCTTCCTTCCTCCCTCCCTTCCTCCCTCCCTCCCCCCTCTCTCCCTTCCTGCCTTCCTGCTTCCCTTCCTTCTCCAGTTTATTCAACCCATTCCCCTACTCCATTCCAGAAGATCACATTCTAAAACAAACTAATTGTATATAAACCTTGCCTCAGGCATAGCCTGAGCAAAAATCACTGTTACAAGGAGTAGCTCTGGAAAATTGGATCATTAGAATGGGATTCAGAAATTGGGTGTCAAAGGAGGAATTGGAATTTCACTCCCTGGTCAGATAGCAATAGCAACTCTTTGATGGTAACCCCTGGCATGCTGTAGCATCAACATACCAATGTTCAGCAGTGCTGAATTTAGTTGAGGTGCAGAAGGCAAAATGCTGGCTTCCGGAGAAGCGTTGGCACTGGAACAAAATGAGCCATAATTGGATCAAACCTAAATTTTGATCTGAGCGCTTCCAAAGCTTCTGGACCTTGGGTGCATAATTGAAATGAATATCCATAGCACCTGGGATAATCAGGATGGTTCCCTGAACTCTAGAGTTATTATGATATAAAAGCCAAGGAGAAACCTATTTATCAGGTGATTCAAAAAGCTTCAAGGGCTGAGTGTGGCCAAGAGCAAGAGAAGGCTGTACAACTGGTCCAGACAACTGTAAACACTGTCTTTCCACTAAAGATATTTGACTCAATACACGGATGGTACTAGAGGTACATATGGTAAATTCATATTGCTGTGTGGAGTCTCTGACAAGCTCTGATCCAGGTGTCATACAGACATGAAGAGCTCTGACACAAGCCCATGCCATCAGCAATAGAGAACAATGTGCCATTTTAAAAGTAGCTCTTGGTATCTTTCTTTTTTTTATTATTTTTATAGTCTTTTATTTTCATTCATCAATAAAGATTATACATCAACTATTGTTTAAGAACACTCTTGGTATCTTTCTATACTCTAGTGGAAACCAAGTGCCTGACCATTGGATATTAAGTGACTGTGTAGCAGGAGCTGCTATCATGACCTGGATATAATCAGATCTAATGAGTCTTAGAATTACATATGGTAAATTAATATTGCTGTGTGGAGTCTCTGACAAGCTCTGATCCAGGTGTCATACAGACATGAAGAGCTCTGACACAAGCCCATGCCATCAGCAATAGAGAACAATGTGCCATTTTAAAAGTAGCTCTTGGTATCTTTCTTTTTTTATTTTATTATTATTATAGTCTTTTATTTTCATTCATCAATAAAGATTATACATCAACTATTGTTTAAGAATAGTCTTGGTATCTTTCTATACTCTAGTGGAAACCAAGTGCCTGACCATTGGATATTAAGTGACTGTGTAGCAGGAGCTGCTATCATGACCTGGATATAATCAGATCTAATGAGTCTTAAGCAGACAGGTGGATACAGCAGCACCCCATTGTATAATGAGATAGGATATAAGCAGATCCAGAAAGCACAAGTTTCATAAACACATGCTCTGTCACCTACCTATATTGCACTGAAGCCTCTTCTTTCATTTAACCTATAGCCCCATGGGTAGTTTCCTAAAACTAGATAACCCAGGAAGAACAAACACTTGGGCCTGGATTGTGCTGCATTAATGGTGCACTAAATTGGACTGTCATTTCACTACAACCCCATCTGGGGAGGCCTTGGAAGACAGCAATGAATGGAAATCCTTCCAAAAAGCAGAGTTGCAAGCATTATAATCACTTGTTCCTTTGTTATGGCAGTAAAAGTGGTTTAAAGTGTATAGATAGACAAAAATTTGCAGCAGTGATAAATCACCTAGCTGTTTTGTAAGGAACCTGGAAAGAATGCAATTTGATCATTTGTGAAGCAAGGAAATTCGGGGAAGAAGCATGTGGATGGATCTATGTTAATGGGCACAAGCATTCGGATAGTTTTGTCATCTGACAATGACCACTATAGAATAGCCACTGTAAAGGCGCACCCAGTAACCAGATAAAATGATAACTTATTCTGGGAAATCAGATGACCTCTCCTTGATCACTCTCCAATGCTAACTGGAGAGCAGAATCCATGAGCAGAATACCCATGGTGGCAGGGATGGAGACAATGCATGGATCCAACAACGTATGCCAAGATGAATTTCGGTACTATTTCTGACAAATGCAGCTGCACATTCAGTATGGGAGGTCCCTCAAGAAGACTAGCTAGCTAGTTGGTGGAAGGTTGATTGTATCAGACTCCTTAAGCAGATCCAGAAAGCACAAGTTTCATAAACACGTGCTCTGTATTGCACTGAAGCCTCTTCTTTCGTTTAACCTATAGCCCCATGGGTGGTCCCTCAAGAAGACTAGCTAGCTAGTTGGTGGATTGTATCACACTCCTACTCTAGAGGAGTCAGAAATTCATCCTTACTGGAATTTATACATATTTTGTTTACAGGTTTATCTTCCCTGCAAACAATGCCTCTGGCAACACAACTACCTGAGGTCTTATGGAATACTTGGTTTACCAACCCAGAATTTCTTATAATATACTAGAGGCCTGGTACACAGAATTTGTGCATTCGGGTGGCGGGGGGGATCCCCTCAGCCCAGCATGTGCCCTCTCATAGTCCAGGAGCCCTCGGGGGATGTCCAACTGCTGCAGAGGCGGGGAAGGCTCCCGC
>NW_006296616.1:82094-108041 GCF_000327345.1 Myotis davidii | reverse complement strand
ATGGGGCAGGAAGGAATATGTTCAAAAACCCATGGAATTCAATAGTTTATCCTTGTTTGGGGTCAGTAGTAACCATAAATGGGCAATTGCAGCAAACATAAATAAACTGCCGGCATGAGGAATTATTGGGCCTCTCATTAAATGCATCATTAAATTTAAGATATGGGTCTCAAAAATGAATATCATACAGGTAATAAAATCAGGGTGTAGCCCAGCCAGCATGGCTCAGTGGTTGAGTGTCAACCTATGGTTCAATTCCCAGTCAGGGCATATGCCCAGGTTGTGGGCTTGATCCCCAGTGGAGCATACGTTTCCACTCTGAAATCAATTTTTAAATCAGAGAGTAGCAAAGGAAAATATATGGCCAGTTATATTAAGAAAAAAATTTATTTGAACAGAAAACAAAAATTGGAAAAAAGCAGTAAGTTTTCAGGGAAAAAAAATATAATGGAAAAGAAGGAATGTCTTGAAGTTATGTGTAAAACTCAAAGAACCCAATCCCTTCAGCTTCTGAGATCAGTTTTCCTTTGACACCCAAAAACATGACTAAAGATACCATCATTCATATGGCAAGAAGGCCAATGCAATCTCCAAAATTTCTGAGAACTTCTGGGAAGTATAAAAAGAAAGCTGGCAGCTTACATTTCTCTAACTTCTCATTCTAAACTTGCTCCCTACCTACCTAACTTCCCTTTTCTGTTTTGAGTCCTTTCCTTGCCATCCTCTTCTCTGTACCATATCATATTTTCTAGGCCACTACTTTTCTTTTATTCCTTAAAAACATTGCATCACCACAACAGTAAGCTTCCACGTATAAAAACTTGTACTCACATTTTTAAAATGGTAAGCACAGTGTAGCACAGATGCAGAAACAACCGCTTAAAGCTCTTTGGTTACCCAGCAAGAAAAACCATTGGTGACCACCATTCACTTAGGCCCCAAATCACTGCCGTTTTGTTCAGAGCCATTGTTCCAAATGAGATCTACTAATAAATGAAAAGGACGTTGTCCTAACATGATGATAAAAGTTAATAGCAAATGCTTACACAGTCTTACAAAAATATTTCTATTTGCCTTCTTACATGTTTGCAATTAGCATGAGAAGAACTACCCAGGACTAGAACTGACCCAGTTAAGGTCAGTGTTCCAAATGAGATCTACTAATAAATGAAAAGGACGTTGTCCTAACATGATGATAAAAGTTAATAGCAAATGCTTACACAGTCTTACAAAAATATTTCTATTTGCCTTCTTACATGTTTGCCATTAGCATGAGAAGAACTACCCAGGACTAGAATTGACCCAGTTAAGGTCAGTCTAGATTTTTTGCCAACTGATAGAACTGGAGGAGGTGGAGGCAGAGACGGCAACGTAGGCCTTGTAAAGACTTTGGCTTTTACTCTGTGAGATGGGTAGCAATTGGAAGAATTTAAGCTGAGGAAGGCATGATCTGGATTATTTTTAACCATGTTGTTCTGATTTTTAGCTTGAAAATAAGGGGGCAAGTGTAGAAGCTGAGGCAGCAGTAAAGAAGCAATTGCAAATATCTAAGGAGAAGATAGATGATAGTGGCTTGGATTAAAATCCCAATATTTGAAAAAGTTGTAAAATAAGGAAAGATTCCAGATACAGGAAAAAGAATTAGCCAGTTGATTGAATATGGGATATAAGCGGATGAGTAGAGTTCAGGATTACTTCAAGATTTTGGGCAAGAACAACTAGAAGACTCCAGGTGACATTTGCTGAATTTTAGAGACAGCAAGAGGAGTAAGTTTGGAGATTTATGTATCTTAAGATAACTTTTATCATAAATTGTTCTTAAAGACTTGGGATGAGTCCCAATTGGATAAGCAGCCCAACTGAGATGAATATTTGAGTAGCTCTGATTACGTATTGCTTTTTAGTTCATTATTTTTCTCAATCTCATAAGGATATTAAAACAAGCTATCATGTACCAGTTTAGAAAATTTAGTGAATACTCCTCAAAGCATTCAGGGGAATATCAGACTATATTTTTAGTGAACCATTGTAACCCTGTCATCTATTCCTTATGTCTCTATGATCCCATGGATGGTCTTCCGATTTCATGTGCTTGATATTAAAAAGATGGACAACTGGGTCTCAACAGCAGGGCTTCAATTTTTCTTCACTCAACAGATTCAATTTTTAATAGTGGCAATCAAATTATTCCAGAAATAGAATTTATGGATTTCAAAGAAAGGACCTATAAATCTAGTACCGAGTATTTCAATTAGAGTTTTGAATGTTCAATTTCCAGTAACATCCTGTTAAAACTCAACAACAAATCTTTTCTTGTATAATAAGAGTGAGGGGTGGGGCTGAGCTTTCTTACAGGAGAATGGGAACTATCACTCCCTGCTCCCAATCTCCCCAAACATATCTACCTGACATCTTGATGCTGCATTTTTATAATTCTACTGTTTTCTCTTACAGAGAATAGTTGGTTTGTATTTCTGGTTTTATTTGGTGCTTTATTAAAAGCAAAATCAATCTGAAGCAAAGAGTCAGTAAAAAATTAATTTAATCTGAACAGGCTGAAAGGAATTCATTTCTAACAGTTCTGAAAAGCACATTAAAAACATACCAGAATTTTACAAAGCTTATGTGTATTCTAACGAAAAACACCTCAAATCCAGGCTCTCACTTATATGTATAATCCACTTGAGATAGGAGGGAAAATGTCAAGCAGTCAAATTATACATGCCACAAGTAAGAGTGGAAATAAATATCATTAGCAGAGTCTTGATAGGAAATATAGTAAAAAGTTGATTTATATACATGAAGGATAAAGTGAAGATGCTGGAGGGAAGCATAAGCAAAGAAAATAAAATATTATTGATGAGGAAAACAACAACAGCACACTCACATACACAGCACAGTTATGAGCACAGGGCCTGGAGAAGAGGAAAAATAATCTTACTGATACAAATTCCATAAGGAACCCAAAATATACTAAGTCTATTGGTGAGTAAGAAAATGTAATTAAACTCAAGTTTGACAGCAGACATTTAATTTCAGTTCACTGTTTTAATTTCTTGCTGACCAAGTAACAGATTTAACTGCTTGGGAGACTATTTCAAGAAAATAAAATCCTTGATTGAAACTGAATAAGTAGAAAGAGGATTAGATATTAAAAGTAAATAAAGGTGAAAATAAAAGAATCTAATGAATAAAGCAGTTATAGCTCTGTCAGTAGTCTCTGTGGTTAAGGAAAGAGTAAAAAAAAAATTGTAAACCTTTCCAATTCCCTTACTATTAACTATTAATGGGCTATGACCAAAATAGACTTTTAAATAAAAATATTCTTTTAACGTACACATCTACTTTGTATGTCTGCTTATTGTCAAAATTTGCATAAGAAAGCAAACCTTACATGCTCAGAATAGATAATTAACAACACATTTTTTGGCAGTTATTCAAATAGATTTGAAACTCTTTTGGAAGGCTGAAGATCTTAGCCAACTGTAAACATATCTCTGGTTGATTTAAAGATGGTGTACCTAAGTTTATCTCAAATTATCAGACACCAAAAAATAAGTGCAATAAATATAGACTTTAACAAATTAAAAAGAGATAAAGGAGATGTTACATGGACATATCATATACAGTGCTCTAAGAGACCATGAAGAGTTATGGCACAGTTGTATAAAAATACATGCCAAGCATAACATGAAAGAATTCAAGGATGATGATAGGGTAGGTGATGGGCGAAAAGGTTAAAAAAATCTTGGTGTTTAGAATTGAATACTGTAAATACTAGGTAGTTCCTAATTAACTTTTGAAACTGATATCATGTAATAGACGTGGCTCTGCAAATAGCATACTTAGCACCACCAAAGATTCAAAATGGTGGCAAATATCCCCTTTTTACAGATGGAGAAACTGAGACATAGCATGCAAAATGATGGCAAAATGTTTGCACTGGATCAGTGATCCCTTGAAGAAGCAAACTCTGGTAAAACGCAGAACCTCAACTTTGAGAATTATTCACCATCTCCTTGAGAATGTGCCATTTCCTTTCGTTCTCTGAGGTTGGGCCAAGTGCTCCATCCCATAGAAGCACATTGAGGCATTTGCTTCAAAATACAGTTGTTGACATCAAGATGCTAACGTGATATCAGACACTGATTTTTCACTTCCTTGCACCACACTCTTTTGCCCTCTGAGCTGTGGGTAAGCTGTACTTTCATAAGCAGTCCCTTGGCCTGTCCTGCACCCTTTAACAATCTGGGACCCCTCAGGGGATGTCAGGTAGCTGGTTTCGGCCCAATCCCTGCAGGCCTGATCCAGAAAGGAGGGAGCCTGATCCAGACAGGAGGGAGCCCGATCCAGACAGGAGGGAGCCCCATCCCCACAGGCCTGATTCAGACAGGGGGGAGCCTGATCCTGTGCTTTTAACGTCTGTTCTCTGGTGGTCAGTGCGCATCATAGCAACCAGTAGACCGGTCATTCAATTGTTTGGTCTTTCGGTTGCTTAGGCTTTTATATATATAGATGTTTCATGCTTATGAGGATTTCTAAGTGTCTGGTGTCCATCCTTTCATATGAATCATCTCCTACTGGTAACATTAATTCCAAATTTAAAAGGCAGAAAAAAATGCTCTGGCAGCAAATTAATTATGCTTAAGATATGCCTCATTAATTTATTATTAATAATATTTATTTAATGTTTATAGTTGACCAACAAGGACAAATGAAAATTTCTATTCTAAAAACTTAAACAGCTATTCCAGGGTCATTGAGCTTTGAAGAATGAAGAAGAAGAAAATCTTCATAGAGATTAACTTAGAAAAAGAATAACTACCATTTTTTGCTAAGTTCAGTTTTTTGTTGTTGTTGTTGTTAATCCTCACCCGAGGATATTTTCCCATTGATTTTTAGAGAGAGTAGAAGGGAGGGGGAAAGACAGAGAGAGAAACATCGATGTGAGAGGGACACATGGATTGGTTGCCTCCCACACACATCCTGACTAGGGTCAGGTATCAAGCTTGCAACCTAGGTACATGCCCTTGACCAGAAACAAACCTGGAACCCTTCAGTCTGCAGCTCTATCCACTGAGCCAAACTGACAAGGGCACTAAGCTCAGTTTTAATTTTACACAAATACATGATGGAGCTATTCTTCGATTTTTTTTTTTTTGTAAAGAAGCTATAGTAGTTCCTCTAAATTTCACTGGATGTAGAGCTCATCAATACTAAGAAATATCAGTGGAACAAGATCCACAGCCCATACCTTCTAAAAAAGCACTGACTCAACGCACTGGTTCTCAAACTTGGCTACGCAGCGGAATCACCTGGGAAGTAAGGAAACAAAACAAAACAAAATAAGCAAACAATAAACTAATCTCTGGACATCATCCTACAGATATTCAGATTAAATTGGCATGTAACCTGGGCATCCGGCTTTTTAAAAATTCCCTAGGCGATTTGAATGTGAAGCACATAAAAGTCTCTCACATAGTAAGCATTTATTCAGTACCTGCTCTGTTGGTCAGATAGGTCAACTGCTGTAATGCAATAACATTTACTTTTTGCTTCTACAAAGTCCAAAGTGGATGTCCCTGTTGAGATGGCTCTCCAGGAAGTGCTCCATGCAGAGACTCAGAGACCCAGGTGTCTTCCATCTGGGACCAATCATCTTGTGGTCCCAGGGTCATTCTGGCATCATCAGGCAGACACACAGGAGGAGAAAAGTTGGGAAAGGCATTTCAGATTCTAAACCATCTCAGCCATTCTTTTGGCCTGGATAGTCAGTCACATGATTGACCTAACTGCAAAGGAGTCTGGGAAAGATAAAGTAGTACATGCATACTAGTGAGCATTGGTAGTTTCTGGCTGCCTGGCTGTGTATCAGGTATTATGCTAGAAATGGGAAGAGGCTGCAAAGAAGATTCTAAGCCATGGTGCTAAAATTTATGACTATTTTTATAGCAGTGAGCCCCTTTGACTAAAGCAGCAAGTACTGGATAAATGTCCCATCAGCTTTGCTTCTGGAAACAGAGAGGTTATCATTCTTACCTCCGTTAGATCCAAAATACTCCAATTCAAGAATCAGTGTGGGAAAAGCCCACTTATACAGAATAACTCAGGGCTATAGGACATGATGGCCAACATATGATGCTGTGAAATCTATTTCTTTTTGGTGCTTGATCATAAAGTCTGATCTAGGGCCTTGACTTTAATATCAGTAAAATGAAATAACTGTTTTTATCTTTCCAAGTTGTTTTGAGAATTAGAAGAAACGTACTAAGTATACTATTTAGTAGGTCCCTGACAAATATATACTATTCTTATATCCCTATGCATTATGTTTTTATATATTTTATATTATTACTGATTAATTCTTATAACTATTTTGTTGGTTTTCTCTAATAAGACTTCAAGTCCTTGAGAGTATGAGCCATAGCTCACAATTTTTCCATATTATTCAGTGCACCTGGCAAGTGATGGAAACCGAAAAGTTCCTTGATAAGTATTTGTTGAATTTAGGTTCACTAGGGGTGAGTCTGGGAGCCTGAGGCTGGCAGCTGTTTCAAAATTTCCACTGAGAATTATTGTTTCTAACATTGGCACTCTATGAGGAAAAACACTATAAACATCCCCAAGAAACTAATGTGATAAAGTGGAACTATTGCATAATAAGGGCAGTTAAATTTCATGAAAATGCCCGCCCTTAATCATCTTCAAAATGGTCCAACACTGAGACTTTCCCATTGGTTCCAATCAGTCCTTCCCTTTCCACATTGAGCAATTACTCAACAAAAAGGAATCCTCGAATTGTAGATTCAAACATCACAACGGCCCGTTTTAAACATGAGGATCTACATTCTGAGACTATAAGGGACTTGCCTAGGTCTAGGCGACTAAAAGTGGCAGAATCAAGATTCAAATCCAATTTCCCTACCTCAACATCTCAGACGGGGGTCCACCTACCCAGTAACAGTAAGCAATCACCAGCACTTTGTACCAGAATAAGAACAGTACACCTGTCTGAAATGCCAATCAAAACATTAAGATATTTTTCTATATAAGGTACCGCAAATATATGATGCTGTAGAATGCAAATTTTCCATAATATATGACTACAGAGAAGTTGAAAATTTGTAGTGGGCTGCTTCAGATTATGCCACTAGCCCCCTGGGGCTACTCATGTTTGCTCCTTAGGAAACATGTAAGAAGCACTGCCCTTCTGTGTGCCATTAAAGGGCCATTGAAATTCCAAATAGAGCCCATTATTTGAGCCCATTACTGGAAATCTGTCTGCAAAACCCTGTTCAGATGCAATAATGATTTAGGCAGGTCAGACTTCCCAGAAATGAAGAAAAGTGCTGAAAATAAATAGGGGACAATAAATCTCTTAATGGTGCAAAGGGGAAAAATAAAGCAAATTATGTTTTATCTGGCAAAGATATCATGGTCATGTTTTTTTTGTAATCCTCATTTTTCCTTTCTGTAGAAAGCAGTTAGTTCACAATTGAAGAAAATTTAGATTTCAGTTTGTAACACAGTGTCCCAGTTGAACCTAACCCAGGATACAGAGACTAGCCATTTGTAGAAACAGTGGGTCAGTGACCACCCTGGGAATTTATCTGTGAGTTCACTGATGTAAACTGTGTGAGCTTCTGATGGAATAAAGACATCTTAGTCACCACCACCCCTTCCATGAGAGCCCTGGGGGAAATGTCCACAAAAGGAACACTAACAAGAGCAAATGACTTTCATTTGTTTGTTTTGTTTTAATCAAATTTTAAGTTTAGTCCAACATCCAATTCAAAGTTCTAGTAAGACCGGGGTAAGATAACTAGCTTTTTCTAATAGCCAGTGAGGGTCTCCATCATTCCCAAGCTCAATCCAAATCTTGCAATCTGACCACTCTTGGACTGACTCCATGATACTGAAGATGGAAGAGAAAACAATACACATGCTCTAAAGGACTACAAGGAAGACAAACAAAGAATAAAGGCCCTCACACATGATAATATCTACACTAATAAAAGAGAAACATGCAAATTGGTGTCAATTCGCTACGCCCACCAGCCAATCAGAGCAACTCTGCAAATTAACCCAACAAAGATGGAGGTTAATTTGCATACGCATGCACAGAGCGAAGACTGAAGACTGAAGACTGAAGAGGCTTGGCTTCTCCGCTATAGCTGGACCAAAGGCCTGGGTCCCGGGTGCCGGAGGAAAACCGGTGCCAGCAGCAAGGGGAAGGAAGGCCTATTGTGCGAATCTTCATGCAACGGGCTTCTAGTTTTTTAATAAAGAATACCCTATCACCTTTTAAGTGACCCTATCCATGTCCTGAAATGGAATGTATCCAATGACCAATTCTCTCTCCTAGACAGTGGGAGGAACTAAAAAAAGAGGTGACATAAGGGGGAGGAAAAGAGAGCCTCATGAAGGTAGAATTTCGGGCACAAATCTGGGTTCTAAAAAGATATCAGAGAGATGAGGATAATGGGCAGTCTTGGTTTGGGGGTACTTGCACGCCCATTCTCACTTTTGCCTCCATCATCTGGTTTTGAGAGAAGAATTGGGCAATAAATTAAAGAATGGTATTCCATGAAAAGTACGTATGTCTCTGAGTACATTCAGGACTGCTTTGGGGTCCAGGGCTATAATGGAATTAAGGAGGGGCAAAAGGAATATTCCTTCCCTAACCCTCACTCTCAAACTGTCAGAGACCACAGCTTAGCTTTGAGATATCAGGTTCTAGAACAGTGATTTGTAGAGGGTGGCTGTGCATGGAGCACCACATTCCTTTCCAGGAAAAACAGATGCTAACTTAATGGCAAGGCCCTTTGGCAAGGAGGCTGTAATGGAGAATTAATGGATTGGTTCCTGAACGCAAATAAAAACGCCTTTGGAGATTAGGAAAAATAGTTGAGGGAGCCTTTGAGAGCTGGTGATGATAATGAGCATGTGTGTTTTATTTTGTAGTTTACAAATTATTTTCACATATCTCATTTGTTTCTCACAATAATCCTAATAAGTAGGTATGACAAAGCAATATTAGTATCTTTTGTATATGAGAAAACTAAGACTCAGAGATTAAGCAACCTGCCCAAGGTCATTCACCTGGTAAATGTCAAGGTTAGGAACTCAAAAACAAGACTTCTGGCTCTAGATGTTGTGCTTTTTCCACGTTTGGAGTTATGACAGTTTAGTGGACCAGTTCTTACAAAAAAAAAATCTTAACAAAATTACATCATCAGGGAACTGAGAGGAATTCAGCATTGGGTCTATGGGGAAAGAAGTTGCAAAACTTTCGGGACTTACCAGGACTTGGGCCCAGTTGAGGAGAAAGATGCCATCTCAGGATTCCCATGAACTGCTCACTAGAGTCCAGGAAGCACGCCAAGGCTAGGTGACTGATGGAAGGGTAGGTGATAAGAGGCCGAACTACCCTCCAGGCACAGCAAGAGGAAGGAATACGCTGCTGAGGCAAACTGGAAGCTCTTCTTTTTCGTTTGGGTGATCAAATCCCTGAACAGAGAGAGTATATGGGGTGAGTACATTCTCTTCCCAAATGAAGACATGAAGGGATCATGTTGGCCAAGTGCCTCACTTTGACCATTGTGCCCATCAGGTGTTTGGCTTGTAGCCTCCTGTGTTACAAAAAGGTGAGGGGGGATTTCAAAATATAACTAGATATAAAGTTAATAATTTAAGGAATGACTATTTAGAGCAGGTAATGGAAAACTTTTTGCTGGAAAGGACCAGATAGTAAATAGTAAGTATTCTCAGATTAGTGGGCCATACGGTCTTTATCACAACTTTCAAATCGGCCATTGGTAGCTGTAAAGCAGTCATAAATAATATGCAGACAAATGAGTGTGGCCATATTCCAATAAAATTTTATTTACAAAAATAAAGGTGGCAGGATGGATTTGACCCAGGAGCCTAGGTTGCCAAAGCAGAGATAGAGAAAAATTGTACCTACCTAAGGATTTAGATATTCTCATTTATATCCCTGAATCAAGTTAGACTATGAGAAGGGGTGGAAGGAATCTCATTACCTACTAACTTTTATAACATTAAAATGTGATTCACTGCCATTATTAGCAATGCATTTCTGTATTTTTTAACAAATTTTTATTTTTCTATAGACCCTATGAAATGTTGTATTACTTTCTGACAGTGTTTGGTTTTACAATACAATTATTTCCACTATCAAAGAAGTCAAATATTTATCCCACAGCCCTCTTCATCCTCAAAGCAAAGGTTTTATGTTTAGTCTAATAATTTTATTACTTTTATGGTTGACATACTTCTGTTTACCTGTAAGCCCTACTCACACAAACACACACACAATTATTTCTATTGCATCATGGGTGATTTTTTTTCAATCCACCTCAAGTTTTTGTTAAAAAGAAATGAAGTCCCAATAAGCATATATGTTACCACAGAGAAAAACTTCAACACTGAATAAAGCGATAGAGCCAACTAAAAAATGGAAAGCCAGTTTTTCACCCAACTGGACAAACTGAATTGTTAGACCAAGAAGAGATGAGATTATTTTGGAAAAGAGAAGAATTTCCCTATCAGATACCAAAAATTTCTAGACATTTCAAATTTCAAATAATTAAAAAGTATAGCTTTGGTTCTGAACTAGATAAGAGATTATAGAATGAACAAAGGAGTTTAGAAATTGATGCAAAAATGAATTAAATTTTGGTTAAGACAGAGGCAGTGATTGATTCCCCTATGGAAAAAAATTAGATTCTTACCTTATACAATATACATAATTCCAAATAAATTAAAAACTAAATGTAAAAATGAAAGTAGAAAATTTAAGTGTATAAATATATGATACATCTTTATGGCACAAGAGCAGGAAAATAATTATATAAATGAAGTATTATAAAAGCACAAATTACTAAAGAAAACACTGGCATTGGTTTTATGAATATTTCAAACCTTTCTCCATTAAAAATACCATATACAAAATGAAATCACAGACTAGGACACTAAAAGAAAAGATTTGCAACCATTATCAGAACATATCAAGAAATTCTACAAAGCAATAAAATAAAGAAATAAACAAACCAGTCAACCTAATTGAGGAAAAGAGGCAAAGGATATAGAATTCTCAGAAAACAAAAAGCAATGGACATTAAACATAATATATTGTGTTCAATCTCACTATTATTCAGAAAAATATAAAACAAGTGATATTTGGGTTGACAATAATGTTAACGTCTTATAACACCAAGTTTTTGCAAGATAGTGAGAAATAGGGATGCATACATTAATAGTGGAGGTATATATTGGTACAAACACTCTATGTTTAGAAATTCCTAGCAGTCTGAAAACCCCTAAGCAAAGTAGAAAATACATACATCCAAAGGACAAAAATTTCACCTGTAGATATCAATTCTAAAGCAGTGGTTCTCAAAGATTGGTCAGCATCACCTGGGAATTGATTAAAAACTCAGTTACTTGGGCTCCCCTGCAGCTCTTCAAGAACTCTAGGGAAGGTCCAAAAGTCTGTGTTTACAAGCACTCCAGCTGATTCGAATGCACCCTAGCTTATGAGAGCCACTGTGCTAGAGAAACCCCACACACATGTGCTCCTGAAGACATATGCAAGGTCACTGAAGCATTGCATGTAATCACAAAAACATGTCCACCCCCCAACGGTCCTCTGAGGGGAAAGATGCATAAACACTGGTTTATTCTTCCCACAAAATGTTTTACAGCTATTGAGATGAATGAAATAATTCTATCTATCGATATAGATAAAACTCAAAAACAAAGTTGAATAAAAAAAAAAACCTCAAGTGAAAAAAGATTACATCATATGATGATTTTCATGTAAATTTTTATGTAATATATCCATGTCTTTGTTGTTGTTTTAATCATTTATTGTGAAATACCAAAACAGGTAAGGAGATGTCACACCAGGCTCAGGAAGATGGTTATTTCTTGGAAGGGCAATGAGGGAGTGAGGCAATGGGATTAATGAGTTGGGGAGAAGTTTAATAATATCTAAAACATGTTGATTTATTATAAAAATTTTAAAGAAAACATGGGGCCAGGCCAGTGTGACTCAGTGGTTGAGCGATGAACCAGGAGGTCATCACTGGTGTTTCTATCTCTCTCTCCTTCTCCCTTCCTCTCTGAAATCAATAAAATAATAATTAAAAAGTAGAAAATGTGGGAAATTTTAAAATATTATTTAAAATTAGGTAAGGAATGCATATGTATCTGCTGGGGGGGTTGTATTTTTCAAATATATTTTTAGATTTTTACAAATATATATTTTTAAAGACTGGCCTGAGGGCAAATGTTTTCTTAGATACTGCCAGTGCCTCATCTTACACAGCATGTGGATCTTAAGCATCAGCAGAGTTTTCTGTGATCCCTGAGATCTAAGAAAATATCTCAAGCCCCAATTTCACAATTTATGGAAATTCTAAATAAAAACATGATATATAGACAGATTTACATTTTCTTTTCTTTCTCTGTTTCCTCATGGAAAATCTGTATTATGTATAAATTTAGATATATATTTCAAGATCCAAATTAGGTTTCTTCTACATGGCATATTATAGAAAATTTAAACTGAAAATCTAGGGACTTGGAGACAGCAGATTCAATGAAAACTGGTAATAATTAAAACAGGTAGAATAATTTAAAAGTCTATATATGAACTGGCAGCACACCAGCTCACATCAGAAAACCAGTCAATTATTGTTTGCTCTAAAGACAAGAGCAGTAAAGACTCCACACACTGCCATGTGTAGGATATTCCCAATGAAACGATGGCTTCTCCTGTAATAAGCTCAATTCAAAGACTCTAAGTCAGTGATTCTCAAACTTCCTAATGCCGCGACCCTTTAATACAGTTCCTCATGTTGTGGTGACCCCCAATTTCATTGTTACAAATTGAACATACTTAAAGCATAGTGATTAATCACAAAAACAATATGTAATTATATGTGTGTTTTCCGATGGTCTTAGGCGACCCCTGTGAAAGGATCGTTCAACCCGCAAAGGGATCGCGACCCACAGGTTGAGAACCGCTGCTCTAAGTCAACAAACCCGATCCACACACAGAATTTCCAATTTTTGTTAAATCAGCTTTTTTGATGCTTATCATACAATACAATTTACCAATTTTATGTGTAAAATTCAATAACTTTTAACCAATATATATGGTCACATGAATACCACCACAATTAAAATATAGAACAATTTCCCTCATATCCCCTTACAAAGTTCACCTTCAGTCCTTGGCTGCTGGCAACTACCTACCTGCTTTTGTCACCAGAACTTAGCCTTTTCAAAAAATTCCTGTAAATGGAATTACATGGTATGTGTTTTTTGTGTCCCACTTCTTTCAGTTAGAATAATACTTTTGAGATGAGATGTCATTCCATGTATCGTAGTTTATTCTTTTTTATTTCTGAGTATACCATTATATGGATAGAGTATGATTTAAACTTTTTAGTCTTAAATATGAAAGAATCAACTAACACAAGAAAAACTCCCACTTAAAAATAGGGATCATTGTGAATGAAAGTAGAGTAGGAGGGGGGCAGAGAGGAAACCAATAACTCAGGACAAAAGAAAAACCACTTCAAATGGGTTTTAATTTATATTATCAGAGAGATGTGAAAAAGGTTTCTCTGTCTAGCACAAGAAGAAAATATTGTGTGACAGATACAATTAGAAAGAAACTAGTCTTGAAATTAAAAATACCATTTAAAAAAAACTGAAGGTAAGAAGTTAAAGTGAAAGAAATTTCCAAGAAATAAAAATACATAAAAATCTAGGGAGGAAATGAGATGTAAAAGATTAATTAAAGAGGTCTATTATCCAATTAACATGGATTCCAAGAGAAGATGTAAAAAAAGATACTTCCAAGAGAAGCATCCCAGGAATATTACAAAAAATATTAGGGATACAAATGTCTACATTGAAAAAGACCCATTTGAAGGTCCACCACAATAAATCAAAACCACCTACACTAATGATTTCAACAGGGGTGCCACAAGAATTTTTAAAACATGCAATATCTGACTATTTAGTCAGAGGCACTAACCTATTTTCCCTTAGATCATCTGAAAAAAAAAATGAAAATGGCAAACATAACAATAGCAATTTGGTGTGAATGCCTGGTTTTGAATCATAAATATATAGGTCAGATAATAGAGTTGTATGTTATTGGTCATGTCACATAAAGTTGCATCCAACTGGTTAATTCTTGGTACCAGAAATCCTTATGTACAAGTATAGGCACCTGATTTTTTTTTTTTAAAAAAAGGATTGGTAATTACTATTATCAATTTCATTGGTAAATCAATAAAAAATTATACTTATTTTTTCTCAGATCAGCAAAAATAAATTTTTTGGTGTGCTGCAGAATTTTAGTAATTAGCTTATGTGTGCCATGAGCTGAAAAGGGTTAAAAATCACAAACCTACACCATTGCACAGCACTGTGAAATTTCAGGACACGGGCTAAAAGAGAATACCTGAGAAGCTTCCAGAGGAAAAAGAATCAGATTTGATGCAAAGTGTCAAGAATATAAGGGACATCAGCAAAGCTCTCTTCACAACTCAAAGGGATTCTGAGCAAATCAAGCTATCAGCCAAATGTAGGTGAGAAAGTATAGATGCAAGTAAGCAGAAAATTAACCTAGCACGTTCTCTTTTTTGTTAGGCTTATTAAGGAAGGAACTCTAGCACTGAAATAAAGGGAAAGGGGGAAAGGATAAATCCAAGAAACAGAAAGCAAAAATCCACTGCAGAAGAATCAAGATTAAATTCTCAGGAGGCAGCCGTCCACTACAAGTAGTTCAGATTGCAGAATGGGGATCGAGGACTCTGAAAGGAAGACACTAGGAAAGGAGGAAATTGGACAGAACAATTGATATGATGAACATTTGAAAGTACTTAAAATTTGTGGCTAGCAAATTATGCAAGCAAAAAATTGACCCAATTAGAAACCCCAAGAAAAGCAAAATGCTTATAATGAAAAGATGAAATTCTGATACATTATTTGGCTCAATAATAAATAATAGTTACAAATTGTGATGATACATTCACCGATTGTGATTTAACTAAAAACAGAGTCATAACTGCATTGGGGGCATACAACTAAAATGTCATCTATCATTAGGAAATCAATAAATATTGTACAAAACAGATAATTCAGAACATCAAGCCACATAAATCAAGCCTTCCAAGGCCTTCTAGTTACCTGATCCTTGAAATCTCCCTTTTCTGATCCATTTCCAACAAACTGGGCTAACTTCCCTAAAACACTATTTTGGCTTTACTATACCCCTGCTCAAGAATCTTGAGTGGCTCCACTTTGTCTTGTGAATGAAGCTCAATCTCTGTGATAGTTAATTTTATGTGTCGACTCGACTGGGTCACACAGTGCCCAGATACCTGGCTAAAGAGTATTTCTAGGTGGATGGTCAGGGTGTTAACAGAAGAGATTAGAATTTGAATCTAGAAACTGAGTAAAGCAAATGGCCCTCCCCGTACGGTTTGGCCTCATGCAAACCAGTGAGGGCCTGAACAGAACAAGAAGGCAGAGCAAGAGAGAATTCTCTCTCGGTGAGTGTCTGATTGTTGAGCTGGGACGTCAGACTTCGTCTGCCCTTGGACTGTAACTGACACCATCGGCCCTTGGTTCTTAGGCCTTCAGACTCAGACTGGAACCACACTACCAGCTTTCCTGGAGCTCCAGCATGCAGACAACAGATCAAGGACCTTCACAATCCCCAGAATGCCGTGAGCCAATTCCTTATCATAAATCTAGAGAACTCAGACTAATACAACTTCCTTCCTTAGCATATTATTCAAGTTTCCTCTATAAACTAGCTCTTTTAAACAGGGTGGGGTAAAAGTAGGTTTACAGTTGTGAGTGGGCAAAAGAGCTTATTCTTGTATTATTTAATAATGATTATATTATTTTCCATATGAACAACTGTAAACCTACTTTTCCCACACCTTATAAATACAGATCAGTTAATTTTCCTGATGTGCTTTGTGCTTTAGGCTCTCTTTATGTCATGCCTCACACCTAAAAATGCTTTTATCCCCACCATTCCAAATCCACCTATCAAAATCCTACCCCAGTGTAGTTAAGTTGCTTCACGCTCTATCTACACTGTCACCTTCAGTCACAGAGGCAGAAATTATTTCTTCTTCAGCTGCTCAACAGCTTAATTTCTTTGTTTGTACCTCGCTGACCTTCTAGCTCAGTGATGGCGAACCTATGACACGCGTGTCAGAGGTGACATGTGAACTCATTTTTTTGGTTGATTTTTCTTTGTTAAATGGCATTTAAATTTATAAAATAAATATAAAAAATATACATCTTTGTTTTACTATGGTTTCAAATATCAAAAAATTTCTGTATGTGACACGGCATCAGACTTAAGTTAGGGTTTTTCAAAAACACTGACACATCGAGCTCAAAAGGTTCGCCATCACTGCTCTAGCTAATTCTCTGCCGTTCTCTGTCCTATTGAGACCACTGACTGCATTTCAGCTCCCCTTATTCCCTGCCCCTTCCTTTTCTAATGCTCTGTCTCACAGTAGGCACACCCTGCCATGGCCACAGATCCCAAACAATGGCCTCTCTTCATGGTTCCAACTGTCCTTGGGTTCTGTTAACTCCATTTCCCCTTTGTCCTTTCAGCCCTAGGGCAGTCCCACTGTTTCTATAGCCTTTTCCTTTTATTTATCCTTAACCCTATCTGCATCTCTATAAATAGACTCATCATTAAATTCAGGAGCATGTGAAGGAAGGCAACATAGATGAACCGTGTGGAGTGAATTCTGTGGCCTAGCAGGACTTCAGCTCATATGGCATTCATGGATTATGAATGGGAGACTAGGGAGACCATACTTGATTCTTTGTTGTTTTCTAGGTGCCTCATAGCTAATAGATATTCAATAGGTAGTTGGAATCATAATATGCCTACTCCGTACTCTGCAAAGATCTTGTCATGAGCAGTTCCTGCATGGGAAATTTTCAAATGAACTTTCTGTTCTTGGATGTCATTCTGACTGGAATTACTGAGGGGACACAGTCCTGACATCAGTGAACAAAGGGGAAAATAGAGGATTCTGAGGAAGAGAGCACTTTGAACCAGAGATGTGCGAACCCAGAAGCATTTTGAGATTGGCATCATGTCCTGAACTCATTTTCAAAGGAATCAGACTTGGCCAAACCCAAAAAGAATTTTGCCAAGCACTTTTCCCCTTAATTTTTAAACCCATGTGTATTTTAAGGGAAATTCAATCCTTATGTTTCTGATTCATTTACACTTAACTCATCAAAATGTTGTTTTGTAAGAGTTATTTGATGTCCTATTCTTTTGAGCTTTGAAAAAAAAAAATGCTTTCTCCCCTTAGAAATACAAACCCCCTTTTGGTGCATCAAAAAAAAAAAAATTGATCACTGAAAGGTTCGAAGCCACTTCAAACCTTGTGGCCCACAGCATCGCAATGTTCTTTCCTGAACCTGCCGTGACTTCCATCCGAGGGCTTTTGTTGAAGAGACAAAATTGTACAAGGATGGCAAAAACTGCAAGACATAGATAATTAAAAACTTCAAAATGAGAAAGGAGACATGTCAAGGTTAGTGCAGGGATGAGAGGAAGCCACAAATCAAACAGCAGAAACAGAGAAACAAAGAGAGTAAATGGATCAATTTTCTGTGCACAGAAGTTCAACAACGAGGCAGGAAGAGAAGAGAATGTATGCAAATATATGTCACAGAGCACATATATCAGAGCTTTCAGAATCCTGTTTTAGAAAACCAAATGCCTCGGCCATTTGGGAAGCAATTACAAGAATGTGTTACTAATTACTTAGATGTGCTTGAGCAATAATAGTTCTTGCTATGAACCCCGCCAGTTTGCCTGTCTTACTTCTATGGCCAAAGTTGGTGCTACTAAGGCTTATTGCAATAAGCCCTTCATTTTTCTTTTCTCATATCCACTGCTAAACTCCTTCCTATGTATGCATTCTCCAAGTCATTATGCTCCTGGTGTCAAACTGAAGTGGCTATTTATAAACACAGATGACTAGAAATTGGGCAGATCACTGGGGCTGTATACTGCTGGTCTCTTAGCAATCCATGACAGTGTTGCCAGTGAAATAAAGCTACGAGATCATAGATCTCAGGTTCTTCCTTTGTAGAATGGCCTACCAAAGATATCATAAAAATGATAAAACCAGGACAGCAATAAATGCCTGCAAGGACGAGGCATAAGAGTACTCTGGCTGAGTGTTTAAACGTGAATGACGACCAGCTTTAAGAAGATATGATTTTAAATTGCCTGGAAAAAACTTCAGTTTAATTTTCTAGGTTCACACCTCAAAGGAAAGAAGGCCCAAAGGGGACAAATGAGAGACTCTTAAAAGAGAGAAAATTCTAGCAACACAATCACTTATGTTTTCAAGTGGAAGTCGAGATGGAAATGTCTAAAGAAAACAATGATTTTTCTAGTTTTCTTTAGTGAGCTTAGGAACTATTTTTTTAAAAAGGATGGGAGCTATGGGAGCAGGAGCCCACAAACAAACACAGGCTCAAAAGAGTGGCTTAGACTTGGGAAAGATAAAGGAAGTCCCACGTTTGCAAAAACATGCTTATAAAATTATAATAGGATCCTGGGAGACTGGGGAACAAGGGAAGAGAGAACACCCCTGTCTGGAAGCAAGTCAGGTAATAGTATTTAATGCCAGTCAGAACACACAATCATTCAGTCCCATTATCTGCCCTATGAGTTTGTTGTTCTTGTTGTTGTTATATATTCCCCAACTACAATATGAGTTCCTTGAGGACAGAGGGCAATCTTTATTCACGCCTTTGGATCCAGAGCAACTAGCACAGTGCTTGGCATCTAATTCATGTTTAGTAAATATTTTTGGACTAAAAAGGTGATAAGCCTAATTAAGAGAACATTGGCATGTGATGGACTCCATCTCTGCTCCAGCCCTAGCTCTCTCTTAAGTATAGGTCATCTTCACCTAGCAAGTTCAAGTTCATCCCACCTGCCTTCAAAACCAACAGGGATAAGTCTTTATGTCTATTTGCCTATGGTCATCCTGGGGAATATCTATCACAAACCTTTTTCCTGAAGCGGGTGGACCATCTAGGCTTGTCTGCCTGTGCTCCTACATGCCTGCTCAGCATACCTCTCCAGAATCACTTCCTCCTTCCCGCCTTGATTGGACACCAGTCCAGAACTGAACTACAGCTATCCAGCCCCCACTGGGAAGCCTCTCATAACTGTCTACCCCTCCCTAATGTCACCTCTTCTAAGAGTGTCTCCATTTCTGCTTCCTGTTTATTAGCAGATACTGTTGCCCCAGTTTTCCTCGCATGCTGTAACCCTGCCTGCCTCCTGAGAGCCTGCGCTGGAAGATGCCCATGAGGCAATGCCAGCAGCAGCAGCCATACAGCTGCTCCCCAAAGGACAGATGCCTCCTGACCCAGAAAAATCACACCCAGGCCCATGAGGAAATGGAATGGGCACTGTGCAAGAGGTCAGGCCAATTAACTTGTTTTTTCTTTTGTAATTAGGGATACCAGAGGACCACATGGACATATCTTGACTTAAGCAAGGCATATAGAATGATAAAATTTTAGATACAGTAGAGACCTTACAGAAGCAATGATCAACATCTGGTTGGTGATGGACTCCAGTGAGAACCTGATGGAAGACAGGAACTCTATTTGCACAAATTTATCGTGCAATTTCAGAGGGAGTCATGTACTACATATTAAGAACCTTGTTTTAGTAGTCAGGGAACCTAAGTGTTATCCTCTGACTGTGACAAAAAGCAAAACAAAAGATTGCATTCAAATACTAAGATCCTATAATTTTAATAAAATAGTAATAATAAAAAATTCATTTTTAATGCCTGTCATATGCCAGGTTCTATCCTAAGTACTTTATCTACGTTGTTTTATTTCATTCTGACAACAACCCTATGGATTTAGCATGAGTATAATTTCCCAATGAAAAATACAGATGAGGAATCTAAGGCTTAGAAAGATTAAGTAACATGTCCAGGGGCACACAGTAAGTGACAGAGATAAGATCTGTGTTCGGATAGGCAAGGTTGTGACTTCCCAAACCCCAGTGTTTATAATTACAGAGATGTACTCTGGTATCTCCCCCTTACACTGGCAGTGCATCACACATCAGCAAGGGCTCTGCTCTCTCTTGGTCACTCAGGGTCGCAGCTAATAGAGCAAACACCATTTCCAACACTGCAGTCACTTTACGTGATGAAATGGATCTCTGGGTGTCTCACAGCATCAATTCAAATGCTGTAACCCGAGGTAACAGATGTCTCTTCTGCTCATATCTCCTTGCCCGGAAGGAATCACCTGGGCAAACACAGGGGAACAGGAATTGCAAACTTACCATGTACCCAGGAAATGAAATTCTGAAAATATCTGCCAAGTATTAAAATGTCTACTGCACGGCCAAAGCACATGCATTAACAACAAATTCTATATACCTTCAGCCTAAGAAATAAAATGGTAAGCAGGGAGGTGTATCTGGTTATGTTTTTCCATAATCATGATATAGCCATAGAACAGGGAATAATCCGTGCCAAATGTTATTCCTCACCGTCTGGTTGTGTGTACCTCAAGTTTTATGTTATGATTTAACTGGAATGTTGGAATTACACTAAATTCCAGACACCTGCCCATGATCTGTCTTTAAAATGCTATCTATTATAACCTTTAAATATGGAAGCAGCTTTAGAGGTAACCATATTTGGATCCAAATTCCTTGCCTTTATTTTCTGGAGAAAACCTTTGAACCAGCAAATCATTTGCTTTGCTATGAAAGTCATTAAAGCAAGGCTGTTGCTTTCCCCTGGATGCAACAGCCTTGGTATTTCTAAAACCATCCTATTCTGAAAACTTAAATTAATAGAGGTAAGTTCCTTGGTTTTTCACTTCTTCAAATGTCTGTATAGTGCTATCTAGTTTGCAAAACACAGGCACTGTTGATGTCAGTGATCTGGTTGGATCAGCCTTTCATACAGGCATTATTTGCATTATAATTCTCCAGCTGAAAAGATGGAAGTCCAGGATGGTTTAAAAAGAAAAGAAAAACTAGCCTAAGGCCACACAGCTGAAAAGGAGTTTAGTTGGTGGGCTAGGATTCAACCCCTCTCATCTGATCCCACAGTCTGTGCTCCTTCCTGCCATACCTCCCAAATCTGTGTGACAATTATCTTTAACTGCCGGTAGAATCAGTCATGGCCCATCCTCTCCTTTGTGCAAGAATATCTGAGACAAAGAGCCCTTGTCCCAAAATTACTCTGGCCTATGGGGCTCCCACAGAAGATGGTTCACAAAGTTTCGAGGGGAAAATTGCAAAATTAACATCCATAAAAACTTCCTTAGTCAGAAAAGTTTGTATTAGCAGGCAATAACTCAATAAATCCCTGACTAGAGAGTATTTTAGAGATGGGAGAACTAAAATTTATTAAGCACCTATTATGAACCTAGCCCTTAATACTGTTTGTGTTAACAATGGCTGATGTTTCTTGAGGGCTTAGGGGCTAAGAATTTTTCATGCATGATTACATTTTATCCTTGCAATAACCACACAACCTAGATATGGTTATTATTCCTTTTGCACACTGAGCGTTGGAGATGGACAGTCACCATCACACACAGCTGACAAGTGGCTGAACTGGAATTTGAACACAGAATGGCAAGCTTAAGAGCTTGCCTGCTTGTGATTTAATGACCACAGTAAGCCCGGTACATACGAATCATTATTCTCACTTCATGGATGTAGTAAAAATAGCACAGAGTGTCTAAGGAACTCTTTCCAAGCTGCATGGCCAACAAATGGCAAAATGAAAATGAACTCAAATATGTCCCATATCAAAGGCCGGTTACAGTGAGTGCTAGAGAAGCAAGAGTCTTAGTCTGAAGAACTCTGTCCCTTTTAACTTATGGGCCACCTCAGCAAAGAAAAAAGCACAGAGATAATCATGAGAGGAGTCAGGGCAGAGCCAGAACTGCATTTTTACTCAGGCTCTCAGTCTTATTGACGCTATGCATGCTGGTAATCTTTGGAGCCAGAAGGAATTCCTGATGCCTTTGCGACACTTTCCATTAGAGACTCACACAACGTCGTTCCACTGAGAAAGGCTCCACATGTTTGCAACTATCCTGAAGCATCAGGTTTGTTTGAAGCACTGATCTTGCAGCACCTCTTAGACCTCCTCAGATACCTCCCTTCCACTCATCAAGACAATCCGCTCCCCACATTTTTAGGATTAAGTGTGCCACCTTGGAAGAGATGTTCTGCCTACAGCTGTTGCTCTCTTGCCTTTTATTTTACATCAGATGACATGAATAAAGATCTTAAGTCATTGCTTTGGAATACCTGCCATATCACCTTGCTTAACAACTGATGAAGTGTTGAGCAGGAGCACTGAAAGATTTTTCTGATTTAAAAATAGTATCACCATGTTATAGCGCTGCCCAAATCTCCCTCCTAGAAATGAGCCTGGGAGATCATGCTTTTATCAAAACATGCAACTGCAGAGACATAGCAAATAAAATAAATGTCCCGACAGGTGGAAGTGACAGAAAGAAGTACAGTACCACCTCATGACCCACAGAACTGGGCAAAAAGTAACTGTGGACAAACAACTCTGCTGCTTAATTTACATCTTTGAGGAGGGAAAGGAAGAAAATAGGATCAAGGATTGATTAGGAAAGAAAATAAAAAATAAAAATTCACAGTCATAAAAGCTGAGGTGCTACTTTGAGAATGAAAACACTAAATGTAGGTGCTTCCAACATAAGTCATATAGTCTCCCAGGCTGTAGTTAAAATGATTCTTTTTAAAAAACTAATAATAATAATTATGGCAGCTAACATTGATTTATGGCCTAATTTCTCATCATCCAAGGATTTGGCCTTCTAAATATCTCCTTTTAAGAAACAATTTTATGAACATCATCAGCCGAGCATCACCTACTGACCCCCTTACTGTTCCTCCTGCTTCTTAAGGAGGTTCTTGCTGTTGACCTCCTCTAGACTCAGAGAATGAAGACGTGATGCTGGTCTTCTGCTCCCTCCCCTGATCCCTTGGCAACCTCATTAGGGGTCATTACACCCAACTATGGATCTGGAAATAATGATTACAGAAATAAAGCAGAGTAAGTTTGACTAAGGCTACACATTCAAGAGTATTGACAAGAA
Source organism: Myotis davidii (assembly GCF_000327345.1). NCBI lineage: Eukaryota > Metazoa > Chordata > Mammalia > Chiroptera > Vespertilionidae > Myotis > Myotis davidii. The sequence goes on along the minus strand of NW_006296616.1, from coordinate 84,788 downwards.
CGACTACCCCATTTGTAAAAGTACTTAAATATCTCCTTTAGACTAAAATATGGCTACTGCTATTCCAATTTATCCACGTGTCCCTTTTCCTGCTGCTCAAACCACTGAGCTCCTCCCTCAGGATCTGTGGACCTTCCCACCATCCAGTAACTGAATGGCCAATGCCTCCATTAGGGTCAGAAAGCGATGGCTCCAGGACCCCACGTTGATAGCCTGTGCTCAGCATCAAGTGCTGGTTTATGTGGCTAGATTTTTTGTTGTTTTTCTGAACCATGATCTGAATATCTCCAATGTCCCATGATGCACTAACAAATGTGCTCTAAAAAAGGGTTAAGTTTCTGAATCCTGGGGTTGACAAAACCAAACTGGCTCCTTCACTAGAGAACATCTTGGACTTTTGAATATCCTAATGAGTAGTATGAATTTTCAGTAGAGATACAACATACACACATTATTTGAAACTGAAATCTTTGTTCATCAACACATTCACTCTGTCAATCATTCAACAAGTACTTATTGAGTACTTTTTACATGTGGATACAACAGTTATAAAACCTGTTAAGTTATGCATTCTCATGTCCTTCATGGAGCTTACACTCTAGCAGACAAACAAACAGTATACAAAATATATCTGCTATGAAAAAACTAAACTGGATAAGGCAGTATTTATAACACAATAGCTTGTAATCATTCAGTTGGCAGTGAAATAATTAAAAATCATGAATTTTTAGTGAAATGATTAGAATGCATGAGATGAAATGCAGTAGAATGCATTAGAGTCCATCCCCCATAGTAGACATATGTATTGTTTTATGAAATATTTTTAAGAGATGAGGTCATGATACAAAATGTATTTTATACTGTGGTAATAGGTAAATGAGTTTGAAAGCTAGTGGGGTGAGAGGACAAAGGGCAACAAGTGGGTCTTATTTTAAACACGGTGGTCAGGAAAAGCCTTTCTGAGGAGATGCCAGTTGAGCAGAGACTTGAGTGAAATGAGAGAGCAGAATGTTTCCGACTGAGCTAACGGCACATGCAAAGGCCTGTAGAAGCACGCTTGTAGGTGTGGGAGTCAGCAGCCAAGAGGCTGATCTTGAGTGAACGCACAGAAGAGTAGAGGGAAATGGGTCACAGAGGAAGCCAGGACCCAGAGCGTGAAAGTCTCTGAGGATCTGAGAAAAGCTTTAGATTCAAATCTGGCCAGTGACACGATCTGATTGAAGTGATAAATGAAATCACCCAGGCCCATTGGAAGACTAACCAAAGATGGATAAGAGTAAAGGCTACAAGACCGAAGTGTCAGAGATGTTGGTGGCCACGTATCATACACCAGGATTTGGAAATCTGCCCAAAAGCAAATCCCTTAGCACTTGGATATCTGCCACAGGCGTGGTGAGTGGCAAGAGTGCTATAGGACCAGGTGAGGAACACAGAGTGGTCACACTGCAGTGAACAGGAGCATCGGTATCAGACAGTAACTCATGGGACCCTGTGCTAGAATGATGTTGATGCTTTCAACCATACAGTGAACTCAGAAATCCCCACCTTGCCCTCCCACCATCAACATGAAGGGAGAATTTCCCATGTTCCCATCTTTCACGCATCTCTTAATTCCCCTGAACCTTTTCTTGGTATTCTTTATTAAAAATATGTTTCTATTGATTCCAGAGAGAAGAAGAGAGGGAGAGATAGAAACATCAATGATGAGAGGAGATCATTGATTGGCTGCCTCCTGCACGCCCCCTACTGGGGATCAAGCCCACATCCTGGGCATGTGCCCCAACTGGGAATCGAACCATGAACTCCTGGTGCATAGGTCCCCGCTCAACCACTGGGCCACGCTGGCTAGGCTTTTTGTGGTATTCTTTACAACCTTATTCTTTCCAGTAAAAATGTCAAAGTGGGAGCATGAGGAATTACCTAAGTGATGGAAAGGAGGAAGGATAACCTGAGACTACCAAGTGCCTCACCTCTGTCCCCAGGCAGGATATGCCTGACCCAGAGCTAGGCTGGGAAGCATTCAGAAAACCCATCAGAACCTCTATGGGCCATGTGACAACAACAGACATTATTGATACGCACCTGATGCTCAGGTTTTCAATGGGATAGGCTCACTCCACAGGTGACTTTTAGAGCCTTTTGTTCTATCTCATATATAGGCAAAAACACGGTATCTGGTGTTGCTTAGTATGGAAACCTGGATTTAGAATAATTCAAAACTGCTTCTGATATCAGGAAAAATGCCAGAGACAATAAGAAATAAAGCGAGCTGAGACACTGGAGAACAGGAAGTTAAACAGAAAGAGCGAGGAGGGGGGAAGGAAGGGAAGGGGAAAAGGGAAGAGAAAGAAGAGAAAGAAAGAGAGAGAGAGAGAGAGAGAGAGAGAGAGAGAGAGAGAGAGAGAGAGGGGAAGGGAAGGGAAGGGAAGGGAAGGGAAGGGAAGGGAAGGGAAGAGAAGGGTCACAGAAGAGAAGGGAGCAAGTGCAGAGTCCCCTTCTAGATGTACACAGAGATCAAAGTCGCCCCAGTCTGGTATACACAAGTGTTCCCAAGTTCTATAAACAACACCGAGGAGTGTTAATGCAGGAGTCTCAGCATCGCTGCTGAGTGGAGCTGCCTTCCGGAAGCCAACTGAGCAAAGATCCAGCAGAAGCCCAGGGCAGAACAGGAAAGGACAGAAGCTGGGGGGGGGG
>NW_006296616.1:39554-82051 GCF_000327345.1 Myotis davidii | reverse complement strand
GTGTCCAAAGATAGGACAGGAAAATGCCAGGCATGGAAGAGTCTTTATTTCCACCAAGAGGATGCGATGGGGGAGAGGGGAGGTTTGATAATGACTTAAACAAACTGTGAAGATTAGTGTCTTTGGAACTTGTTTATCTCCTTATCAGCATCCTAGGCTCTCACTTACTGGTATATCCTGTACCTGCCAGTGCTTAGGTGGAAGGAAATTTGGAGACTGACAACCCTGGGCTCTGGAACTGCCTAGCTGAGTAACCTTGACCATGACATTCCGATCTTCACTTTCCCTTCTGAATAATGGGGGTAGTTAGTGTGCTTTATATGTAAAAGTCCATTAGGTTTAGTAAAATATTATTCCTGAGGAACTTAGCACAGCAGGGGCACACACTAAGTACTCAATGAATATTCATTTGCTGCTATCAAGACAATTCTTAACTGATAGCAAAAAAAATGTAGACTGACAAAGACCTGAGGAATTATCTCTATTAGAAAATACTGCTTGAGAAGGTGTTTAGATAAATTCTAGAGGCAGGATATGTCCTCGTACCTTCTCAAAGATTAACAAATAGGTGTGTTAAAATGAATAAGCATTTATGGTGTGTCTGTTTGGAGTTAAGCACTGTGCTGGGCATCAGGGAAAATAATAAAATATTATCCCTTCTCTTTAAAAAATCTTTAAAGGAAAACACAAAAGTAATGGGAGTATAAACTATGTAGCAAATTTCTATCTGGAGAAAAACTAAAAATGTACTTTGGAATCAAAGCTTTAAAGTTTAATATAGCAGACCATTTTGGCCCATTTTCTTATTTTTGAAGTAATTTTTAAAACAAGAATATTCCATTTTCTCATTCCCGGCTTTAGATTGTATAGGAAAAATATTATGTCTCTTTAAGTGTCTGGTATAAAATGATAATTTCCTTCCTTTGAAGATAAGTAATAACATTTTGGATACACGCAGCGTTGACTTGGAATACAGGCGTGGATTCCACACACAGTCTCTACTTCGGCTCTTGTAGAATAAGTACAGGAGATGGGAAGACTGGGAAAATAAATGCTGGAAAACCAGACCCTTGATAGCCAAGGCTGAAAAACCGATTTAATAAAGAATTAATCTTCAGACGGTGAGTAGTCGTGAGCATTTGAAGTGTGTCATTATCTGTATATTACCCTCACCCACGGCCTGATTCTCTTTCCCCCTCCATCTCTGCTTTCTGTCATTACCTTAATCAAGTGCGTAGGGCCTGTTGCCTTAGTACCGAAGGATCTTTCTTAAAAAGCCCTTATTGATGGGGGTTAAGAGATTAACCATGTCACTTGACCTTTCACCCAAAGTTTGGACCTAACCAGACATTTAATGTCAAAATGAAAAAGTGAAGAATTAAGAGAATGCACTAACGCTTTTAGAATTATATTTAACACTGTCATCTGAATATCATGAAGAGGCTGCCAAAACTATTCAGGGTTAAGCCTTTTACTTGGGGAAGAAACAAACCTCTATGTTGGCCTGTTCCTTCCTATTCACTGGATTTGAAAACTTCAATGTGATGAAGAAACCGGAAGCAACGATCCATATTAAATCAATCCATTATGCTTTATCCCATTTATTTTAAAAAGTGCATTGGGGAAAAAATAAAATGTTTTAAAGACTTCCCTGTGGTTTATGATAACTAAATGTCACTTTTCCATTATCACATATGGAAGACATTTTTTCAAAAACAAGTGATCATAAAAGTTAAGGTCATTAAAATCTGCCTTATTTTTGAAATTTAGAATGAAAATATAAATATGCCCAGTATTTTCATAAAAAGTACTCATATTTCTCCTTTTAAAAACTTACCAGTTCTTATAAACATCAGGTCCTCAAGGTCTTGAGTAGGAAAATATAAATGGTTCCAATTTACTTGCATTAAAAAATGTGGAGGAGTAAGGATTCTGTATTTTAATTGCATTATATTTCAGTATCTTATTAGTAATTATGTTTATTTAAACAAATATCCTTTGGAGCAGATTTCCAAAAATTTTCATTTGTCTGGACATTGGTCTCTCCTAGAAGATACTGAAATATATAGGAGAGACCAATGTCCAGACAAATGAAAATTTTTGGAAATCTGCTCCAAAGGATATTTGTTTAAATAAACATAATTACTAATAAGTAACTGAGTAGTAACCACCCAAATATGAACTCCTTAAAAAACCTGACCTTGTTCATCTATATGGAATTTGTCTGCAAAACAGTATGTTTATCGATAACAACATATTTGTGTTTTCATTCTGTAAATCACTTTTTCACATACTGTCTCACTGAACTCTTACCGTAAGCCTGTAGGAAACTTTGAGCAATCAAGGTTTCAGAGCTATGACTAACACAGGTCCTTACACTCCAAGACCAGGCTTATTTCCCCTGTATCACAGCAAATTCCTTGTCAGTGATAGTCATACTGTTCATGCTCAAAATATTAGTAATTTTGCATTTGGGATTGTTTTTGGAACCTGTTTGTGAATCATCCAGGAAAATTAATTTTATTACTTTAGAGTTTTGACTTAATGTTGATTAACTAAAATAAATGCCCAGGGAATGACTGTATCAACAGGTTATTCCTCCAAATCAAAGCCACTTTCAGATTACAAAGATTTGCTACCCCAGAGGATGTTCAAAAGAAGGTAACTTGGTCTTAGCAAAAATTGAAATTCCAGAACTGTTTTAATCAATGGTTGAAATGGATAGATAGCCTCTTATAATTGGTACATTTGAACTGCTTAGAACCTTTTCTGTCTCTTCGATGGGAATAAATAACCCTGTAATTTTGCCTGCATTCTTTGTGTAATGCATGACACACTCAGGCAGGTACAGATCTTGTTCAGGCAAATTCTGCAGAAGTATCACTTTTTTTTTTTCCCCTGACAACTCTAGGAATTGGAACTTTGAAAAAGCATTCATTTAGGTCCAACTGGTTGAGTTATCTCTTCTTAACAATACTTGAAACTTTTTTCAATCAGAGAGATTAACTAAGAAACACTGAATGCAAATGGCACAACAGGATTGTTAGCCTAAGTGTACAGACAAACGTACGATACGCTACAATTACTAAGCAACTTTTACTGCAGTGTTCCTCTGATCTCAACTCCATTCTATTTTCCCATCAGGGAACTGATTGCATCCAGATTATTTTCCTTTGATTCTTGTTCTTTTTTTCATTGTCTGGGATCCATGCTAGTTCAAAAGCTAAAATATTAAGGCAAAGAATTTAGAGTCTTTCTGTGTGCAGTTATTTAAAGCTGAGTTGCTAACTTAGGAGAATTCACTGCCTAAACTCCTATAGTTCTAGCTTACATTTTTCTGACTCAATTTACAATTAGTGAAGCAGAATGGGAAGGGTATCTAGTGCTCAACACCTCTGGCCCACCCTTTTCTATATTCTGTAAAAAGGCCTAATTCCAGTGTACAGAAGAATCAGCTAGGGATCATGAAAAAATATATCATGCTGGTCCTACCCCTAGAGAGCCTACTCCGATTAATTTAGAGTTAGGCCCACAGAGTGCATTTTAGTAGGCATTCCCTACTCCAGGCAGATAGTCCCTGGGTCACTTTTTATTAGAAACCAAATATAAACTTCTACTTACAGTAGGTTAGTAACAAAGTTTAATTACACCCCCCCTTGCTTTTACCATGAATATAACAGCCTAGATAAATGCAACCCAAAAGGTTTTACCCAATAATCCTTGACGTTCTGTATCCCACAGCTAACTACCATATTTCAATTGCCAAAACCTAGGATTTTTACTGTGCTTCATTCTATTGCTTTTTGAACAAAAAATATTTTAGACCAGTCTCTTTCTGATCATTAACCAAATTTTACATTAGTTAAAGATCTCTAACGGAAACGTTACTATGATATTTTCCTTTGCAAGCATCTTTGAAAAGTTTATCAATGTCTACACTTTACCATAATGGTGGCATAATTCAACAATTATCCCAGGTCTAGAGATATATGTATATTCTAGTATCTGTTGTGGTTTAACAAAAGCAGCTGTATACCTGACAAACTAGTAAAAATGTTAGGAAAATTGAATTTTAGCCACAGTAAAACTACTGACCATAGAGGTTTTAGTAAAGATGTCACTCACACATACTATATTATTCTCCTTTTATAAAATAAAGATAATTGGACATTTGACTACGTGGAGACTTAACTTCTAAAAATCATTTATCTGGGCAGCTGAGTGAGACTCCCTTTGGCCTTGCTTCTCTCTTTCCTGTTCATTACTGGGGTTAATCAAAACCTAGATCTTCCTTCGACCTCCAACATATTACTATAAGTAGCTGAGAAAATTGGTAAGTAGACCGTTTTCTTTGATTTTTCAGGCTGTCAGTGTTTGGTAAAAGCAGGATGTAGAAGACTAAGAAGTCATGAATTAGTACTACCTGCAGGCCTTTCAATTTTGTGCAAGTCTCAAGTAAAAAGTTTCTACAGTGTTAAAGCAAGAATGTATAGTTACTGAAGGTCAATTGCTTGTTCCGACAAGCTGCCCCAATGGTGATGCTCTCTCTGCCTTGCATTCTACGGACTTGTCTTCCAGCATCTTGGCTGTCACTAAATAGAAGGCCTTTTGAAATAAGAATGCTGATTTGGTGTGGTCTTATAGTGGGAACTGCATTTTGGCTATCTGCCTTTTGATTGTGCTAAAAATTAAAATATTTGAAGGTCCATGTAAAGAATAAACTCCCAATCATGCCAGATAAACCCCATTCTTTATATCAATGCAGTTTCACATTCTTGTCTCCTAGTTTAATAATTCCCTATATCATGTTCACTGTTTAAAGCACTGGCCAAAGCTCCAAAAGACAGTGCCCTGTATATGATGCTTGAGCTTCAATCTCAGATAAAAGACATATAAAACAAAAAACACAAAAAAACCTATGGGAATTCTCTGTACTTTCTATTGAATTCTTATGTAAACTTGAAACTGCTATAAAAATATAAAGGCTAGCCCAGCCAGTGTGGCTCAGTTGGTTGAGTGACATTCAAGCATCAAGAAGTCATCAGTTCGATTCCCAGTAAGGTCATATGTCCTGGTTGGATCTGGATCCCCAGTGGGGGGTATGCAAGAGGCAGCAGATTACCATTTCTTTCTCATTGATGTTTCTATCTCTGTCTCTCTCTCTCTTTTCCTCTCTAAAAATTCAATAGAAATATATTTTTAAAAATACATATATAAAGGCTATAACAGTTTTTAAATCTACTAATTTGACATAGTGTTTATGAATATGCTAAACTGCATCTTGAAATTTTATCTAATATGAATTACTTAATTTCATCTGAATAGACATGCTGCTCTTGAATCAAAATTAGCCAGGAAAAAAATCACTGCAAATGCTGCAGCCATTTAAATAAAGTAGATCTTCATTGGGTTGACAAGTGCTATAGAAATGCATAAAAGGAAACAAAAAGGACAAAGGAAATTCTGATTTTTTCATTCCTACGTAGATGGAAGGATGTAAAAATGAGATACTTAAACATGAAAGTGTTATTAAACTGAGAAGCCTATCAGAAAACAAAAAGGTCAGACACATGATATAATTTTTCTAAAGCTTCCAGAAATTCTGACACACACACACATCCCCCAAAAAGAAATAATGTATTCAATAAACTTTGGCCAGGTGGCTCAGTTGGTTGGAGCATCATCTGTCCTGTATACCAAAAAGGTTGTGGGCTTGATTTCTGGCCAGGGAACATACCTAGGTTGAGGGTTTGATCCCAGTTGGGTGCATACAGGAGGCAACCAATTAATGTTTCTCTCTCACATCAATGTTTCTCTCTCCCCCCTTCTTCTCTTTCTAAAAATCAATGGAAGCATGTCCTCAGGTGAAGTTTTTTTTTTTTTAATTATTCAATGAGTGGTGACCTGGAAAAGCTTGAAGTATCAATACAAAGCATAGATAAGTAAAGTGGCAGGAAACTGAAAGGCAACTACCCCTGGATATACTTGGAGATATTAGTTGAGGAAAAGATAAATAATATAATATTCATTGTTTCATTTACTTGCCAAATGTTTACCAAGCTTCTGTTGTTTAAGACAGTGGTTCTCAACCTTTGTTGCACATCAGAATCACCTGGGGAATTTTTAAAAATTTTTATGACCAGCTCACATCTTATACCAATAAACTCAAAATGCCTGGATGGGAGCAAGGCATTAATATTTCTTAAAGATCACCGGGTGATTTCAATGTGCAGCCAAGGTTGAAGACACTTAGCCATTCAAAAAAAAGTAAGTTGTGCATGTATTTTTCTCCAGGAACTTGAAATCTAGGCAAGAACTTCAGTCGTGTCCACAAGCAAACATGAAGTAGGATGCAACGACACGGGCTTTGTTGAGCCATCCCATGGTGAGGTTGGCTCAATGCAGCGTCACTTCTCCAACCAAGCAGCTCTGTGACTCCAGAGAGCTCCTCAGAGAACATATCTGTAGTGACGCAGTCATTTCTGGGAGCCTCATTTCCAGAAAGAGGCAGACAAACTGGAAAAGGCTCAAAGAAGAGCAACAAAATGATTACAGGCCTGGGGGAATGGACTTATGGGGAAAGATGAAAAGAACTAAATATGTAAAACCTGACTAAGTGACAATTAAAGGGGGGGTCATGATAACAGTCCACTAATACCTGAAGGGTGCAAACATCAAGGAGAGAAGTGAATTACTTTGGATAATGCGAAGTGTTAGCTAAGAGTAATCGCATAGCATTATAAAAGAGAAAATGAAGGCACAGTGTCAGGTAATCCTTGCTGACTGTGCAAGCTACTTGGCCATGGAGCTGGCTTTCAAAAGAGGAGTGGTAGCCACATCACTTGAGTTCCCATGAAACAAGTTTGGACAAAGACTAGGAAATAGATTATTAAGAGAAGTTCTGTTTGACGTGAACAGTGGAAAAAGGTGGTGGCGATTGAAGGGAGGAGAGAGAATAATTCAAAGCTTTTTCAACTGGTGCTATAAAAAGTTCAGGAAAAAAAAACAGAAATTGAAAAGAATCTTTCTCTTCAAATGTAATTGCAAATGAGGTTGATGGGTATTCGCTCTTATTAATTATTAATGTATTCACTGCATACAAGAAATTACATCCTGAGCCATATTTTGTATGTGTTTTATGTGCTATTTTGTCAGCTTTTTCATTAATTTATTTTAATATAAATACAGTGATTACATGCATGACAAGCTTCTTCAAAGACATTCAAGTATAGAAATTTCTCATTTAGTTTTATAACATTCCTAAACTGGGACATTTTGTTCCCTTAAACCACAGACAACTTGCTTCCTTTTTAAAGCTGTGCTCCTTAATGCTACAAATTTGCGAATGATGATAATAACTAATATCTTCAGAGCATTTTCCTATGTGCCAGACACTGTGTTACAATAATTTCCACCCATCATCTAATCTAATAATCACAATAACTCTATGAGGAGGCAGTAATGTTTTCCTATTATTTATAAGAAAGAAACAATTTTTAAGGAGGTTAGGTAACATTCAAAGTCACACAGCTACTAATCATGTCCTGAGAAATGAAAACCAAAAATTACCTGGCTCTAGAGCCCACACACTCTATCCTATCTGTATAGAATGGTAACAAATAACAAAAAACTGGAAACCAAATAAAAATTGCCACTGGATAAATCTATCTCATAAATCTTATCTGCAATATCAGAATAATAATACCTACTTTATAAAATTATTGTGATGAATAAACAAGATAGTTTTTAAAAATAGAATAGCCTGGCTCTTAGTCAGTTCTTAAGAAATGATAGTTTAAAAAAGTAAAACTGAACTTCACAAATCATCGTGACACTGATTTCTTCTCATACCTTTTATATAAATCCAGCTATCATCTTTTTTCTCTTCTATTCATGGGATTTGTATTGTTCTCATATAACCAGGAGGAAAACACACCAATAAACTAATTTTCACTAGGCTTTTATGGCATAAGAGTTGTGCCTTGAAGTTTAAAAGCAGACTCATAAACTCATAGAAACAGAGTAGAATGATGGTTGCCAGGAGCTGAAGCGGGGGGAGATGGGGAGATGTTAGTCAAAGGGTACAAACGTCCAATTATACAATGAATAACTCCTGAGAATATAATGTACACCATGGCGACTATAGTTAACAATACTGTATTGCATACTTGAAAGTTGTTAAGGGAGTAAATCTTAAATGATCTCACAACACACACAAAATGGTAATTATGTGAGGCAATGGATGTGTTAACTAACCTTACGTGGTAATTAGTTCACAATATATACCTCTATCAAATCATCATGTCATGTACCTCAAACTTACACAATGCTACATGTCAATGATATCTCAACAAAGCTGAAAAAAATCATGAAAAAAGAAGCTGGCTGTCTAAGTCATTCATTCATCTAGGAAATATTTATCAAGTACCTATTATATGCAAGGGACCATAGTAGTGAAAAAATAGGTGCCAGCTGACCCTCCTGGAGCTCACATTCACACACATTAGACACCATTCACAATGAACCAACAATGACTAGATAACCAAACATTACTGTACATATCCTATACAATAAAAGGCTAATATGCAAATTGTCCCCTTGACCGGGAGTTCAACCAGCGTTTTAAAGTGAAATATGGCATGAAACAAAGTTTGAGAACTAGACTGTGACTGGAACATGCAGGAATTCTAGCCCATAGCTGAAGGTTGAATATCCAGCACAGTCAGTGGTGAACCTGAGGAAGGGCTAGGTGGGACATTGTTCTCAGATAGAGAGACAGTGCCACAGCCTGCAAGCTGAGTCTTTATTTTATCGTCAGATCCCACAAGGCAAAGCAAGGGCATGGTCAAGATGTTTACAATGTTCTCTCGAGTTTCGAATCTACTTAGTTACATGCACATGAGAACTCTATCAAGCTTTGTTTTGGCAGCCGACATCACTCAGCCACCTGGGACCACATGTTCGGACCATAAGGTCAAGCTTACAACCATAGCCTTTGGCTATAATTGTGCTGGGAGGGCTTTGCCCTCCAAGCTGGGACTTGCATATGGCTTTGCCATAAGCGGACCGTGCCCTCTCATTAGTCCGAGTCTTGAACTGGTCCAAACGCTATAGCCACTCTCCAAAGAAGGTGAGCTTGATTTTGAGCATGTTGGAAATCTTACAACTAACGCCTTTTAAGTAAGGGAGCGATATGTTCTGCTTAATATTTTTAAAAGTATATTCTAGGATGTAACTGGATAGTAGATTGTGTTCTGTGCTGCAGGAGAGTGATGGTGATAAATTGAGAAAAATGAGCAAATAGAAGAATATTTATAATTTTATAGCATTCTACTCATTTGCTGATTTGGGGGGGTGTTTAATAATAGTTGGTCAGTTATCTAGTGTGTCTCCTCCACAGTGAGAAGACTGGAAGTCCTAAGATCTGATAAGAATTATTGCTTCAGATTAGCATGTAGCAGTGGATTTGAGGAGAGGGGCATAAATACAAGATCTATTTTGGAGGTAAACCAAAAGGAGTGGCAGATGTATTCAACATGGAAGCAAGGAAAAGAAAGGTGCTGTCCAGATTTCCAGTTTATTTTTGGAGGTAGTGTTTACTGAGGTGGTGAAGACTGGGAGGGCCAGGTTTGGGGGCAGATTGGTACTTCATTTTAGGCAGGTTAATTCTGAAATGCCCTAAGGCATGTAAGTGACGATGCCAAGTAGCAGCTGGATAGATGAATATGCATGGAATTTATGGTCTGGGCAGCAGATACCAAGATGGGGTGGGGGTGTATTAACTACATTTCTTTATTTTCTGTTTTCTTAATGCTCTGCCATCTGAAGCCTCACCAAAGAAAGACTGCCCTTCCCAGGGTGGGTAATTCTTATAGATAGCAAACCTCTCCTTTGCTAGCATGCCTTTTACATGCAAAACAATAGATCCAGAGGCCATACCCTAGCTCCCTCCTTAATCAGCTCCCACACATCAAATCAATGTCCCTTGGCCCCAATCAACCCATGCCCAGGTACCAGACAATTAGGGACCACACCTATAATCCAGAGCCCATCTAAATTATCCAAACTATCCAATCCTAAACCTGCTTAGCTGGCTTACCCTACCTCACCAGTCATTCCTATGAAAACCACAATAAAGGCTCCTGCCCATGCTTCCCCACGCGCCCCCCGTCCCCCAGCTCCTTTGGACTCCTGGCTGATCCTGCCACTTCTCCATGTGGCCCTATATAAGGTGGCACGTCCTTCCTCTTGGGGACTATAAGTAACAAACTATGTATCAGTGGCAATCGTTCCTGATCTGTTGACCTCTCCATGTCTGAGAAAACCAAAACCCTGACTACATTTTAAAACAGATTTTCAGCATAACGATGGTATCTGAAGGGATGTATTTTCATTGTTATAAATTGAACATAATTAAAGCATAGTGATTCATCACAAAAACAATATGTAATTACATATGTGTTTTACGATGGTCTTAGGCGACCCCTGTGAAAGAGTCGTTCGACCCCCAAAGGGGTCACGACCCACAGGTTGAGAACCACTACTTTAGAGTGATGGAAATAAAGGCAGAGACGAAAAAACAAGAGACACCTCTAAGGAGCCCAAAGAAATAAATATTCCTGTTTTGGATTTCAGATTATATGGCAGCTAAGGAGCTTTCTTAGCACCTCACACACAAATCATGCCACATAAACCACTGCCTACTCCATGTAAGTATAGGCTGATCCTGTCTCAAAATAAGTAATCCTCACTAAGACCACAAGCACAGAAGAGTTATCTTCCCAGAGAAACAACATGAAATTAAAAGCCACCCAGTGGGAAGAACTCTTGAGATATAAAGCAACCATCCTAAGATGTCAAAAAGGAAAAACACAAAGCTAAAAACTCCTGTACTGATGCATCTCTCTGGTCTGTCTTGTCGAAATATTAGGCATCTAAACAAACTCCGAGCTGTGTCCCTAAAAAGCAAGTCCCACACATGTTCAGTTTAGAGTTCTCACAGGTCTGGTGTGAAATGAGAAAAATAGGCAGGGCATTTTCACCAAAGCTGAGTGGATTTATTAAAAAGAAAGAAGTCTCTTTTACTCTGAGACTAGACCTTTCCTGTTTTGATACTTACATATCCTTCCATTGATGAAATGACTTGTTTTGTTTTGTTTTGTTTTGTCTTAACCAACAAAAGTAAAAGTGGGCAGCTCTATAGAGGCCCCTCAATTTTTTTACTCATTTACTTCTACTGGATCATGAACTTGAGAATTCAAGAATGATTAACCTACAAGAGGCAAGTATCTAGATAGTTGAGAAAATCCCATCATTTATAAGCACCCAGGTTTCCACTTTCCATTTTCATCTTGACTGAAGTCACACACATGTAGCTTGCGTGAGATTTCCAATCGCACCCATGACACGAAGTTTCCATTCTGACAGGTTGGCCGTGAGTGAGGCAACGCTTATCACAGTGATGGAGAGAATGAGTAGACGTCGTGAGCTAAAGTATGTTTTCTCAGATACTGACAAGTAAGGACAAAGGTTCAACGGTGACTAATGAATAAAATGTTAAGGTGGAGACAGGATTTATTTGATTAAAAGCAGTCACTCGAGGCATGTAGCTGCATTCACTTTGAAACCAAATCAGGCTTCGAATGATGTGGCAATGAAATATTTATTATTTGTTCGTTTAAACAAAAAAGCTTAATGCTTAATCAAAGGCCACTCACTGCTTCGACTTTGAACAGCTACTACCAGGGGGTGTAGAATGAACGAGTTTGCTAATTCTGGGAGTAATTATAGCATCTAATTTCTGGGCATGTTTTCCAGTAAGTAGGTCAGACTCACAATGTTTGGATAGTGCTGGTTAGGAGGAGGAGCTGGTCCTGAAGAGGTTGCTAAAAGTGGAAGGAGGGAGACAGAGCCAAAGGTATAATGAACGATGAATTATGCAACAACCAGGCCATCCCTTCCTCTTTCTATTGGGGTTAAGAGATTAAAATATTAATCTAGAACTCTCCATTTTCTCAGATGGAAAGTAGTGAGGGAGAACACTTGTGCTGTTTTCTACGGAGGAAGAGATGCAAAGTTTGAGAAGGTTGGTTCCAAGACTTCCAACTGTCACTTCTACATTCATCTAAAGTGATCCCACTGAGCCAAGACTGTCACGGTAAAAGAGAAGACATTTGTCATTGGCATATAGACTTGACTTTCCTTATGTCTTCACCGACCAGAATGGAGACGACAGACAGAGCTACCAAAGGGTCTGCACATTCTGTGTAAAGATAGGACAGTGACATCACTTCCTGACCCTGCTGGGGCTTCCATTCAATTGTAGCTACAAAATACATCACACCAGAGATATTTTTAAAGTCAAATATTTTGTTTATGTAAATATAAGCATATTTATAAGGGCATATGTGAATGATGTTTATATGGATATATGTGTATGTTCCTGTATGTGTGTGTGTGTGTGTGTGTGTGTGTGTGTTTTAGAGAGGCGCATGAGAAAAAGAAGAAACATCTTATTAGAAATTTGAAGTAGAAATTTTTTTTCCACTTACAAGCAATAAAAGGCTCATATACAAATTGGTTCATAAAGAGAATGGTCCCTCAACATGAAGACAGCAGCTTACTATTTCATTCCTAAGATAACGTACTTACCTCCCCTAAAATTTGGATGAGAAAGATTTAATTTTTAATGTTATAAAATGTCACGTTGCTTGATCTCATCACATACTTTAAACAAAATTATATTGATAGGGGAAACTCAATAAATAAGTTTTCGTGTTAAAAAAAAATCTCAATCCTGACTGAATCCTTTTTAAATTCTGAATCATCTCTATTTTCTTTAGGTCTCTCTCCCTTTCACTGACCCACCTTTGCGTATTCCCAAGTGCCGCGCTGGACAGACCCAGAAAGGAAGAAGTCGCCGTTGATTTGCATGACTGCCCGGGATGACCTGAAGCTCTGGCAGTGCATGGAGTATGGATCTGCTAAAGAAATGAAACATGTTGTTCCAGCCCTTGTGTGACGGTGCCCAGTCACTCAGGCAGAGGTGGACAAGGAGTAATTAGGGTACAGAATCCAAGTTTAAACTGAATTCTCCATCAGTCACTACCTAATTTAGAAGTCCAACAAGCAAAATACCAGCAAAGGAAAGAACAAACGAGAGGAACTGCTATCTCTTCTGGCAAACTACTGGGAGCCCACAAGATTTATGATGACCAATTAAGGGTGTGGTAGCCCGGGAGAACAGAAGCCGCAGTCTCTGCTACGTGGAGATGAAATGGAACATTACAAAAACACCCCATTTTTAGAACTTTTCTTTTCCCCCAGCAAAACAACTTGTGCCTGCATTTCAGCATGTGCCTGTACATAGGAAAGCCTTCAATGCTCTCTAGCTCAGAATTAAAAATAAAAATAAAAAAAGAGAGGGCTGGGAGCTTGTTGTGTAATGAAGTAGGAACTAATTATGATAACACTTAAAAATAAAAACATTAATAAAAGTTTGGTTCCCAGAGAGAGAAATGTTATTATTCCCAGTTGAGAACTGACAAAATAAGTTTTATGGAAGTAACTGAGAAGTCCAAAGAGATCTTAAAAGAGTTGTCAGACATTTCAACAATGCTCCCTAAGAAGGCACATAGACAATGTTCCTGCTATATAGAATCTTTAAAAACTAGACTCATTCCATCTCATTCCTCACCTTAAATCTGCCTAAAATAATGTAAAGTAGCTAAATCAGATTATCTTAGAATCACTCTCTCGTGTCTCTCGTGTTCTTCCGTGTTAGGAAACATGTGACTTTCTTCTCCCACCTCTAAAACCATGAAGGTACCACCAACCCTCCTACAGAAGTCCAGCTTTGTCCCACGTCCAGTTTTCCTCAAGTGGTTCTGCTACTGACGTTCATAGGCCGGTCAGCCAAAGGGCTCTGCTGTTTTTAAGCAGCCACTCCTAACTCTGGGCACTGGCTGGCTGACAAGTGACAAGTAGGAAGCAACAGAGAGAGAAGCCTTTATCCCTGAAAAAAATAAAAATCTACAGCAGAGTGGGCTGATTCTCTCGCAGAGACTGGCAAGTGGACAGAGAAAATTAAATTTAAAAACCCATGTGCATCTAAAGAATAAACCTCTTACCATCTTAATAAAATAATAGAAACACTTCTAAGAACACTCAGCAATGTGCCAGAAACCACATGAAGCATTTTGTCAACATCTAATCAAATCTTTAAAACCACCCTAAGGAAAATGAAGCTTTGAACATGACAATGATCAGAGGCGTTTGAGCTGAATACATCTAGCTTCAACTCCTAGCTAACCAGTTCCAAGTTGTGAGTTGTTTAACTTTAGAGGAGTTACTTTATTTCTCAGTTTTAACTCATTCACCCCTCAAAGATGGACTCTAGCCCTTCAATAAGGCAATCATATCAGAATTTATTCTACCTCCTAAATCCATCTTACAGATGTCCGCTTTTCTCCATCTGCACAGCCACAACCCAAGTTTAAGAGGCAGATCCAAAATTTGTGGTACATGCAACTGGTCCAAATCAGGAAGATGAGTTTAAGGAGAAGGCATACAAAGCTCTGAATACAAAATTAGGTACATTTTTTTTAACAATGAATACATCTTTAGACTGAGAAAAGAAATCACACACATAAAAAAAAATTTGAATCTAAAAAAATACTACAAAGCTTATAAACAAAAATGACATACTTTTTTATTAATATGTTCACACACCTCTATAATTCTTCCTGCATGTTTTGGCAGCATATTCTTTGATCACCTCTTCATATAGCAACAATTTCATAAAAGAGTTTTTGGTAAAGATAATAAAGAATTCAATCTTTGCTCTAACAAGTTGAAGATAGTTAACTGACAGCTTAAAGTGTTTATTTCAGCATCACCACAGGTTACTAGAGTGCTATGTAAATGTTTAAATTTTTTTAATTTGCAAAGATCATTTTCTAGTTTCTGTGGTAAATGAACTAGATTTCAGACCACTTCAAGTTTTCTATGTAGTGATTAATCGTAAATACTCTTTGAACTACCAAAACTCATTAAGGAGTTTGTTGTTGATGTTCTCATTGAGAATGGTGTAGTATGAGTTTTATGTTATATCAATCTTGTCAAAACAGCCCAAAATTAAATTTGTTCACAATATGTTTCTATGATTCACTTATCTTCATTAAATGGGTTATAAATAATCAGCAAACCATCAATTACTTCTGCTCAGAATTTGTCTCTTCCTCCTGATAAATCAATGAAATTTGAAAATTAGGGGGGCTATACAATATGCTTCTGGATGCCAGAATAATTTCTAGTGATTTTAGTGTAATCTTCATCACTTTTCATATCTCAGTTTTTAATCTCGATATCTTTGGTTCTTCAGTAAATATAAAGATTATGAAAGAAATTTGCTTCCTTTGTTTAATGGAAGTACTCCAAAACACCTTTCCAAATTTTAGTTAAAATAACACATGACCAACTCAACTTCCCCTTCACAGGATCCTAAAAATGCCCACAGCCACTCCAACATCACCCCGCCCAAGTGGAAATATGGTGAATGAGCATAATGTCAGAGTGGAAGAAAACAGCTGTCGTAACAGTTGACAGCTAAAATATCTTATTCGTGCAAATATCACAAAAATATATGAATACATTGCTCAGGCTCTGCCCCGGCTTAAGAAGGGGCTCATGTAAGCAAGGGGCCCTGGAACTTAAGGGGAACCTACCCCAGGCCACTATCACCTCTCAGCTGGGCTGCTAAAGTAGCTTCCTGACTTGTCGCTGCACTTTGATCCTTATCCTCCTGCAATGCATTCCCATGTGCCAGCCTGGGAGACTTTCAAAATGCAAATTAATTCATGCCCCCGTCTTACTTAACACCTTTCTATGGCTTCCCATTACATATATAATAAAGGCCAAATTCCTTATCATCAAGACACTGTCTAGGTCACAGAATCACCCATACCACCACCGCCCCATTGCTCACATGCTGTCGACACACTGACTTTGTTCCCACAAGTGAGTGTCCCATGACCCCAGGGAAAGTGATACCAGTGTTTCATAACCTACAAAGCACTATATCCATGTTAATTCTTACTATTATTAGAGTCAAGAGCAGGATGCGTTGAGGAGGAAAGGCTGCACATTTTGACTTTTGTCAAGGTCATTCCTATTCTTCTCTTACTCCTGTAAACACCATTCTGAACCTCCACAAAGGGAATTGCTGCAAACACAGGTCCAGGACTTACAGCCATATAGCAAGTTACCATACATGTACACATGGTACACATGTATACATACAATATGCGTAAGCAAATGGCAAGGTATTTAGCTACAGCAGCTTGCCTACACTGCCTATATTTTATCAAATGACAGTATACACTTCAAAACCCAGCTAGCAATTAAAATAACAATGTACGGCACAGTGTTGGTTGAATTAAAATAGCAATGAAAAGTTTTAAGATTTTAGCCAATGATTTCTAACAATCCTCCTTGATCAGAAAGAGTCAATGTTTTTCAACATCCTCTAGCGGTAATGTGGCTGCTCTCCCAGGTCAGAGATGAAAAGAGTGGAGAAGAAAGGGCTGCTTCAGGTCATGTGTAATCAGTCGAGCAGCCAAAAAGCGCTTGTTATTCCCAGTCTTTAGAGAGCTTGTTCCCTCAACACACTGGACTTATTTCCTGGATACAGCAACATCAAGCATTTTTCAGCAACAGACAACATCTCAAAGACACACATGAAAATTTGGTGTCCAGATGAATAGAAAGAGAACTGATAAAAAGAAGAGGAGAAACATTGCAGCAAACCATCCAATGGGGGGTCGTTATAACGGCTCCATTGTCTGCCTAAAGAGGAAGGTGATGTGTGCACAGAACAACGGGCATGAACTGTGAAAACGTCTGTAACAACTCTCATTTCATATCTCATACAGGACAGGCTTATCATCTTGCACATGTGACCTCTCCAGCATTAAACCACTTGGCATTATCTGACAATTATTCCGTTAGGGGATGCGCCATTTTCACAGCACTGGGTTTACATAACTTCCAGTTTCTCTATCAACTTGGAGGTTCATCTTACCTTTATGTTCAAGGATTTTAATAGTCTTGTCCAAATTTAGGTGCTGCCTGACTCAAATTTCCCCCAAGTAAATTTTATGTAGAGATTAAGTAAGTTTATTATGGTCCCCTTTATAGGTCATGATTACTCTGCCTGTTTGCTAATGTGAAAAGATCCACTGAATTACACTCCACTACTTCTCTGTTAATCCAAAATTTACTCAACTTCCAAAATGACCCCAAATCCTTTTCCTCCATAGTCTGTCTCCAAACTGCTCTACAATGCCATTGCCTAGAAATGCCTATAGCTTGCTCTGGTTGGTTTTTCTCAGTGGTTAGAACGTTGGCCCGGGCACCAAAAGGTAGTGGGTTTGGTTCCAGGTCAAGGGCACATATCTGGGTTAAGGATCTGATCCCTGGCAGAAGGCAACCAATCGATGTGTTGATGTTTCTTTCCCCCCCCGCTCTCTCTCTCTTTCTCTATCTCTCTCTCTCTTTCCTTCTCTCCCTCCTTTACACTCTTTGAACAGCAATGAAAAAAATATGCTTGGGCCAAGATTAACAATAACAAAAATGCCTTTGGCTCTGAAAGCATGATTTTGTGCTGTAATGTATACATTTCTCATGTACTTCCTTAAGGCTTTTTAATCCCACAATATTGTAAACTCCACAAGAATGGAGACTTTAAAAATTCTCCATAATATCTATTCTTCAACTAAGCATATACTAGGCACCCATTAGATATTAATTTATATTATTAATAAAGTTACCCTCCGTCCTTACATTTTTATTTTCTAATTTTAGACATTTTATTTTACGGTGGTATCTGGAGTCAGATTGCAAGGTTTAGAATCACAGCTCCATCGTTTACTGAGGTTGTTACCTGAGACAAGTTACTTTGCCTTTCTGGGCCTCAGTTTTCCCAACTACAAAAAGAATTATCATAAGAGGAGTTATGCCACAAGTTTAATGTCAGGTTTAAATAATAGTGCTTAGTATAGTACCTTAGTATACTAATAATAGTGCTTAGTATAGACAACACATTGTTTTCAATAAGTAATGTCTGATATTATTAGTATTGTTATTAGCATTACAATGTGCCTCATTCTAAGCATATATCATCCATGCTCAAATGTACTCCACAGTCAAACATCTTCTTATATTTACACTATATTTTAAAATTTATGTATTTCATTGCTTTATTCTTATTAACATTGCTTCCTATACCTCATATCTCCTTCTAGTATCATGTTTCTTCTTCCTGTAGGACATATTTAAGACACAACAGTTCACAACAGAGAGCCTTATGGATACCTAAGACCCTATCAAGGGACCCTTGATATACCACATAAACATAGGCAACAAAATCTAGGCGCTTCTTGTGGCAATATTTTTTCTGATATATTTCCTTGAACAAGGGAAACAAACAAAATAAACAAATAGAACTACATCAAACTGAAAAGTTTTTGCACAGCAAAGGAAAATTCAACAAAATGTAAAGATAACCCACTGAATGGGAGAACATATTCACCAGTGATATATCTGATAAGGAGTTACTATCCAAAATTTATAAAGAACTTATAAAACTCTACACCAAAAAAAAGAAAAGGTAAAACTGAGTACACACTTCTCCAAAGAGGGCATACAGATGGCCAATAGACATATGAAAAGATGCTCAAGGTCACTAATCACGAGAGAAAAGCAAAATTAAAACCACAATGAGATATCACCCCACAGCTGTCAGAATGGCTATCATCAATAAATAACAAACAACAAGTGGTGAGACTATGGAGAAAAGGGAATGCTTATGCACTGTTGGTGGGAATGCAGATTGGTGCAGCCATTGTGGAAAGCAGTATGGCGTTACTGGAGAAAATTAGAAGTGGGACTGCCTTATAACCTAGTGGTTCCACTTCTATGAATATATCTGAAGAAACTTGAAACACTGATTCAAAAGAATATATGCACCCCTATATTCATCGCAGTGTTATTTACAGCAGCCAAGATTTTGAAGCAGCCCAAACAACCCTCAGTAGATGAATGGATAAAAAAGCAGTGGTACATTTACACAATGGAATACTACTCTGCTGTAAAAAAAGATGGAAGTCTCACCTTTTGCAACAGCATAGACAGACCTGGAGTGTATTATGCTAAGGAAAATAAGCCAGACAGAGAAAGACAAGTAGCAAATGATTTCACTTATATGTGGAGTCTAATGAACAAAATAACTAACAGACAAAATAGAAACAGACTCATAGACACAGAAAACAGACTGACAACTGTCAGAGGGAAGGGATGTGGGGGTGCTGGGTGAAAAAGGTGAATAGATTAAGAAAACAAAAAAACTCGCCGAAACCGGTTTGGCTCAGTGGATAGAGCGTCAGCCTGCGGACTGAGGGGTCCCGGGTTCGATTCCGGTCAGGGGCATGTACCTTGGTTGCGGGCGCACCCCCAGTGGGGAGTGTGGAGGAGGCAGCTGGTCGATGTTTCTCTCTCATCGATGTTTCTACCTCTCTATCTCTCTCTCCTTTCCTCTCTGTAAAACTCAATAAAATATATTTAAAAAACAAAAACAAAACAAAAAAAACTTGTAGACACAGACATAGTGCCAGGTGTTCTTATTTCACACTGACAGTTGAGGAAACGAAGACTGGTTAAATAACTTGCCTGAAGTCATGCAGATTGTAAATGGTGGAGCTAAGTGGTAAACATGGAAAGCCTAGTTCTAAGGCTGTCTGCATAATTATTAACAATAATGCCTTATAAATTAGAGCAAACAAACAGTGAAAGGGACAAACTGAACTTCATCCTCTGTGCATATAATGGTGCCCAACTAAAGCTTTTAAATACTTTAGTTTAGATATCATGAGAAATGAAGTTTAAGTGTTTCTTACACTATCTGATGCTCTCTGCTACTCTAACATTTACATCAGAAATAAAAAGTTCTTGTCGGCAGGTATGGCTCAGTGGTTGAGCGTGGACCTATGAACCAGGAGGTCAGGGCTCGATCCCCAGTGGGGGACAAGCAGGAGGCAGTTAATCAATGATTCTCTCTCATTATTGATGTTTCTCCCTCTCCATCTCCCTTCCTCTCTGATATTAATACACACACACACACACACACACACACACACACATTAAAGGCTCTTTTAATAACACAGATATCATTTAGGACAAGAAGTCCCCATGACATGATTCTTGATAAATTTATGATAGTGGCCAAAACTTAGGTAGATGCCATAAAGCTCATGTCAATACTGGTATTACCTGCTTTCACACTTGAAGAATTCTCATGCACTCCGCCAAGAATTGTGTGGTACACAGCAATCCCTTCTGGGTGGTTTTTCTTGGGCAAATATTTCAAATTACCCTTCACCTACAACTTAAGGCTAAAATGGCACCAGATCTGCAAATAAAACACTTCTTAAGATATGTGTTTGTGACTTCTGGCTTAAAATTATGCCTATTCCATCAGACTGTGAAGTCCCCATGACCCAGTCTACAGCACATTCTTATCTGTACCCACAGGCTGGAAATAAGCTCAACAGCAGTCAGCTCCCAATTATTTGGCATGGAGTGACTAATTGGGTGGATGGATCATATTTAGTCTAAAACCAGAAGATAGTCTGCATAAATGCAGAATTCTGGGTGTTCATATCCTATGCATCCCCTGGAGATATCAACTACTTTGGGTTCTTATGTAAGAAAGGGCAAGGTGAGATACACACACATACACACACACTCAAAATTTGATTTGATTTAACAAAGTAAAATGTACCCCACAGCTGAAAAGAAAAGGGATACTGTTGCAGAGACAAAATGACACTCCCCCCGCCCCAATATATTTTTCTCCATTTCAGAAGTATTTCCATTTCCAATTTATATTTAATTTGAGAAATTTAAAACAAGCATAGTTTTTCATTTGAAAATATATAAAGAGATATATTCATCTTGTTTTAATTTTTTTAAAGAGCTTGGTGTCAGCAAAGAACACACACACAAACAAAAAATTAAAAGTGGAGAAATACACACACATCTCTGGATTCCCAGGACGACAAAAAGGCAACCACGTGCTTCTCTGATGTGTCACATTATGTCTCCAGGGCCATATGTGATGTGTTTCCCACACTTACAGCACCTCTATTAGTTATTTATAAGGTGTTTTTCTAACCGTAGTATACATATTTATATCTCCTCACACTCATTTATATCATGTATTCATAAATGCTGTCGATAACAAATTGGCAAGCATTTTGTTTCTTCATTCATATAAAGAAACAAAGTGTGGTATGTGCCCCTTTGGTAGGAGTTTCACAATGCCAGGTCCTCAAAGGTATAAACCAAAAACTATATAGATAGCTTATTCCATCCTTATATGACTTGAGGACATACAATAAAATTCAGTTATTCAGTCACAAGAATATTCAGGACCTTGATAAAAACAGCTAATGAAAATTTGTTTACAAAATGAAAGCATCTCTAAAAGTACTATATTACTTCCTGCCTCCTAAAAGCGATTCCAGTGAACATAATTAAATCTTTTGTTGGTAACTTTAGGATGAAGATTGCTTATTCCCCAGTTTTATAGGACAACTGTGAACAAATTTACTCTTTCAATAAAGGTCTATTGATTACCCATTGTGTTCAATGGACAAAGTTAGACTCTGTGCTATAACCATATAAAGAAAATGATTCCTGTCACAACTGTCTCACAATTAGGCAGGATAACTCCCTGGTTATTTGTAATGAGTGCAGCAGATCACATATTAAAGAAAAAGTTTTTAAAAAAAGATGCTATTTCCCCATTTCACTTGGTCCTCAAAATATATATTTTTTTACTCCAGCAGGTAGAAAAAAGGGCTAAGATATTCCAGGCAGGGGAATATGAAGGGGTGAGAAGAGGGGGAGAGAGCACAGAGAAAGTTAGTAACAAGCAATTTGAATAATGGTTAATATCATGAATTTGGAATCATACCAACCTGATTTTGAATCCCACTTATTAACTTCATAAGGTTTTATCTTTTCTGAGCCTTTTTATTCATCTGTAATTGTGGTGAGAATTCAATGAGATAATGAATATTAAATATATAGCTAAGGTCCCAAACCGTAATAAAGAATAGTGGAAGCTATTATTATTGATTTATTATTCATGCTGTTATTATGAGGAATGGCCCATATGAGTATCTCAAGGATAGGTGACTAAAGGCAATCTCCCAAAGGGCATGCTTCTCCATGCGGCAGTCTTGCCTTTTTTCACCCTTGCCCACCATTTGCCATTATCATGGATTCCACTAGCAATGCCCAGTACCCTAAACACTGCTGATTTTTTTCTTACCTTGATCAGATATTTTCCTAACTCCCATTGTGTCAGAGCTCTACTTTCTAAGATACAAGGGTGAAACTACCAAAAAAACAAACAAAACACCTATCTATGTTCAATTAAAAATTGGTTTCAATTGAATTAGTATCCCTATCCTTGCAGAATATTTCTATGCATTTCAAAGGTTCTCCTACTAAAAGGATGTCTTAGACCCAGAATTCACTGTAATTGTGAGAATTTCAGATACAATGGCAGGCCTGAGGGAGAAATTTCCATGTGGACATTTCCAGACCCTCTAATGAATTACGAGTAGGTGGTGTCTTCTACCATGAAGAGCCATCTCTGCAGATAGCATGAGAGCTGGGACCCAGCTTTGCATTCCATGCATTTCCAGTTCTATAGGTGGAAGATTTCATGACACCATCCAGTTTATTCTTAGCATGTGTGGATCATGAGTTATTCAGCATGATGAGACACCTATTTGAATAATAAGGTTAAGATTATTTTTAAGGCCACGGCTACCACAACTGCAAATATTATTTAGAAAGACAGAGCAGCTGAAGCCATGAATACTCACAAGACACCAGCAATAAATTCAAGAAATTTGTATGAGTGCTAGGAGGAACCAATTGTGTTCCTCTAATCTGGGAAAATCCCAATCTCCCTGTGCCCAAAGGCCTTGGAAGGCCCACTTGTTGCCAACTCATCCTTTGCAGAACCAGTGGGTGTCGTATCTGCCAATCTCCAAACAACCTACAAGTTTTCTGGGATCAGATAAATGAAGTTACAAGTATCCATGCATAAGAACTTATTAATATGATTATGGGTCTTGCTTTAGATAGAGGAAAGGATGCAACGGAATGGTCCTCAGGCCTGGATAAGTAAAATAATTCAGCTGCATGTTACTTAATTTAGGAGCCCCCGACCCCACAACTTCTTCAAAGGAAGCATGGGCAGCCAGAGACTGTGGCTGATTAATGCCATGTAGGGTGTGGCTGTCTGTCTGTAGGTGCTTTGATTAAAATATGTTCGTGCTAAAGACACTATTCATTATAAGCAACATCAGGGTGTGGTGTTTCGATGTTTCCATGTTTAGCAATTATAAGCTGAAACTATTAAGTGCTTTGAAAGCAAGCCAGAAAGCAGGCAAGCTGAAAAGAAGGCAAGGGTACACACCGCTCTGTGTGGACATCCTTTTCTCTGATCTTGAGTTATGACAAAAATACGTATCTTCCATTCCTCTTGCCCTTGGCACATTATCATCTTAACATGTGAACCCTAAGCAAAACTAAATGCTAAATTTGATCACCCCTGCTTCAAATAGAAAAGATTGGTATTGAGATAAAAGAAGCAAACTGTTAACACAAGTAAAATTAAATCTGTCCAGGAACCTTTATTTTAGAAAGGTTGGTATTCAAATGTTGATTCCTTGTGTTAAAACAGATGGGCTTAGCAGAAATAATTCTTACTGTGCATCACCTAAGAATTCACTATTATGTGACGGATTTACATTTGTAGAGTGCCAGTAAAATGGCTTTACTTTTCTTTTCCCACGTGCCTTTGAACAATTCAACCACTCTTGTGGTCTCAACTATCACCCCAGGGTGAATGACTTCTATAGCCACATGTCCTCTGCCTCTCGCTTCAATTTAACAACATTTTTGCCTACTGGTTCTGCCAGCTGTGTCTCACATTAACCTCAAACTCAAGCTGGTAGAAATGATTCATCCCCTTAGCCAATAATTCAGCAAAACGTCTGGGCTTTTAATTGCTCTCGATGACATCTCCGGTTCTGTTGTCACAGACTCAGAATTGCAAAGTCACCTTTTCTCTCCCCACTCCCCCTTTTCTTTCTCTTTCTGCCCAGGAGGGTTTCTTTGACCTCTCTGCCCTGTTGCCATTTTTTGCTCCTGGGAGAGGAAGGTTAGAGTGACTGTGCATTTCACAATGTTTGGCAGGATCCCTGGCCTCTCCCTGGTAGTTGCCAGTAGCAGTGCCCACTCCCCACTTGAAACAACCAAAAATGTCTCCAGATATTGTCAGATTCCCTGGGGGGTGGGAAGGGCAAAATCATTTAGCTATTTAGATAATCTTGAAATGTGGTGTTCTGAACAAGGATATTGGGTTACAGCAAAGAATGTAAGTATGTGCTGTGGATAGAACATGGGGTTTAGAGCATTAGGTAAACCAGATGTGAATCCCATCTTTGATAATATGATGTTAGGAGATAAGAAAATCTAACTCTGCAAACTTGATCTAAGGACTAGAATAACTAATTGCTATTATTTCTATATTACACCTTTAGCAGAATGGAGTTCAGATTATTATAAATGTGAAACACTGAGTACGTAGCAGGGGCTTAATAAATGTAAAATAATAATAACATGAACACTTCATATAGATGCTGTTACAATAGCTTGAAGATGAAATTAGATTAGAGGTGATACCGTGAAGGTTCCATGAAGAATCCCATTAAGACAAAAACAATAGCACTAAGGAAATATTTAACATTTTCTGGGAAAAATGAGGGGCAAGAATGGACGTGGAGTCATTAATAGACCCTCCCCTCCGTAAAGCACTATACAGTAACGGCAATAATCAAATGACTTCAAAATCAATCAAAAATTTACTAGCATCCCATAGACATTAACTGATACTGTATTAACCCTGTATTTTGAAAGCAAGATTAAAATAATTACTCTAGGTCTCTGAACATCAGCCTGAATCACCTTTCTATATACAACAAAGACCAACAAGAAAGGCTTCTTGAGAGAGGCAGAAAACACTAAGGGTGAGTGTCGTGTCATAGAAACCAAAGGAAGAAATGTTTCAAATGCAACACATAATCCAAGGATCAAGTGGTGCAGAATGATTTTTAAAAAAAGTGAAGGATTAAAACTGCCCAGCTGGATTGAGAGTCGGGGAAGTCACTAGACAGAGCAAATGCAATTGTTGGTTGATAAGGGCAGTTTCAGGGGGAGGGTCATGGTGGACACGAGACTTCTGTGCACTGAGGAGAACGGAGAGTGAAGCAGAGATGATAGGTGTAGATGACACACAGGTGAGTTTGGTAGTGACAGATAAAAGGCAGTATGGAATTGAGGTAGGTTTTCCTACAAGTTGAGAAAGATCTGTCACATTTAAACACTAAAGGGAAGAAGCTTCTTGACATTACAAAAAGGGGAGACAAGCAACAGAACACGGTTCCTGATGAGGTAAAAGGGAACGTGATCTAGACAAAGGTGGAGGGATTAGCTTAGATGACAGAACGAAAAAGATACATTCATCTTTCACAGCAGCCAGTGGGAAGGAGGGGAGGGTGGGTCCCTGGGCACTGAGTCAGTCAAAGGAACTTAAAGGAGTTCTCACTGGATGACTTCCATTTGTTCATGAAGAAGTTGCTATCTCACCCGCTCATCTGATTTCCTTATAAATTAGATAGCATTTCTTTTTCTTTTATCCAGTTTTCATTTGGAAAAATAGTGTGAACCCACCTATCACATATACACACACACAGAGACATGCACACAAAGATGAATATGCACACAAAACAATTTCTAACCCGTGCTCTGACTCATTAGTGCTTTCTCGAATTAGTAATATTTATATTTAAGTTACAAATCAACTCAGGATGCACTCAAATAACATATAATTTTAGAGTTGGAGTGATGAAGTGAATATCTCCGGCAAATATTTGGGGCTTTTTCATCACAATACACAGTGGATTGGAAAATTAACTGCTAAGAAATGGCCGCTACTGTACGTTTTGAGTGCAAAACAAAAGTAGTTGATCCTGTACCTTGGTGAAGCTGCTTTACCTGCCTTGGTGACTGCCCAGGTTCCCCATGCCTGTGGCAGACTGGGGAGGTAGAGGAACCTGCCAGACCAGTTGCAAAGTGCAGAACATGCCTCAGGGCCTCCATTCACAATCGGATTTGCCTTCAGGGACGGTGCCCAGTCTCAACACCGCAAGGCTGACCTTTCGACACAGGTAAGTTCAGCAACAATCACTTGGCCGCAGCCGTCAATTCTGCCCAGTGCCAGAAATTCTGCAGGCTCTTGGGCGGCGGCCACTTGGCAGCAGTTTTCAGGAGCTCTGTTCTGGCACAAAATAAGGGTGTGTGTGTGTGTGTGTGTCTGTGTGTGTGTGTGTTTTTCCATAGTTAACATGTGATGCTTGCTGAAAGGGAGGGTGAGAACAGATATAGAGAGAATGAATAGAAAAAGTACCTCTTCTCTCTTTCCAGCCATTGCCACAGCACCCTAGCTATGCCCTGACTCCTATGAGGTTTCCAAAGACAAGGGAAAGGGAGGATGGAGAGAAAGAAAAGGAAGGGAGAAAATGCAAAATCTGAGAAGCAAGGAAACGCAGGAGCTGAAAGGCTGAGTCAAAATATCATTCTGGAATGTGCCTTTAGCTGGTATGTTATTTCATCTCTCCTGCCTCTATTCCCTCCCCATTCAAACTTCCAAGACACTGAAATGGATGCAAGGAAACCCCTTTTTGTGATAATTCTCAAACTTTCCATACTGATCATATTTGCATTCCTGTAATAAAATCCCCTATATCAAGGGAAGAGAAAGGCACTTGTTAAAGTATTGTTTGCTCGGGTCTACACAACACAAAGATAATTCTTGGTTAATGTTTCCAGTGGAACAGACAAACTGGACAACTCAGGCTGAAAATGTTCCTGTGACAAATGACCAAAAGTTCATTTCACATAGAGCTGGGAAAGAAACCGGTAAACAGTCAAAAGCATCTCCTTTGTAAAGGTAGTCCTTCCTTATATAATATAATTCTAAGTGTGGTTCTCTAATAAAGAATATATCCACTGTATTTAATTTAGATGATTTCCTTTGGAAAAGCAAACTCCTCTGTTTTTGTTTCACATTGTGAAACTACATCTAGATTTTATTTCAAAGGGGAAGTGAAGCAGGGTACCTACACTAGCCCAACATTGGGGGGCTCCTTGTCTAACCTGAGCAGGAAGAGAACTCGAAGTAACATCTAATGATGCTTTTAGTGCAATAGCTGGCACAGAGTAAATGGTCACTAAATGTTAGCTATTTTCATCCAAATGGGAGAAAGTTCAATTGGTGCTAATCACAACTATGGGAGAGGGGGGAGGAGTAGAGGAACAAAGGAAAGGCCAATGGTTATCTGTAGGTAATGAATGATTTTAAAGACATTAATAAGGTGGTGGAAATAGAATCCGAATTCCAAGGAAGTAAGAGCATTAAACAATAAACCTGAGCTAAGAAAATGGAGACAAGTGTAGACTTGCCATACAAAGACAGAAAAGTGGGTATAATACAACAGACCACTCATATCAGGGCACAGCCTATCAAGGGGACCAAATTATTACCCTTCAGAATACAACATTTATTCTTCAATCAACACACCTTTTCACTTCAACAAGCACTTGCTGCTATACACATACATAAGTACATGTGTATTATTTATTCATTATATGCATACACGTTTGTAGATAGATGAAAATTTGAACCTCCAGACCCAGTAAACACATTATATAAAGCCTCAAACAGTGTTTGTTTTAATGTAACCATTTGTTTTCTTTACTCTGCCAAGGTCAATTCAAGGATAGCTTGCTATTTTTTGGCTACCACTCCTCTTTCAAAGTTATAGAGGTGAAATATGAATGTTCAATTTGCAAGTGGCCATCACTTCAGTTCAATCATTTACAACTTGTTAAATAGCCTTCTATCTTCAACTATTTGAATAGGCTCCTGCAGAGCCAAGATTCCTTGGGACAACTTCTGGCTGAGCCCCAAGTCCTTAGTGTTGATAACCTGTCTTGCTACTCAGCATCCACCAAAATTCATAGACGATGCTGTGTGAATTGTTCAAGAAGCTATACGTGAGTCAGGTAATGTGTCCCTCATCTCTCCATTTGTCTTGTGGACGATTTTTTTTCCCACATCATGGTTCCACCGTATATCTTAGTTGCCTTTTTTTTCCAATTTCCCCATTTAAAGGACACTCAGATCTCAATGATCTATAGTGAAGTTCAAATCCATCCAGGTATCTGTCCATATTGTCTGTCATCCCATAAGAATGCTCTCCTCATGCTTATATATTTCCTCATCTGCAACTTTGTCATTAACTTTCAACTTGACCTTCTTTTATCTTCTCTTTTATAATTCTATAATTTCCTCTATCTGAATTTCTCTCTATGGAGTGGTGAGTGAAGTTATTGTATGCAGTAAAATTTATTTTTAATTATAGTTATTTTTGTTTTGAAAATAATTAAAACACATTACAAAAGATGGATACTGGAACACTTATCCCTAGACACATGAGTTTGTTTCGTGTCTAAAATTTTTTTGCTTAGTTATAACTCTGTTTTGAATCTTTTTAAAACAAATATGCATATAAATAATTACAATAGTATATATATAGTTTCCTATAATTTTTATACTTAGCTTTATGACATAAGCACTTTTTCGTGCTGATAAATAGATCACAGAAGTATGACTTTAATAGCTATGTAATGTGCTATAATAGAAACTACTTTATTGCTGGACATTTAATTTATTTCTAATTACTTACTAATATAAATAATGCTCCTATGCATATATTGGTAGATATAACTTTTCCTCCCACATTCTGGACTAGTTCTTAAAATTATATCACAGCAGTTGAATCAGTAGGTAGAAAACAAATATTTACAAATTTCCCTCCTAAAATTATACCATTTTGCTACTATTAGGTACAGATAGATAGTAGTTTTGCTGTAACCTCACAAGCACAGATTGTATTAATTTCTAGTACTTGTTTAATATATTAATACTAGAGGCCCAGTGCACGAATTCATGCACCAGTGGGGTTCCATGACCTGGCCTGCAGATTCAAGCTAAAACCAGTGCTCTGACATCCCCCGAGGGGTCCCAGATTGTAAGAGAGCACAAGCCAGGCCGAGGGACTCCACCGGTGCATGATCGAGGCCAGGGAGGGACGCGGGAGGGCTCCAGGGCTTGTCCAGCCCATCTCGCTTAGAACCGATCGGCCAGACCCCAGCAGCAAGCTAACCTACCAGTCAGAGCATCTGCCCCTGGTGGTCAGTGCACTTCAGAGCGACTGGTGGACAGGTCAACTGTCTGCTCCCTGGTGGTCAGTGCACATCATAGCAAGTGGTTGAGCGTCCTTAGCATATCATTAGCATATAGGTTGAATGGTCAACAGAACACAGCATACTAGGCTTTTATTATACAGAATAATGAACACTTACAATAATATTTTAGCCTCACAATTTGTGATCTAGAGAGAGGGAAATCATAATTTAAATGGTAGCATAGCAAATAAAATGTTGTTTCTAGACCAGTGATGGCAAACCTTTTGAGCTCGGCGTGTCAGCATTTTGAAAAACCCTAACTTAACTCTGGTGCCATGTCACATATAGAAATTTTTTGATATTTGCAACCATAGTAAAACAAAGACTTATATTTTTGACATTTATTTTATATATATTTAAATGCCATTTAACAAAGAAAAATCAGTTCGCGTGTCACTTCTGACACACGTGTCATAAGTTCGCCATCGCTGATATAGGATTATACTCCATAGTTTTTAGCTAAATGTATCCACATGACATAATTTTAAACTGCTTCCATGTTAATTTCTTCACTTTACAAATTCATATTCAGAATGTTTACCTTCACTGAATAAAGTCATAATGGCACAGAAAAAAAGATAAGACCAAATAAAGTATTGCTACTTTATTAAAATTTAAAAATTTATAAAGATAAGGACTTCCTTATCATTTATAGAGCAGGGATCTTGTTATTCTTTTTTTTTTTTTAAATATATTTTATTGATTTTTTACAGAGAGGAAGGGAGAGAGATAGAGAGTTAGAAACATCAATGAGAGAGAAACATCGATCAGCTGCCTCCTGCACATCTCCCACTGGGGATGTGCCCGCAACCCAGGTACATGCCCTTGACCGGAATCGAACCTGGGACCCTTCAGTCCGCAGGCCGATGCTCTATCCACTGAGCCAAACCAGTTTCGGCTGGATCTTGTTATTCTTATGTTCTCTTCTACCTGACTATTACCAGTTGTAAAAGCTCCATTAGGTCACCATTTCACATTTAAATAACCCGACTAATTAAAGCTTTATCCATTAGAAATGACCGATGTGGTATGTTTAGTATTAAGACACTATAAAATCCAATACCCCTAAGTCTGTCATAATGTTTTATTACATGAAGCACCTCAAGAGATGGACCGGATCTTTTCATTGTTCTTCAGGAATTTAAAGGTGATTAAATCACATAAATGTGATCTTTTAAATTGTGGTTATTCATTAACTGCACCAGTGGTCACTCACATGCTAACAAAATGGCCAGTATTAGGAGGATCTAGCCCTCAATGGCCTTCATGTTGCATTTATAATTTCACAGCAGTAACTGAATCAACGTACAAAAACCCATTTCCTATATCTCACTCTATATCTTCCCACTCTTACAAAGGGGGAAATGTGGCTTAGTGATTTCATGAAAGTATGTTGGGGAGGCTACCTTAAAAGTGAGTGAGATTCAGTGTAAATTTATCATGTAACTAACAAATCTGTTGAATTTTCTTGGGTTGTATCACAGATGTTTCAGGAAAGAAGTCAAAGTCCTCTTTTGCTTGTAGTGTCGACAAATTTTTAAGAACATGTTGATGGTGTTTACTGGCTCAGCAAAAAGTAAAGGGTTCTCTGAACTATGTGAGGTACAAATAATTGACAAAATTATAACTATGGGTTAAAGGCTGCCTCAGCATGAAAAAAGATGACCCAAAGAATACACAACCCCTGTCTTGTGCAACCGAGACTACAAAATCATTTCTTTTCAGCTGTTCATAGATACTTTTATTTTTTGTGGCTAATATCAAACTTCTTACTGCTACTTCATGACCAACAAATTTAGTCAAACTTTCCTGTGTATTTTTACTAATTGGTCTATTGGGATCAAATTTTGAACTTTGGCAAAATAGCTAATCTGCAAATGACAAACAAGGATAGATTTCTAATAATTAGTTCTAGAACAGCTATGAAATCTTATCATGAAATATAAGGCCTTATGGGTTCCTTTCCAACGAGGTACAAGACACCATACTTTGTAACCAGGGAGTCAACTATATTCCTTGTGTTTAAATGTGGCTATTCGTTAACTGCTCCAGTGGTCACTCACATACTAACAAAAACCCGTTTCCTATAGGAAATGTGGCAATTTCTCCAGAGGACATCAAACTATTTTATTTGATAGTCGAATTCCTAAATATAGATGGAGATTCTCTGAAGAGTGTAGAGACAAAGAAAAGATTGTCACAAAACCACAGTGCCCTCTGTCCATTTATCATATTTGATGATTTGCCTCTGGGTTTTGTAGAAATAAAAAGGCACGAGGAAGCTTAAAAACCTATTAATTCCCTGGCTTCTAGGCATAATCCTACTTAAATCATTCTAAAAAGATTTATCTTATTTTTCAAGGGAGTGAATTTCACACACTGTATTTAGAATATGACCCTCATATAAGTAACAAAATGGACTTACAGAGGCCACTTTGGGGTTATGAAATCCTTGACACTTCTTAAAGTTGACTCTTCAAAGAAAATGATTTGAATGAATTAATGGGCATTACCCTTTTAAAGTACCTACACAATTTCAGTATTTGAATGACAGCTAGAATCATTTAAAATTCCTGTAATTTCTAGAAAGAAATAAACATTTTGGAACTCATTCATCTCTTGCTTTGTTTAAAGTCTTCAGTTTAGCCAATACATTGCTTGCAATCTCAGCCAAGTAATGGCTCCTCTTTTCATGAAAGACTGGGGTTGTTTTCTTTTTAGTCCCTGCGAAGGATAAGATTTTTTGACAATACATAATACCTATTGAATAGTTCACTGGGTCACCTGATCTGATACCAAATGTTCTTCTATTCTCTTTCCTCTTTCATTGGCCTCAGTGTCAGGCAGAGAATATCTATATATCTTTTCCCTGGTGTTTTGTTTTCTGGAGAAAATGTTGCCACAGAAAGGCATAAATAAATCAAATTCTTATTCCCAATTTGGCTGATATCTCCATTCTGCCCTGTCTTTGGCTCTGCCATATTTCTCAGAAGTGTGTTCTGCTCTCCAAGTGAGTGGTTGGTCTATGACAAGCTCAGCAGAAGGCCAAATACAGGAATAAATGTCATTGGCTCTTGTTGGCCAATTTTTTTTTGCAGCAAAGCCATTACCCAAGACTTTAAAATACTCAACACGTTTTCACAAATGGACTAATATATGAAATGAGAAGTGAAAGCACAGATTTTGTAGAATTTTGGATTAGTTGATAACATTCTTTGGGAGTCAGGAAAGAGTTCCTTCTCCTGGTAAAAGGATTTAGTTATCATATGCATATTTATTATATTCTCAAATCTTAATAACAGAGTCAACAATATCGACAATTAAAGAGCTATAAACTGAAACTCAAAGAGTTAGTACCTCATATCCCAAAGAGAGCCATCCGAAGGAACACATGGATCATAATTTCTTATTTTGCAACTCACTAGATTATTTTCCTTCCCATATGGCTGACTTGGTTGCTATCCAACTGAAGCAGGATCTTTTACCTAAAACACAGCATTTTTCAATTAACCAAATACATAAGAGAGAAGGGATTCTTTTTAGAAGTCAAGGACTGATCTCTCCTGGAGGCAAGCTACTGGGTTTGATGGACCAGAGGCCAAGTGGGTAATGACAAATTCCAGGTTTTTATGTTTTGGTTCCTTGAGTGCCTGAAATCATGTGGAATGAGATTCTTTTCTGAGACACTGCAGTGATGACAGAGCAAACATAAGTCTTCAAACTCACAGGGTTTTAAGGAATGAAATGTATAGGGAGCTTTGGGGAGGACAATAGAAGAAGAAGAAGAAAAAGGAATTTTTCTGTCAGAAAAATTCCTCAACTTCTACTATAAAACTTGCCTTCTAAGAAAAACAGTCTTGACTCACAAAAGATGGCTTGTGGAAGAGTAACTGACATGTATCAAGAATAAAGAAAAACTGTAAACAATATAAATTAAAATGAAGGGGAAATTTAAGAGATAGAAAGAAAACAAGGTTTAAAGTCTATGAGTTTCCAGTAGATCAATCTGAGTGGACACTAGCTCTCTCAGTTTTCTGTGTGTGGATTTGGAACAAATTATTTCATTTTTATTAGTCCCCTTTTTGCCCAATGGGAAAATTAGGTTATTTGGGAAGACAAGTGAATTAAATTTTGACAATAATTTAGAACCATATTGTGTTTACCATCTTGTGGCCAACAAATATTAATTTCTTCTATGATATTAATCTGATCTATAATCTCATTTAATAAAGCATAGTTTATGTTATACATATTGTCCATTGAGGCTTGTAACTAAAATTTACAATGGACAAAGAAAGATAAGACAGTATTAAAATATTTAGGAGATTAACTAAATAAAGAAGAAATTAATTCCAGTTTCTAGTTCTTGCTCTACACACCTTGAAACATGGGAAATATATTTATTTTAAATGACAAACATATTTGTATTCAATTCAGAACATTTTATAGCATATCCTTTTCTTATATTACTGTAGCTATAGAAATGTACCTACTTCAAGGGTATCCTGTTAAAGTATTTAATTTGTTCATTTAAAAACTCACAGGTAATATAAATAAAATTAGTTGTAATTAGCCAGACCTTAATTCAAAACTAGATTTGGCCTTTGGGTCTACCATTACTAGATTGCTCAATATTTTTTCAAAACAAGACAAAAATCCTTATTATTATGTAAAATATACTGTGTTAAATGTTTTCTCAAAAAATGTTTTTAACATTCCATGGTATGAAATACTCATATCAAAGCACTGAATACAGTTGATGGGTCACTGCTTTGCAACCTATAGTGTGACATTATTCAAGGAAGAATGAGTTGTCTGATGTTGCAGTGAAAAATCTAAGATTTAGAATCATTGCTACTCGCAGGACATGAAGTAGCAGCAGTCCTTGCAAATGAAAAGTCAATACCACAAATTGTTTGGTTACTCTTGAAAGGAAATCCCAGTAATTCAGTCTGCTTAGTAACTCAGGATTAGTTAGTTATGTGAACCTTTCTTGTTCCCAAGGATCCATCTAAGAACCTATGGTTTGTTTTAATTACTCTTAGAGCTGTTAAACTAATAAACTGTAGGTACTGCTCACAAAGAGCTACCTGGCATATTAATATGATTCATTTATACATATCAGATATTTGAGAAAATATTTCGTAACAATAAATTGTTATAAAAGTAGTCTCACTATTCTTTACAGTTTTCTCTGATCATTCAAGAAGAATTGTCCAAATGCTATCAGAGCACAGATCCATTCTGCTTATAAATTCATCCACCAAGTTTTCCCTAAGAGTTGTTCCTATCTATTGATATAACAGTTCCAGGACAACTCACCAAACATCAATTGGCCAAAAGTTTTTTCACCAAAAATCAATGGGTTGAATGAACAATTTGTTGAATTTCTATATCTTTGATGAATTTTCAATATCATATATTGTTAACATATGATAAAAATAAGACTTCTGCTTCCTAAAAGATAGAGTAGGCATATTTTTCTTAATCCTCCCACTAATACAGACAATAACCGTAAAACATTATAGATATAACAATAACATAGAAATCAGTAAAAAAAAAAAAAAAACAGAGAGAAGAAGGCAGAATGGCTAAGGACTTTGGAATGACATAGTGGTGAGCTCCCTAGACTTTCTTTTTGCCTCATACAAAAAGCAATTCCAGATTTGGAACTAAAGAAGCTGACAACTCAGAAACGCCAAGTGCAAACAAAAGAAAAAAAGGGGATGAAGCCCCATCAAAGCTTACTCTCTCTAACCAAGGAACTAGAAAGGGGCAGACTAGAAAAAGCATAACAATTTTAATCCAAGCAAAATAGAGACGGACTCATAGAGAGCAGGCAGACAGCCCTGGTGGTGGTTGCAGGGGTGCAGTGGGGTTGCAGGGTGGAGCGATTGAGCAAAGAAGATAAAAAAGGAGAGAATACATGTACATGGACAACAGTGTGATGAATGTGGAGGGAGCGGGGAGGTAGAAGAGGACATAGAGAAAATAAATGATGGAAAAAATAAATTATAAAAAATGTTTTAAGCAATGATTTCTCTCTTTTTGCCAAATAGCATAGGGATGTGGCCATATACATCTCCACTCAAATCAGCAAAGGCCCCGCAGAGACTCCCACCCCCCTTGAGAGCAAGGATGTGCCCTTCCCTTTTTCAACTGGAGTGGTGTCTTTAAAAGACTAATGGAATTAAGACCTTCAATACCACCCAGTGACAATGAGGCCACTATTTTCCCCAATGGTGTCCATGGAAACCATGTGATGAGCAAATGTTGTACTCTTACCTCTCCCAGCTAGGGAGTTATCATGGGGGTGTAATGTAGAGCTGGAATTCCCAATCCCTTTCAATAATATCCAGGATACAACCCCTCCCTGCTCAAGGCCAATAGGGAACCTGGACTTGTAGCCTCACCTAGCAGGAAGGAGGTTGTTCCTCCTCCCTATCCTCCTGCTGGAGACGTGTCAATATACGCCAGTTAAAAAGAAGACTTAAATAACATAACATGTCTCATAACATAATACCCAAAATGTCCAGGTTTCCACCAAATAGCACACATAATTACCAATAATTAAAAGATCCCAAATGGAATGAAAACAGACAATCAATAGATGCTAACACTGAGGTGACAGGAATGTTAGAATTATCTCAAAAAAAAAATATTTTTAAAGCAGGCATCATAAAAATACTTTAATACACATTATGAATATACTTGAAACAAGTAAGAAACAGAAAGTCCCAGCAGAGAAATAGTTAATATAAATGAAGACCAAATGGAAGTTTAATATCTGAAATACATAAGAACCAGAATAAAAAACTGAATAGATGAGTCAAGATCAGAATGAAAGAGATGGAGGAAATAAGCACTGAATTGGAAGACACAACATCAGAAATTATCCCCAATCTGAAAAACAGAGAGAAAATTGACTGAAAAAAATTAGCAGAGTCTCAAGGAAACATAGAACTAAGATTGAACATTCATGTCACTAGAGTCCCAAAAAGAAAGGAAAAAGAGTGTGAGGTTTAAAAAGTACTTGAAGAAATAGTGGCTGAAAGCTCCCTAAATTTTGCAAAAGACATAAATCTATAGAGTCAAGAAGTTAAGTGAATCTTTAACAGGCTAAATCTCAATAAATCCACATCAAGATATAGCTGAGTCAAATTCTTGACAACTAAAAACAAAGAATTAATCTTAAAAGTCATGAGAAATACCTTACTAATAATGGAGTGGGGATCTAATAATTTTTAGTGGGGTTTCTAAAAATTTCTCATTAGAAACCATGGAGACCAACAGGAAGTTACCAAAATCTTTTTAACTGCTGAACTAAAAGAACTGTCATCCAAGAATTCTATACCTAGTGGAATGTCTACTCTGGAAAATAGTTGCATGTGGTTTTTAAAATAAAACATGTAACATAACACACCAATTATACTCCCTAGCATTTATCTCAAAGAAATGAAAACTTATGTTCTCACAAAAACCTGTACACAAATTTCAAAGCAGTTTTATTTGTAATAGCCAACAATTAGATACATCCCAGGCATTCCTCAATAGGTGAACAGTTAAACAAATGCTGTAATCCATACCATGGACTATTACACAGCAATAAAAAGGAACAAAACATCAATGCACACAACAACCTGGATGCATCTTCTGAGAAGTGTGCTGAGTAAAAAGGCCAATCTCAAAAGGTTATCCTATCTAATAAAAGGCTAATATGCAAATTGTCCCCTTGGGAGTTTGACCAGGAAGTTCAATTGCTCGCTATTACGTGCGCTGACCACCAGGGGGCGGCACGAAACATGGCAGGCAACCAGCAGTGGCAGTGGGGTGCTGAGGGAGTGAGGGAAGGAGGAGGCAGGGAGGCCAGGAGGTGGGGAACCTGATCGGCCCTGATCGCTGGCCAGGGCTAGGGACCCTACCTGTGCACAAATTTTGTGCACTGGGCCTCTAGTGTATTATATGATTCCATTTATATGTCACTTATGAAATGAAAAAAGTTACAGAAATGGGCAAGAGATTAATGGTTGCCAGGAGTTCAGGAGGTAGTTGGGGCTGGAGGAAGTGGATATAGCTACAAAAGAACAACATGAAAGATCTTCATGGTGATAAAAATGTTCTGTGCCTTGACTGTCAACATCAATATCTTGATCAGGATAATGTCCTATAGTTTTGCAAGGTATTACCATTGGGCAAAACTACGGAAAGGGTACACTGTGTTGTTGAATTACTTCATATGACGACATGTGAATCCTTTCAAAATAGTTCCATTTTAAAAAATAAATCTGATAAGGCAAGGCTCTTTCATTCTTCTTCAAAAGACTCGCCTTGCCTTTTCCTTGTACAGTTATAGTCAGCAGTTCCATGACACTTCACCCAGGGGCTTGGCAGGCAGCATTGTGGATAAGTGCAAGTTAGAGCAGGAGAAAAAATAAGCAGGAGCCAAGTGATAACTACAGCTGACAGACTGGTTTATGGGATACATGGGCCGACTTTTTTGGACTCCCAAAAATAACTGGGAAACACTCTGACCATGGACTTTTAGACTAGTAAGGGCTCCCTTGAGTAACTGTGACTTTATTTTAAAATCATGGGCCAGTAAAAATAGAACTGTCTGTGTTTTAATTATTAATGTGGCTTTGACCAGCAGATTCATTTAGTGCTTATCCTATTTACCTAGTTAGGGTAATATTTTACTCTAATTCCTAGAAAAGGATACTATTGTAAATTCCCCAAGGTGCAGATTAACAATGTTATGTTATCCCTACAAGTATTCACCAATTCTCTGTGTGCAGTAGAAAGCGAGGTGCTATACAAAAGAAGTAAAGAAAGGGAGTTGCTGCCTTTGGGAGTTTACAACCCAAACCAGAAAATATGTACCTGAAGAAATACAGAAAAGAAATAGCCAGTGCCTAAGCACTAAACTGTGCTCTTTCATGCACACATCACTGCCAACACCACCAATGACCCATGAAACTATAGTCTTCGTCTCCCCATGTTCAGCTCTGGCTTAGATCTTTCCATACCTGCATGAACCATCTGGGCCTCACACCCATCTGGACTGCACACCTGAAACAGTGGTGAGGCGGACAATCATTGTCTACTTGACAATGATTTACTAAGGGCTTACTGTGTGTCATATTCCTTGGTAATTATTAGGATCATAAAGAAGAATAAAACATGGCCTTACCTCTCCAACCTCGTTGTGGAGCAGACATGTCAACAAATAGCACAAATCAGAGTGATTGGTGCAACAGTACACGTCTGGGCAAGGTTGAGTAGAGGCATAAAAAAGAGGCTGCAAGGAGTGCCCAGTTTATGGGCATTATCAACTGCACTTATGCCAATCTCTATCCTTGAAGCAATGAAGTGAAATGGGGCTGTCATTGGTGTGACCCAGGGTACCTGCCTATTTCCCAGGAAGTTATGAAATCCAACTGTATAAACTATAAGGGGGCTGAGATATATGCCCAATTGCCACAAAGGTGTCGGTATTGTTACGTGTCTTTTGTGAACCTCACTTCCTTCATATGTAAAACAAGAGGGCATATTGGCTCTAAAAGACCATCCCAACTCGAAGTCACTGCCTAATGACCGTCTACTATTTATAAAAAGCAATTAAAGCAATCTCAGCTCCTCTACTTTTTGTGAGGTGAACTTAGGCAAGTCACTATCTCGCCATGCCTCGGTGTCCTCATGGGCATAATAAGATGACACCTCATGGAATTGTCAGGAAGATTCCATTGGGCTCACCAATGTACCAGTAAAGTGCTTAGAAAGGTACCTAGCACATACCAAGAGCTGTATTGATATAACCTACACCATTCTTGGTTTTATTATTTTAGATTTCCAATGATATTTAAGTATTTCACTTCAAGTATTGAGAAACTTGACTGTACATGTACAAACTGTTTGATTATTCTTCCCAAGAGTCGCCACTAGGAATTCGTAAGTTAACAAACCAAGGAATCCGATTCTGCCAAAAGCATATTCCTGAAAAAATAAAGCAGGTTCTTTGGGGAACCACATAATTTAGAGGATGTTACTACAATATGTAATATTAATATATAAAATAATTCCCTCCTGACCTAAAAAAATTAAAAAAAAGAATACATACTTCAAAAGCTGCCAAGCACTCAAAATGACCGGAACACCTATTTTAGGGTCCACTAGGTCCTTGCCTTTCAAGGGTAGTCGGAATTCCAGCAGCATAGGCCCTGGATTCAGTGAGTCTTACTCAGGACCCAAGATTCCACATTTATACAAGCTTCAAGGGTCACTGTGGTGCTGGTCCACAAACAGTACTTTGAGTAGCAAGACACTAAGCTGTGGCAATCAGAAACAGACTTCAAAATAACTGAAATGACTGAATTCGTTGTGCCAAAGTCCCGTTAATTGACCGAATCTGGAAAATGTCTTACTCAACACATTGTTCAGTCACAATCATGCTTATAAAGTATTTCAGAACTTAGATGGGACTCTGACATAAGTACATATATAAACATAAGAGGTTCCGCACTGGCAAACATGTGGCTTGTGATTTAATTTATATAATAAAATTTTCACAGTTAGAGTTGAGCTGACATAGTCTTCATAAGTGGGCACACATGACGGGGGAAATACCCCCTGATTTTAATTTGGATGACTGTGGGAAGGTCTTTATTTAAAGATGTATTACAATCATTGTGAAAATGGAATTTCAATCTAAGCATAGTATTAAAAAGCGATTGTGGTATAGTCTCTGCTTTTTAAAAGTCTAGTAGGGCTTGTGTTTTTCTATGAATGGTGTGAATTTGACCCTCAGAGCACTATCTGTCAGAATCTTAATAGTTAGTTGTACAGTGTCTAAAGATTTAAGGTTAAAATTACATATATCTGGTTTTTAAAAAAAAAAGTGGCCTAATTCCCAGCAGCTGGAGTATAGTGTGACAAAGGCCTACTTTTTGGGTGGACTTGAAATTAGAATTAAAACCTTTTCTTTAAAGACATAAAAATGGAATTTTGTTGAAGGGAAGGAATACTGTAAGTGATACAAAAGGGGGATTTAGGAAGACGTGAAAAGCAAACTATCTTTACAACCAGCTCTGAGAAAAAGACCTAACAGTTAGTTGCTACAACAGATGCAGCAAAGTTACTACTCTCCAAGCCGCTGAGTACTTTCGATGCTTGAATAAACCCCCTCCAAGCCTTGGAAGATGTATGACTTTGGGATTTCAGAGCTTTCCAAAAATACACGAAATGCAGAAACACTTCCCTCCTTTGCCAAAACACGTCGGCCCTTTGTTTACATTACATTTTCCCTTTCTATATGTTGGAAATAATAAGACCCCTCATACATTGATAAGATTGAACATCGGGTAAGGCAAGTGGGAGGCAGCACAGTCAAGTCTGTCTTGAAATCTTCCTTCACACCTCTCTCTGAAATGTAAATATGGACGCGGTCCAGCTTTCCCAGTCCAATGACTTTGGCTGAGGGCGGTTGGTATGGAAGTCATTTCCCTTCTAGGTGCAGTAGCTGCTTTCCACAGACTCAACAAAGACACGAAATATCATTAACATCTGATTCTGAAAAGGTTGACAACCACTTCTTTGTTTTCCCCAGCAGTCTGGGGAGAGCTGCTGCATATTACTCTATCGTGAGCAAAATTATACCTATTAGGCTCTGATATGAGTATTGGAATATTTCTCTCGTTTGTGCACAGCATTGGAGCTTGAATGTGCCTATTGTTTTCACAGTATCCATTACATATTTTAAATGGCATGGAATGATCATATATGTAAACATTACTTCAGCTGAGGCTGAGTGATGCTTGGCAAAGCAAGAGTGGCTGTCTGACCTCCCTGGGCCTTGGTTTCAAGGAAAGAGGTGCCAAGGGACTTTGGGGGGTGGGGGATGGCTGATGGGTACAGACAGGAGAGCGATGGATTGACCAATGGGTGCGGCTGCATTAAAGAAGTCCGGATCCCTTCGTTTGACACAGATGAAAAGCTGCAGGCCTCCAACCAGCCTCTCTAGTTTGTGGCATACAGAGAGAGGATGAAAGGCTTGCCTGAGGGTCTGAAATAGCACGAGGGAAGAAACTGGAAGAAAGGGGAGAAAGCTTACTGGTTACAGCTTCAAGATTCATGAATGTAAGAAAGGTGGGGGTCGGGGGGATGCCTCCACATTTTAAAAGCATTTCTAAAATAGCCATTAATAATGACACTCTCTCAGATAAAAGCAAGCACCCTAAGCGCTTTTTAAGCACTGATGTTTTCCTTTCAGTGTTCAGAATAGGAAACGGAATTAGCCTGAAAACAT
Source organism: Myotis davidii (assembly GCF_000327345.1). Lineage (NCBI taxonomy): Eukaryota > Metazoa > Chordata > Mammalia > Chiroptera > Vespertilionidae > Myotis > Myotis davidii. The sequence goes on along the minus strand of NW_006296616.1, from coordinate 40,239 downwards.
GAAATCAACTGATTAAGAATTCTTGAAACTTCCCAGGGTCATGAGGCACCCTGGATGGCAACACTCCTTGGGGTCGCAGAGCTTGTGAGCAGAAACATTTCTGCACACAGGACGTTGATGCTTGCAGCAACCTGTAATCGTCATCACTGAAGGGCTGAGTGTGCACCTTCACCCCAACAGCTCAGTCCTGAAGCCCTCTATTCATGTTGGATTGTTTATTGATATTTTTTTAAGCAACACTCTCAAAATTAACCTTGCATTTGACTCACCATTAGTCTACATGTAGATGGCATTTTCTGCCTTTTTAGATTAGATTTGGATTTCCCTCATAGCCAGGAACACAAATGCAGGGAATAAGGAGTAAGTAGTTATTTGAAGAATTCGGACCATAGTGATAGACAAAAAAATCTCCTCAAGGCCAAATGTACACAAAATGTTTATTGTGTTAAATAATTCTTTTTCCTTGATAGATGGCTCACACTCACTTTTAGTCTGAAAACCTCGCCTCGGGCAACCTTACAATAACAAACTAATGGCTGTTTACTGCTGTGAAAAGAAGCAAAATTACTTCTTTAACTCTTTACTAAAGTTATTCTACAGCAAATCAATTGGCAGGCATATTTTTTAGCACCTATCCTATGGAAGTCCATATGCTAAGAAGAAAGAAAAGACATATGAAAGAGTG
>NW_006296616.1:28808-39543 GCF_000327345.1 Myotis davidii | reverse complement strand
TGTCTTGTCCCCCTCTAGATTTTAGCTTCTCGTCAGCAAAAACATAGTTAAACTGCAACAAAAGATTTAACTGATGAGAAAAATCAAAACAAGAAGAGACTCATTGGCAAGTGAGTGATAACAGACCATACATGCCACTGGACGTCAAGGCAGAAGTGATCTCCTGGCAGGAGAGGGCTTTATCAAGAAAGCAAGGTTTGCCCACCAATAAAATCATTGCTATTTATCAGAATTAAAAGATTAGCAAAAGGTAGTAATGTTTCCCAGAACAATATTTTAAATCGTTTTCTTTCTGCTTGTCTGGCTTTTTGCTCTGTTAAGATTTCTTTAAATAGCCACTCTGCTTGTCAGTAGGCTGTCTCTTTTTAAAAACATGAGACATCTTAATGATCGATCAATCCAGTGACATTGCAAAAGATAAGCTACAGCACTAGCCTTTGGGGGAAACTCAGCTGTGCTGTCTCCTGCCTATTATGCTGAAATGAGACGGAGGCAAGCTGTCCTCACTGCCACCAAATACACTCCCCCAAGCACATCTGCACCATCACACTCCAGGGTCCAGGCCCTCCAAGCTTTGTTTATTCTTTATAGAACTACATGCTCACTTACCCCCACACATGTATATATACACATGCATGCACACGCGCGCGCGCACACACACACACACACACACACACATTGCACAATCTTGCTCAAGCAATAGTGTAGCTATAGCCCATAAGTATAAATAGATAAGTTTTCTTTTTGAGCAACAGAAGAGAGTTTCTCTTTCTACAGACATTATTAAGCATATGGGAAAGTCCAGTGTGTAAGCACCATACTTTCCAATGAGGTTATGATTTTATTAGCCCCAAATAAAGGGTGACTGCGCAGTAACTCTACCATTAGCTCACACCACCCAAAGACAATGGTGGCAGTGTTTCCCAAGAGCTGATGAGGATTCCAGGTGTTTTGAACTCGGGTGATTATTCTCACAACACCGGCCACTAGTCCAGTTGCTGTATTAAGTCCCAAGTGTAAAGAATTTGTTTGTAATGTCCAAGGCAAAGTAATATCTAGATTATCTGGGGGGGAAATAGTTTCGCAAAGAGAAGGGCGGCAATTTATAAACTCTTAACAGGTGTGAAACAGAACCATTTGAAATTGCCGATTTGTTATTCAACCCAACATGCCTTAAACTGGAAGGACTGTATAAAAACCTACTGCCATTCAGAGGAAATAACCCAAGGAGTTTGTAAATCTTCGCTAGTTCTTAAGCAATCTAGTCACATTTCGTAGTTCATAACACTGACTGATCTCTTTTCCATGAAATGAAATCTGAGCTAAATTCCATTAACACCTCTTCCCTTCTTTGACATTTCTCCTGCCCCAGGGCTCTCCCCTCTTTAGAGCTCTTTCTCTAACCTCAAGTAGGAGGAGCACAACCTGGGGAGCAAAGATGCTACAAGACTCAACTTGGCACAGGATTCTTGCCCACCTTTGCCCCTGATAAACTAGGTGGTCTCATGAGTCCAGTTCATTGATTTTTCTGTCACTCTGGATTAGAGGATCGCTTGGATCCCTGACAGTGCTAACATGTGTCTCCCTACTTCTCCAAGAAGTATTCTTTCTCCTCTCATCAACCTTTCCCCACTCTTTTGGGAATCTCCACACGTTGAAAGGGAGCCACCTGAGATATCATCTCTTGTACTTGGGAAGCCAAACTGGGTTTCCCTCAACCTCCCACCTTCACCAGCTCAAGCTTGAAAGAAAATGCACAGATTCAGAAGGTCAAGCAGCACCGAAATTATAAACTCAACCCAGAGCTGGCCTATGCAATTAGTATATAAGAAAGCAATAATTAAAGATAAAGGGAGCTTGTAATGTTGTAAACTGACTAAAGAGGAAAAGCATGTGGACTTTTGAAGGCAAGTTGTAACAGGGGTTTGATGTATTACCTTGAATCAAGTAGAGTCTCGTGTATTTAGCAGCCAGTATGTAGTTATACACCAGAAAGGATCTTAGAATCTAAACCCCTATAATGCAGGAGGAAGGCGCGTACTTAGTTTATTTTCTCAGATTAAATATCCAGCCCTAAAGTGATGCCGTCATAACTGACATTTTAATAACAATCCTGACAAAGTACCTTCTGCATGTTGGATAATATACAGTTATTTGATACCATGGGTAATAAAATTGTATTTTAAATACCACAGATTCCAAAGAAAAAGAAAGCTTCCACTTAAAACTAAATCTCAACAAGGAATAAAAACCCAACACTAATTACTATTTTTCCCCAAGAAGCTCTCATGTTTTAAACCCAGTGAGGGGAGGATAAGACACTTTCTATTTGCATATTCGATTTGCCTTATCTTGATTTAGGGACCTCTGCTCTGGCTGCTGTTTTTGCTGTGAGTAATAAAGCATCTGTCTCTGACCTGGGGACTTTTGTCCTCTATTGTCATGTACATATAAAGCTGTGGCAGCCTCACTTGTTAGGGTACCAGTAGGATACAATTCAGACTCTTCACAGGTTTTAACACCTTCTGCCAATGCCTTCCCATCGGTCAGAAATATCTCCACCCCTGGTTTCTTTTCCTTCTCCCCAAAGGTCACTTGTCTTCTTTCTCTCTCCCCTATTAAATATGTCCTCCTTTCAGTCCTTAGAATAATATAAAACTCAACTCTAATGCTGCCCCGTCTCCGATTAAAGCCTTTTGGAGAAACACTCACTTTAGAAAATTAAACTTCTTAGCAAGGCCTGTTGGTCGCGACCCCTTCCACAGGGGTCGCCTTAGACCATCGGAAAACACATATATAATCACATATTGTTTTTGTGATTAATCACTATGCTTTAATTATGTTCAATTTGTAACAATGAAATGGGGGGTCACCACAACATGAGGTATTAAAGGGTCGCGGCATTAGGAAGATTGAGAACCACTGCCTCACACAATCTGAGTCCATCCTGACATGACCTCAAAACCTGAGTACTCTCTGACATTCTCACCAGTGCTAACCCAAACTCCCTTGCTTCTCTCTGCCTAGAACACCCTCTACCCCAAGGCTCCCCAACCCATCACTATTCCCCATGATGAGTGCCTAGCGATTATTTCTATACCCAACTCAAATACTACCTCCTTTGGGGAGCCTGCCTGAACTCCCCAATGAGTTAGCTGCTGTCTTTTTGGGTTCATCTGAACACCGCATAGAAGGCTTATATGACGCACTGATTAATATTCTTTGTTCATAGTTTTGTCTGATCTCACAGATTGTGAGCTGTCTCATTTAAACATGTGTTTCCCCTGTAATACAGACTATGCATTCAGTTAGCATTTGTTGAATAAATGAATGAGCAGAAGAAAAATCACTGAAATGTTTTCAAAGGCCTTAGTTCTGGTCCTTTCCTCGTTTACATGACTTCCTCTACCCCCAAATTCTGTGATGGTTTCCAGTGAAGTCACACATGTTCTCTTCCCAGGCTCCAGAAAGATGGGGCGAAGAATGACAAGCAAGGCTAGTTACTGTGCTTTCGTTACAAAGTGCTTTTCACATTACACGTCTGCCACCATTTCAACCATGGGCATCCTTCTCTTTCACAAAAATGAAAGTGATCTCGAAGATCTGGAAGAAAGCTAACTGCGTAACAGTTAACTTAGATAACTAAGTCATGTTTGAAACATTCAAGGCTTTTGCTTATTAACATTTTATTGACAAAGACTACTGAATCCCCATTCCACTCAGTGGAAATGAAGCTGTTTCGTCCAGAGATTCAATCCGTTCTTCTGGCCTTCAAATCTAAAGTGGCAGGAAGCCTGATGAACCTGATTCTTACGCTTAGATCAGCCTATTTGGCTGTGCTGCTGGATGCCAAAGGAAGAATAATTTCACTGGAAAAAATGATCAACCAGAGCCACCAATCATGAAGGTAAAAAAACACAGCAAAGACTGAAAAACTGAAAACAGGAGGAGGATATCAGGTAACATTTTCATTGGGACTGAAATTTTAATTGGGAGGATAAGTGCTCATTACAGACTCTGTCCCTGGAATATTTTGGCTTCAAGATTCCAATGAGTGTTAAAATCATTACCAAATGGCCCCAATCTAAACAAACACCCACCTTTTCCATTTCACACTGAGATGAAATTACTTCGCTGTGTACAACTGCACAAAACCTGGGCTGCTCGGTTTCCCCTTTCCCTGAGGGGTTGTGAAAGCTTTTGCTCTTTCTCCTCGTCCCTCTGCTTTTCAAATTTAGATGTTGGTCCTCTGAAAAAGTTTCTATCAAGCAGTTAGACTAGAGCCTGACTTACGTGACACCAGCATCTGCCCAGTGGAGAGCGGATTTTCCATCTGAGCACACACACGGAGGTGCCATAGGAGCAGAGGAAGCTCTGACAAGCATCTTACAGGGGAAACACAAGCCCAGGGCTGTTTATAACAAGTCATCAGGCAGCAGAAGCCAGTTTTGCCAGAGGGAACGAAGCAGCTTGAATTGACAAAGACGATGATACTGAAATGCAAGAGAGGTGTGGTTTCGGTGGGAGACATGTCCCTCCCGTATTTTTAATTACGCGGGATATCTGCGGCTTGTTCCTAATTGACAGACCAGGAAATGCAAAGTCTTTCTCCACTCAGTCACGATCATTAGCATGCAGGAACCTGAGGCTTTGTGCCTAGAGCAACTTTTTATTGTAAAGAAGATAAAAATGATGTATTGTCTATTATATTCCATCAGCAGAAATCGGGAAGATCATAATACGTGAAATATAGTTTTGCCTCGCCTCTCCTATCAATAGATAGATTGGGAAGTTCAGTTTGAGGGCTCCAGCTCGCCTTCCTTTTGATTTCAAGAAATGCACATAATGAAACCTGTAGAGCAAATCACTCAAAAGGGGTGATTGGAAACAAATTAAAAAGAGCCGTGTTTAAATAATTAACACCTGCCAAACGAGAAAGAAGGCCCTTATTGCTAATATTAAATCACCTCCTTTAATGTCTGAAACAGATGACAGTAAGTAATTCCAAACAGTCAAGACAGGAAGCTCATTTTTAGTTCTTGGAAAGTTGAATAAGCTTCAATAAAGTTCACCAAAAGAAGGGGGAAAAAAAGCTTCATTTTGATTTAGTTAATTCTACAGAAAGCTGGGCTTGCATTAAACCTTTTCTTGGTTTAATACACTATAAATGAACAAACTTTAAGTCATGGTTTAAAATATATCCATTATTCAGTAAGCTAATGATGTATTACCACCTGGTCGCCGTGGAGCCTTGTAAGTAAAAATTTCTGTTACCCAGAAAAAATATTAGCCTTGCCAAGTTTCCAGTCAATAAATATAACTCACAATAGTGGTGCCAGATAGGCAAATAAGGATGCCCCCTGCCTGCCCACCCACCAGCAGGAGAAAACCAAAAGCAGAGTATTATCCTTGTCTGGACCAAAACTGAACATTTTACAAGCACTGAGCAAATAATCCTTAACTCTACTAATGCATAAAGGAAAAAAAAAAAAAAGAAACATACTAGGGTTGCATTTAAAAAGAACTAATGAAAACTCCAGCAGCCCTGCATTCCTGTCTCACCTGGGGTTTTATATCCAGTCATTGAACTAGACTTGAGTGACATTGAACCAGATTCATAGCCAAGGGCTCCCTTCCAACTCAGCCCCTTGGGCTGCAAGAGTTGGGAGCTGCCATGAGGTGCTCAGCTCCGAATTCCAACACCTTGCCTAACCCTGCCTCCAAACCAGGCAACAGTGAGACCTCTGTGGTCATGCTCCATTTCTCTTTTTATTTTAATTATAATTTTTTTTCATTTTTATTGAACTTAGTGGGGTGACATTGGTTAATAAAATTATATAGGTTTCAGGTGTAGTTACTTATAATACATCATCTGTATATTGTACTATGTCATCACCCCAAGTCAATCAAGTCTCCTTCCATCACCACCTATCCCCCCATACCCTCTTCTGCCCCCCGCCTGCCCCACCAACACCCTTTCCCTCTGATAATCACTCTACTGTTGTCTGTGTCTACGAGTATTTTGGGTTTGTTCGTTTGTTTTGTATAATCCCTTCACCTTTTCACCCAGCCCCCCTCCCTTTTAAAAGTTCTCTGTATCTGAGTCTGTTTCTACTTTGTTAGTTTATTTTGTTCATTAAGTTCCACCTATAAGTGAAATCATACCGCACTTGTCTTTCTCAGACTGACTTAGCATAATATTCTCCAAGTCCATCCATGTTGTCACAAAAGATAAGATTTCCTTCTTTTTTTCTGGCTGAGGGTATTCTATTGTGTATCACATGTACCACAGCTTTTGATTCACTCATCTACTAATGGACACTTGGGCTGCTTCAAAATCTTGGCTATTGTAAATAATGTGGCAATGAACATAGTGATGTATACATTCTGTTGAATCCATGTTTTGGGTTTCTTCAGATATACTCCCAGAAGTGAAACTGCTGTGCCATAAGGCAGTTGCATTTTTAATTTTTTGTGGTAACTCCTCAAAAAATTCAACAGCGGTTGCACAATCTGCATTCCCACCAACAGTGCATGGGGGTTCCTTTTTCTCCACGTCCTCACCAGCACTTGCTGTTTGTTCATTTATTGATGATAGTCATTCTGACAGGTGTAATGTTTGAACTCACTTGGGTTTTAATTTGCACTTCTTTGATGATTAGTGATGTTGAACACTTTGTCTACTGGCCATCTGTATGTCCTCTTTGGAGAAGTTTCTATTCAGGTCCTTTGCTCATTTTTTAGATTATTTGTTTTTTGGTTTTAAGCTTTATAAGTTATTTATAAATTTTGGATATTAACCCCTTATCAGATATATTATTAGCAAATATATTCTCCATTCAGTGGGTGTCTCTTCATTTTGTTGATTGTTTCCTTTGCTATGCAAAGCTTTTTTTAATGAAGTCCCATTTGTTTATTTTTTCTTTTGCTTCGCTTGCCTGAAGAGACATATCAGAAAAAATGTCTGAGATTTTACTGTCTGTTTTCTTCTAGAATTTTTAAGGTTTTGAGTCTAACATTTAACTCTTTAATCCATTTTGAGTTTATTCTTGTGTATGGTGTAAGAAGGTGATCTAGTTTCATTTTTTACACATATCTGTCCAATTTTCCCAACACCATTTATTGAATAGACTATCATTACCCTATTGCATATTCTTGCTTCCTTTGTCAAATATTAATTGACCATAAAGGTATGGGTTCATTTCTGGGCTCTCTATTCTGTTCCATTGACCTATATATTTGCTTTTATGCCAATATCATGGTGTTTTGATTACTATGGCTTATAGTATAGTTTGATATCAGGTAGCATGATTCCTCCAACTTTGTTCTTCTTTTCCAAGATTGCTGTGGCTATTCAGGGTCTTTTGTGGTTCCATATAAATTTTTGGAATATTTGCTCCAGTTCTGTGAAACATGCCATTGGTATCTTAACGGGAATTGCACTGATCTATAGATTGTTTTGGATAGTGTGCACATTGTAATGTTAATTCTTTCTCTCCATGAACATGGTACATGCATTCACATATTTATATCTTCTTCAATTTCTTTCTTCAGTGCCTTATAATTTTCTGAGGATAGACCTTTTACATCCTTGGTTAAATTTATTCCTAGTATTTTTTTTATCACATTTAAAAATTCCTAGGCAATTTTTAAATGTGATTGTTCTCTTAGTTATCCTTTCTAATAGTTCATGATTGGTGTATAAAAATGCAACTGATTTCTGGATATTTATTTTATATCCTGCTACTTTACTGAATTCATTCATCAGTTCTAGTAACTTTTTGGTGGAATCTTCAACGTTCTCTATATATTGTATCATGTCATCTGCAATTAATGAGTTTTACTTCTTTCTTTGCAAATTGGATGCTTTTTATTTTTTCCTTCTCGTCTGATTGCTGTCATTTTCCCCTCACATACCCGATCAGTGCAGAGCCCTCCCTTCACATGGCCAAATCTTGGTTTTAGGCCTAGTAAATAACGCTAGACACACACTGATGGTTCCCTGAGCCTCCACCCCACTACAAAAGTGTGGGAGCAGCCCAAGGGTGGCAGTCAGGCTTGGTATACACTGGGGCATTTGCTGAGTGGCCTCAGGCTCAGCACTGGCACTAACTTTGTACCTTTATCAGTTGGGTGAGTAACACTCACCCCTTCCTGGTGTCTCACTGAGAACCTACCTCAGGCAACTTGAGAACTGCCAGAGGCACTCTCAGTGACTGAACCTAACTGGCAGCCAGCAGTGGAGGCAGGCGGAGGTGGATCTTCAGCGACAGGACTTTTGCTGACCTGTCCCTTAGCCCAGTGCTGATAAAAGCCAGCCTTGGTATGTAGCGTAGTCCATCCTACATACACCCAGGCCTAGCAGAGGCAGCCACAAACCGCGGATCACTTTGTAGCACCAAACAGGTTACCCAGGGCCAGCCACAGGTCTGATATTGGCCCGCACCAGAGTCCCTCCCAAGAGGCCCCTGAACCAACACACCCGGTGGACAGCTTCAGACCTCAGAAGGGTGGGGCTGTCGGGAGTCCGGAGGGTTGGGCTCATGAATCTCCCATGAGGGGAAGGTGCTCATCAGGTTGGGAGAAGGTGGGGAAGCAGCCCTCACCCCAGAGCCACGCAACTCAGTCTGTCCCAGATTCTGCCCAGACCTCAGCAGGGTGGAGCCACTGGGAGTCGGGAGGGTGGGGCCACTGGGAGCCTGGAGGGTATGGCTAGCAGATCTCCCATGAGGGGGAGGAGCCAGTTAGGTTCATGAGAAAGTGAGTTGAACGGACCCCACCCCAAGCCACAAAACTCAGTCACTGACACCCCCTGAGTCTGCCCAGACCTCTACACCCTGATCCAGGCAGCTGACTACTCAGCAGTGTGCAAGCTCTGCAAGGTGGGGCAAGAGGAAGTCCAAAGGGTGCATCTATTGCACTCCCCCAGGCTGATGCCATATGGATGTCTGCCCAAAGATGTCTGTGGTATGGCAGAGTGACTCAGTACAGGGATCCTGGTGGCTGTCTCTTCAGCAATCTTCCCAGAGCCACGATCCCCAGTCTCTCCTCACAAGACTCAATTCCCCTCTGCCCTCCCTCCACCTGAGCCCATGGAGAATGGCTGAGATTTTGTGCATTGGCCCTTTAAGTGGGCATCTGTGTTTCTAGCAGACTTCCATCTCTCCTTGGTGGACTGAATCCCAGCTGATTTCCACAGCCAGAAGTTACGTGGGCACGTCTTCCCTGCTCTGGTGCTCTGGGCTGGGGAACCTGGCTTGTTGTTGAGACCCCACACTTCTCAGAGGAACCATTGCAGCTGAGATATTCTTCCAGAATCTCAGGTACTGCATGTGGGAGCAGGGCCAGCCCTTTATGTATCTCCGCCCTTCCCACCAGTCTCAATTTGTCTTCTTTTGCAAATCCTTGTTCATAAAACTTCTGTTCAGCTAGTCTTCAGTTGGTCATTCAGGTTGCTTGCTCTATATTTTAGTTGTAATTTCATTTTGGTCCTAGGAGGAGGTAAGTGTAGTATCAACTACTTTGCTGCCATCTGGATCTCCATGTTTCATTTCTCATTTTGTTTTGTGGAAGGTAACAGTTGAGGAAAATAGAAGATGTTGATGACAGCTAACTCCCCTTCACATTAATAGGATGTGTATAATTCATATTAATTGGCATCAGTGTTGCAGCCTTCCTATAGATTAATGAGGTTCTTTGACAGCCCAGATGCTTCATATTAAAACATGTTTAGAAAGTAACTACTTGCACCTCAAATGGTCCACTTGACGCATCTCAGCTATTTAACAGTTGTTCTTTTTTTCTCCTTTCCCAAAACTATAAATGGACACTGTCTCCACTAACAACTACCTGCTTGTAAAAACCTGAGCCTTGTGAAAATCAGCACAATGTGAACGTTTCTGATATGAGAACCAATGAACTTGTTGACATCCCTTTTCTCAAACACAGCTTCATTATTATAACAACTTTCAGAAAAAATTATTGTCTGATCTAATAGCACATTGCCCAGAAAGGAGATGGTGCTGGCTACCATCTGATCACAACTCATTGGTAATCTGGTTCCTTGGGGGGGAGGGGGGGTGCGAATATGACATGAGCACCCTCCTTTTTTTCTTCTTCTTTTGTAAAACCAAAACTCTTCAAACAATTACATTTTCACAATTTAGTGATTGTGTTCTTGGCAGACAGACTATAGAACCCAAAGAAATGCTTCCAGTGAAAGGCTCCTGGTTGATGACAGAATCTGAAGAGGTTATTCATCCTCCCAAAACCCAAGCATGACTTTATCCCCTTATCTGGAAAAACACTATACAAAATTGTTAGTACCATTTAAAGTAAAAAACAGAAACAACCCAGTAACTCTTAACCAAGAATAGGCAGGAAATGCTACCTAAAGATAGACACCCAAGCCCACCTAATCCCACAAAAATACATTTTTTAACATAATCCTATCTTTGTGGAAAGCTTCTAAAACCCTGATATGTTAAGTTCCATTATTATTCCCAAAATATGAAAAAGTAAAGTGAACTAAGTTAAAATATAAAGGCAGTAAGGACTTTCAGGCTACCCTTCATTCTCTTTCACATTTACTTTAAAAAATGCGTTATTATTCATTATATTCTGTAAATCAGTACCCATGATTGAACCCAAGATTTTGCTCAGGACTTGTGGACTTATCAAAAAACACAAGGTACTTGAAGTTATGAAATGTAGATTTCTTTCCATCTTCCCCTCA
>NW_006296616.1:25273-27411 GCF_000327345.1 Myotis davidii | reverse complement strand
GTGGTGCAGGAGGCGGCTGATCGATGTTTCTCTCTCATCGATGTTTCTAACTCTCTATCCCTCTCCCTTCCTCTCTGTAAAAAATCAATAAAATATATATTTTTTTAAAAATAGCAGCCACTCACACCCCAGTCACCCTCTATCCCCTTATCACCTTTCATTTATGTTCCCAGCATGTGATCCCACATGGCAATAGAGTCTTGTTTGTTTGCTTGCTGCTAGCCTCCCCACTGGAGAATGTTACCAAAATTTGTCCTTCTAATGACTATTGAAACCTCAACACCTAGAACAGGTCTTGATCCAAGGTGCTGCTCCATATATATTTGCTTCAAATTACTCAGATGGTAAGAATGAAATCTCCCTCCCTTTCTCTCTAAAATCAATTTTAAAAATCCCATATTACCTCATATCTGTTAGATTGGCCATTATCAAAAAGACAAGAAATAACAAGTGTTGGTTAAGACGTGGAGTAAAGGAGCTTTCGTGCACTGTTGGTGAGATAGCAAATTGGTATATCGGAAGCCACTATGGAAATTGGAAAATGGAATAACTATACAATCAAGCAATTTTACTTCTAGATATCATCCAAAAAGAAAAAGAAAACAATTACTTGAAAAGATATATGCACCCTTATGTTCATTGCAGCACTATTTATAAAAGCCAAGATATGGAAACAACCTAAGTGTCTAACAATAGATAAATAGGTAAAGAATAATAAAAAATTACTCAGATGGTAAGAATGAAATCTTACCATTTCCGACAACATGAATGGACCTAAAGGTTACCAAGCTAAGTAAAATAAGTCAGACAGAAAAGGATAAATATTATATGACTTCACTTATACATATAATCAAAAGAATAAAATAAAACAAAACAGAACCAGACTCATAGATATAAACTCATGGTTATCAGAGGGGAAGAGGTGAGGAGAAGGATGAAAAAGGTAAAGGGAATAAGAGATACAAATTTTCAGTTATAAAATAGTAAATAAGTCATGGGGATGTAATATATAGCACAGGGAATACAATCAATAATATTATAACTTTGCAGGGTGTCAGATGGTTACCAGACATCATGGTGATTAGTTGTTAAGTATATAAATGTTGAATAACTAGGTTGCCCAGCTTAAACTAACAAAATATTATATATTAACTATCTTTTAATAATAATAAAGAAATAAAAAGCCTGGCCTGGCCAGTGTAACTCAGTGATTAAGCATCGACCTATGAACCAGGTCAGTTGGATTCCCGGTCAAGACACATACCTGGGTTGTAGGCTCAATCCCTAATGGGGGGGTGCAGGAGGCAGCCGATCAATGATTCTCTCTCATCATTGATGTTTCTATATCTCCCTCTCCCTTCCTCTCTGAAATCAATAAAAATATAAATAAATAAATCTCTCTATATAAAACCTTAATATCCAAATAGACCGAACAGCAGAACCACTGAACCACCGGATGCTATGACGTGCGCTGGCCACCAGGGGCCATGCATGGAACGTGGCGGGCCTCGGCCATTGCAGGATGGTGAAGCAGATGAGTGGGGGCGCCAGACCAGAGGCAGCTGATCAATGTTTCTCTCTCATCGATGTTTCCAACTCTCTATCCCTCTCCTTTCCTCTGTAAAAAATGAATAAAATATATATTTTTTAAAAATACAGTTCCTCATGTTGTGGTGACCCCTAATTTCATTGTTACAAATTGAACATAATTCAAGCATAGTGATTAATCACAAAAACAATAAGTAATTATATATGTGTTTTCTGATGGTCTTAGGCGGCCCCTGTGAAAGAGTCGTTCAACCCCCAAAGGGGTCATGACCCACAGGTTGAGAACCGCTGCTCTGGTGGTTACTGAAAATTCTTTGCTCCTGCACATGGTGGTCCCGCTGGGTGCTTGCACCTTCTTCCGGTGCTGGCCCTGCTCACACCCACTGCTGGCGCCCAGTGCCAGACCCGATCACTCGACGCTGTCAGCAGGTGCAAGTGGCAGCTGTTGGCCCCGATCGCCCCTCAGGGCTTCTCCACCTCCCCTTGCTCCTGAGGGGTCGATTGGGGCTGGCAGCCACCTCTCGGACCAGCTGCTGGCCACAGCCCCCTCGCACCCACTGCCAGTGCCATAGCCACCGCTTGCACCTGCT
>NW_006296616.1:24581-24999 GCF_000327345.1 Myotis davidii | reverse complement strand
GGCGGGGCCAGGAGGGGCACAGAGGATGGCTCGAGACCCGCCCCTGTGCCCACCGCAGCCTCACAGCTCACAATTCCTTTCCAGGTGCACGAATTCATGCACTTGGCCCTTAGTAAATAAATAAAAAAGCCTGCTTACCATCTTTCCTTTATTCTATAAATGAGTAATTCTCTTTAGCCAGCAACAGCACCATCTGGAAGGCCTATGAAAATGCATATGGTTGGGCTTCACCCCCAAAGCTTCCTGTTCAATATGTCTAAGGTGAGACCCTAGAATTTGCATATCCAACAAGTTCCCAAATGATGCTAATGCTTGCGTTTCCAACAAGTTCCCAAATGATGCTAATGCTGCAAAAAATAAAAACAAAATAACTGCTACAGCCCTTTACACTGTCACCCTAACGTTGCCCCATTGACTC
>NW_006296616.1:9061-24570 GCF_000327345.1 Myotis davidii | reverse complement strand
ATCAGGGCAGCAGCCACCGCTTGAACCCACTGACAGCGCTGGCCCCAATCACTCCACACCTTCAGCAGGTGTGAGTGGGGCCAGTGCCGTCAGCGCATGGGAGTGGCGGCAGTGTGCGGCAGCTGTGGTGGCAGACAGGGAACCTGGAGCCGCGGCGGGCGGGGCCAGGAGGGGCACAGAGGATGGCTCGAGACCCGCCCCTGTGCCCACCGCAGCCTCACAGCTCACAATTCCTTTCCAGGTGCACGAATTCATGCACGGCCCTTAGTGTTAAATATAACACTTTAACTCTCAGCAACTCCTGGTTGGTGCCATTTAATGCAGCAACAGCACCATCTGGAAGGCCTATGAAAATGCATATGGTTGGGCTTCACCCCCAAAGCTTCCTGTTCAATATGTCTAAGGTGAGACCCTAGAATTTGCATATCCAACAAGTTCCCAAATGATGCTAATGCTTGCGTTTCCAACAAGTTCCCAAATGATGCTAATGCTGCAAAAAATAAAAACAAAATAACTGCTACAGCCCTTTACACTGTCACCCTAACGTTGCCTCCATTGACTCTATAAGAAAAACAATGATCACATTTATCCCTGATTTAACGAACTTGAAAGTTATGTTCTGGGAGTGTGGGAATTTTTTTTGTTTTAGTTTCATAATGAAATCTAGGCTTCAGCATCATTAAGCAATCTGCTTCATAATGAAAATTAATTATTATGGTCATTAGATTAAATGGGTTCTGTCATCTGCAAAGGAATAATTGGTACAGAAGATTGTTTCATAAGTAAGAAATAATCAATCAGCAAAGGCCGGCTGTACCCATGATTTTTTTTCTCTCTACTAGTTTCCATTGGACCTACCTAGAGTCACTTAAACTGGATATCACATTTTTAAAAAACACACACCAATGATTCATTAAATTTAACTATTTTAAAATTATTTTCTGTGCCTGCCATATTCCTGTATACTATGCATTCTCTTTGAGTTAAGTTTTCATGTTGCTTAAGATCTGGGATGATGACTTATTTTATATAACTGAAAATATGTTTCTTTTGTCCTCACTATTCATTGACAATTCAGCTAGATATAAAGTTTTAAGATAACAATTATTTTTCTGCTCGTAATCATTTTCTACCATATACAGAGATAGAGATAGAGACAGAGATATATACAAATCCTCACCCCAGGAGAGATAGAGATAGAGATAGAGATATATACAAATCCTTACACCAGGATGTTTTTATTGATTTGAGAGAGAGAAAGAGAGAGAGAAAAAAAATCAATGTGAGAGAGAAACATCGATCAGTTAGTTGCCTCCGGTCTGTACCTCAACTGGAACTGGGAATCAAACCCACCACTCAGGTATGTGCCCTGACTAGGAATCAAACCAGAAACCTTTTGGTGGATGGACAATGCTCCAACAACTGAGCCACCCCACCGGGATTCTTCTAACATATTTTTGCTGAGGTGCAAAAATCTATTTTTTTTCTTGATATTTTATCTTTTCTTTCTGATAGCTTTTATGACTTTCTCTTTATGCTTAGTATTATGTAGCTCCTCACACTGTTTCTAGTTGGATGCATTTTCTTTATCTGATTGTTATTTATAGTGCCTCCTAAATATATGGCCGTGCGGAATAAAATGTTAAAGGAAGCTGAGGTCAAAAATAAGGTAAACTCTCAGGAGAAATGAAAAGATCTATTCAAATCAAAATTTTACAGTAAAAGAGGAAATCTAAAGTTAAGAGAGACATTCAACTATTGAAATCAACTATTAGAAGATTAATTTCGTTCATATGAAATCAACAAACTGAAGGAAAGCACTTTCTCCCCAAGGCACACTCAACAAACACAGCACCCTTCAGCAGATTTAAGGCAATGTGATAACATGACATTGGAAAAGCTGGTAGTGAAAATCAATGAAGGGAGCGATGGGAAATATGTGCTACTGAAATGTCAGAAGTGAAACCGTGCGATGCTTAGAGAAGTGAGTCATGGGAGAACACCTATTCTATGAACTCTAGATGTAGGTCCCGCCTCTTCCGCCCATGCTGCTGAGCTTCTGGCGGTGGCACTTTTCAGGAAAGGGAGTCAACAATTGCCAGAGGGGCCTCCCTGGCAATCAATATCCTTCAAAGTTTTAAAACTACTTTTTTTCATTTTCATTGGCTTTTTTTTTTCCCCATTGGTTTCTAAAACTCAACCTACTAGAAACTGGCTCTCCCTCCGAGGCTGTTTACCTATTTGACTAAACACACAAATCTACAAAGTCACCCAACCACTATCACCAATATTGATTTCACACCTACGTCGGTAGGGTGTCAAACTTAAAAAGTACTTATTGGTGAGTGGGATAGGAAAAAGGGACAAGGTTACAAAAAGAAGCAGAAAACTTTTTCTCTATCCTTAAGAGTTTAAAATCTGCTTTGAGAGCCAAAAACAAACAAAAGTAATTACATCAGAACAATACAAATTAACATATCTCCCAGTAAGAATATAAAAGCAATTCAATTAGAAAGGAAATTTTTTCCTTATGGATTAGCATAAAGCGATATCAAATGCAGACTCGGATGCATCTGCGGGTATAGATAAGTATGCCTATGAATGGAAGGCTGATTTTGACCCCAATATACTCACGAAACAAATGGATGTTGACATATGCAGAGACAACTGGGATCATTTAAAATGATAAATAAATGACTATATTAAGCAACCTCAATCAAGCATTCTTTGCAGGGGTACCATGCTACCAAAGTTTATCATATTTGCTTTGAAAAAAAAAGTTCTTCATACAGAAATGTGGCTAATTGTACATTGTTCTAAATAATATCAGATGTAGAAGGTAGCAATTTAGGGAAGATTGCTCCTAGGATAACAATATTGAACAAACATAATAATAATGGCCTAGCATGAATCCCAAAATAGGGTCAGCTATTCTACATGTGCCTCCCTCCCTCCCAAGGGGGGACCAAGAGGGGCCATGTATTGAACCCCAGGCAAACTGAGCCATGCGCTTTCCATTTTGAGCGAACTTCTTGCTCCAACTGCAGTGTAAGCATTTGACTTTTTTGTGAGCGGCTTCCTCAGTACCATCCAGAAAAGGACTTGAATACAGAGAGTCCTGTGACCATGCAGCCTAATAGTCTTCATTAAAGTGAAGAAACTGATACATCCATCTACCTCAGCGGGAGTTAGTTGCTTACATGTATCTGAGGGACTTGGCTGAGTACTCCCCGCCCCCAATTCCCATTGTTTATAACAAGTCTTTTATCATCTTGAAGTCTGAGTTAACTTTTCTGTCTCTACCAGTTTAGTTATTTTTCCATTTGGCAAACTCTAGCTTTTTCCTGTTGTCTTCCCCTTGGGGCATGATTTAGCATAGTTGCGCAATGTTTATTGTTTGTTATTTTTTTGATTTTTTGATGTCATCCTTAAAGATCTCAAATCTTCTCCCCTGAGTGGTATTGGAAAAGCCAAAGATTTCCATGCAGGCGGAGTTTGGGAAGATGAAATAGTTGATAGAAACCTGGGGCTTTATTGGTAAAGCAGTTTTAAGTATATTCAGCAAGCTGTTCTCCTAGGGGCTATTTCAATAGATTCCTCCCACCCCTGCTCCTCAACACACACACACACACACACACACACACACACACACTCACACACACACACACACTCCATTGTTTCAAATATAAGCAGCTTCTTATAAGGCAGTTTCACATAAGGGAGGCAGGAAGCAGTGTGGTTAGAAGATCCATCTCTGGAGTGAAATATCTCCTAGATTCAAATCCCAGCACTGTCCTTTACCAGCTGTGTGACCTTGAACATCTTACTTAATCCCTCAGAGACTGAGTTTCAATGCTACAAAATAAGGGGGGGAAATACCATCCAGGAATATTGTGAGAAATAAATAAAATAACATATAAAATGTTTAGCAGAATACCTTCTAGGCACACTACTAAGATACACAAATATCAGTAATGAAAGCTCTTTAATGATTATGATAAAAGCTTAGAAATTGGTATCAATTTGGGTGATCAAGGGGTAGAATATTCAGTAGCCAGATTCGTTATCCCCACAACCCCTCATTGCCCTATTCATACAAACCACCTCATTTCTTCTTCTGACAACCTCCTCTAGACTGTCAAAGGGACAGAAAGTAAAATCACTTCTAGCACTATTTCATAGCTCTAATACAGCTTCATTGGGGAAGCCGCTGAATCAAAAAATGAAACATTAGCTTATTAAAGATTCAATTATCTCTATTCTTCCTTCTCCCACTTGAGGAAAGTCGGCAGGAAGGGGGTTGGGGTGGGGGGAAGACATGCATTAATGTGCTTTAGGACTGTCTCGGGGGAAAATAAATATGCACTCTAAATGCAAGGTATCATTATATTATTATCACACTGCATTCATTTAATAGAAGATTAAAGTGTTCTGGTTCACAGCAACTAGACTTGCTTCAAACTTTCCCACGGGTTCTTTGATATTCTTTACTTGAAGGAAGCTCCCATTTAAGACAATTGCTGCAATATGTTGGTTTTAAACTAAAGCCCTCTTGGAGATCGGAAGGACCTTTAATCTAGTCATAAAGTTAACTGCTCACTTGGTTTCCTAGACTCACTTCTGCCTCACCTCATCCTAACAGACCAGTAACAATCAGGACAGAGTTCAGCCCCTTATTCCACTATATTCTAGGCCACATGCCCTCACCCCTTCCTGCTAGAACCCCAAGGGCAACCCCAGATATGCTGAGAGGTCTGAAAACTCTCCACTTTCCAAAAGCAGACACTAAGAAGGAGTTTTAGGTGCAAGGTTTTTAGTAGAGATCGCACTTGAGAAGGGAATGAGAGAAAACAGGGTGGAGCAGAGGAAGAAATCAAATTTTAAAAATCCCACAAAGCCTCAGCCAGAGTGCTCTAGAATGAGTGTTGCCTGTCAGAGTATCTCCCGTGGTGCAGAATGCCTAGATTTTTATGTATTCATTATTTATTTGTTTGTTTATTTATTTATTTTATTGATTTGAGGGAGGGAGGAGGGAGGGAGGGAAGGGGGAAAAGAGATAGAGAAAGAAAGAATGAGAGAAACATCAATGTGAGAAGATACATCGATTGGGTGCCTCCCATATACTCCCTGACCTGGGATCCAACCTAGATATGTGCCCTGACCGGAAATTGAACCCATGACCTTCCGGTGCATGGGACAACACTCTAACCAACTGAGCCACACCGGCCAGGGCCAAAAAGCCTAGATTTTTACATTCTCATCTTGCTCAGGCATTCCACAGAATGAGGACTGAAGCGAGAAGCCCTTCCTTGAAGGAAATCTGGGCACCTTGTCTCCATTTTCCTCCTCTCAATCCTGCCCTCCTTCCTCCAAGGCATAAGATACCAGAGGAGAGAAACCTATAAATGGGTGACCACATGTTTTCTCTGCTAGGAGGAAGAATAATGATTATAATGTAGTGGAGATAAAGGGGCAATGGATATTCCTGGGGGCTTATTATTATCCCTCTGCCTTCTACACTTATTCCTTTTCCATTATCATCTCATTGCTGAACAAGTATCACCTACCCATTAGTCCATGGTGGAAATGTAAGAGACATCATTGACTGTCTCCTTCCTTCTCCATCACCCGCATTCAGTTAGGCATAAGTCTTACAAACTCTATCCTCCTAATACTTCTACTCTCATACTCTCATCTCTGTACCCACTAACACAACCTAAGATCAGCTCTTAACAGAGTAAGTGATAAGGACATGTTTTTTTTTTTCCTCATGCAGTTTGACACTCTGTTTGAGGCAGCTCTGCCTCTGTATCTATTATTGTTCAAAAGTTTATAATGGTCTCAATTATCCATGAATAAGTGAGATCATGTGGTATTTTTCCTTCATTGACTGGCTTATTTCACTTAGCATAATGCTCTCCAGTTCCATCCATGCCGTTGCAAATGGTAAGAGTTCCTTCCTTTTTAGAGCAGCATAGTATGTTTCAGTTTAGAAAATATATAAAAAGTATTATATAAAATTTAGCAAAAACCTACGCATAGTTCAATGTAATATTTCATAAGACAAGATCATAAGGCATAATATTTCACCGAATAGAAGCAACAACAGAAGAAGGGCCCAGCCCTGCAAGACCTCACCGTCTTCTTTTTAACAAAAGGAGTATCATTTAACTCATTAAGAAGAAAATGAAATAGGCCTTGAGTCCTTGCTGATATTAGACACATACAAAATGGATGAGGAAATGAAGCATCATATTTTATTCCAGATTGTGACATTCTTGGTCTTGTTCATCTGTAAAATGCCACATCAACTCAGAGACAGACATATGATAGTGAAATAAAGTGATGAAAGCCACTTAGGGAAGACAGACCCTAAGGTGGCATATAAACATGGTGTGCAAGGGGAGGAAGTCAGTTGCATTTCTAGCACATGAGTGAGATATGAGCTTTCATACCAATAGCATTAAAAATATAAGGGATGTAAGACACCTTGAAATGTGTAAACAAAAATAACTATGATCATTAGAATACTCTATTTCTTCTTCAAATTCCTTATTTTGTCTCCATTTCCTCTAGTCTATTTTCCCAACTCTATTCCTAATCGGTAGACATTACTTAGTTCTTGGTCCTTAGTTCTCTCTTCTATTTCACCACCCATAAATTACCTTTCAAAGAATTCTAAAATTATTATTTGATTTGCTGCTCTGTAACTTTCACACAAACACAAGAATTTCAGGTTAAATCTACTTATATGAAAGTCACATCCAGTGATTATCTTTTAAGCCCATTTTTTCTTTTTTGTTCCCACAACCATGATCTAATCCAGGTTGATATCTCTCCTACGGATGATTGCAATAGTTATCTAAGTCTGAATCATCCCAGACACTGCTGCTAAATTGCTGTTCTTGAGTAGATTGCCCCTACTCAAGTGTTTCTATTCTTCACCCTAGTCTACAAACTAAAGACTTTGAACTTGGACTCTAAACTTGGACCCTAGACTCCAAACTTCTCTCAAATATTCAAGATCTTCCATTATCTGACTCTGCCTACTAACCCCACATTGTTATCTGCTCCTGAAATAAAACCTTTATCCCAATCAGCTCACCAAATCTCTATCCATCCAGTAGCTCTGAAGCATGCCAGCCACTCTACTAATACTGCTTAAATATGTTAAATGCTTTTAATCAAGGACATGTTATCAAAAAAAAAAAAAGGATTCAAACTCGAGTCTTTCTCACTCCAAAGTTGCCCCCTTACCACTACTACTGAAGTCTTTTTCATCTGAAAGCTGGTACTCTTAATCACTCTGTCCTGTCTTTCTTAATCACCAAAATAAGTATAAGTTACCAAAAAAAAGTTTGGCTCTCATTAATAACTATATTGGCCAAGACTTAACATTGTACGATTTTCAAGGACAAGTATATATTTAAAAACTGATGCCTTATTTGAATATAGATGCTAAAATAAATGAAAGTGCATTTGACTGATCCTAGCTCCTTGATAAAAAACTAAACATGTATGAATCAAAGACTTCTATAAAGTCAGAAAATATTTAAATGAGCTAATGAAGACTTTAAAAAAATAGCTTCTGAAAGAAAATACTAAACAGATATATAATTCTACATTTCTCTCCCTACTAAGACAGCGAGCTTGAGTTTGTTCTCTCTTTCATGCAAACATATGTGCTTATGAGTTTATGTCAGTTTCATGCTCTTCTTATACTAAAACCAAAGCATATGAACACAAATGTCTCCTCTCTTGGTAGTGCTAAAATCCCCTGAGCAGGCATCTATCCAAAACCTATAATACTATGTTTGTCAGAAGTTGCAAAGTGGTGGCCTGAAGACTCAATCTGGCCTGCACGTGTGTGCCATTGGCCCACACAGTGCTTTTCCTTTAATTAAATTAGTCTCCACCATTCAAAATTCAAAATATTTCACATAAAAGTCCAAATTTCCAGATTTTCTTGGAAAATAGATTTGGGAACACTGGGCACACATTCCTTCCAAATCACTGGCCGCTTCCTCTAGCTGGGAGTTGGCTCTATAACTCACCACAGTCCCACTCATGGCTCCTGTCTTGTCTTGTAGGCATTTCATTCCACATCCTCAGGTTTTATCAATGATCAAATTTTTGAAGGGGAAAGCTCAGTCAAGAATGTAAGAACAGAAATAGGAAATCAGAACACTATCACTGGGTTTTTGTTTTGTTTATATGTGCCTTTGAAATTATTCATTAAATTGCTTTTCTATGGAGATGAGAAGTACCTTAAAATTCCTTCCACACTTATTGCTCCCTTTCCCACCTATGGCCTACTCATATATATATATATAGTATATTTATATACTATATATAGTATATTTAGTATATTTTAAAAATATATATAGTAAAAATATAGTATATTTTAAAGGAAAACTAAAGAAATAAAATTATTTTAACTTCTTCCCACAGCTCTCACCTTTGTGCCCCCCATCCATAATTTGGGAGACAATTATATTCCTAAGGTAGCCATATTTAGAAATTTTTATATTTTAAAAATAACTTACAGAACTAGAAGGAAATGACACAATAAAATAAGGAAAAATCAAATTATAGGCATTAAAAGTAACAAAAAAAATGGTTCACAAACAGAATGCTGGGGATTGCGGCAGGGGGTGTATAAATGAAGCAAGGAAGTCAACAAGCCCTTCCCTTTTAAAGATGTCTTTAGGAAGGTTATTTTATTTTATATATGTATTTCAAATAGGCAGTCTCAGCAATTTCCAAGGGTTATTATGTCACTCCTGTCTATGAAGTTGAACAAAAGTAACCTGTGATTAAGTAGCAATTCATGATTTAAGGAACAGATAGAATTCATTGAACATTTTATAAGAGCGTTTCTAGTGGCTTCTCACCTCCGAAGAGCTAGTTTCGATTTATACACTGTAATTAATCAGATAGCCAGAGCCAGAGAGCATTTATCAAAGAAAATGGAAACTTATTTGGGGGTAATTAGCTACTCTGGTGATTGATCAGTTAGTTACTTCTTTATTTCTTCTGTTCACTACCAATTCCATTTATATATTTTATCTTATTACCTAAGAATCTCCAAGTGGAAAATGCCGAATAATTTCTCAAGCCCAGCGTTGGCTTCAAGGAAGAGGATAATAGAAGAGAAGCAATTGGGGAAACTTGTTTTCCAAACTTTATATGTGACCTCCTTTTGAAATACTGAAATTCTATCCTGACATTCCAATGGAAGAGGCTGAGTCAGAGAAACATAAGGACAAAACAGCAGAACAAGTAATAAAGCAAGGATTTATTAGAAAATCGGGATACTAAAGAGAAAAGTGGACTTTCTGGCTTGAGGTTAGGGCAATCCATTCAAAAGCTTCTGGAGAAGAACAAAGAGGAAACTTACTAAGTCAAAAATTATTAAATTATTGCCATTTTTTTTCCCAGATCTGCCACCAATGCATTAATGCCCCTTTTGGAGAAAAAAAAAAAAAAAACTCTTAAATTTTTCATTTGGCAAACAGATTTTCCTCTTTGCTTTATAATAATGGGGGGTAAAGGGGGGTGATGTCTTCTTATGCATAAAGTAAACCATATGAATGTGTAAATTTAGACAAATGGGAAAATAAATGGTTATTATGCAAATAGAAACAACCAAATGGATATGTAAAACTTCTTAGACCACAGTGGCGCCTTCTCAAAGAAATGTTCTTTTTTGCTTTTGCCTTTGAGCCCCACCATCCTTAAGAACCACAATCACCTCAAGAGATCTAGTGTTCAGCCTTTAGCTTATATTTATTTATTTTCCTTTGTTGTCTAGAGCAGATTGGACAGTCCTACCATATACAGGCCACTCTCTATAGGGAAGATAAAAGAAGAAATAAGATTTTGCTATAAAATGAATAAACCATGCTTGAGTAGTCCTTTCCTCAAGTCTACCAAACAAACGTGAAACCAACGGTAGCAAAGTACCTAGAATCTTTAGATAACATTTATGCTCGGCCCCTCCTAACATGAAAAGCACTTTTCAGCTATGGATTCATTTTCTTTGAAAATGGAAGGATCTTAAAAGGGAAGCTGGAGCACAACTTTCCAATGGACATACTTTGTAAGGGTTAGATTTTCCAGGGATGGCAACCACTACGTTTAAATTCTGGAAACTCAACTGTTTTTAAACTTCCGTTGTCCTTTGTAAATTGAAAACTAAGCTACCTTCTCCTTTCCTGGCCAGTCACCAGATGGGAGCTGCTCAGGCTGTTGGTGTGCGTGTCCCATAGGAAGCTCTTCCCAGCCTGGGAGCCCAGGAGCCTCCATTTCCTCCCCTTAAATAAATCAGGCTTGTAAACCCCATAAATCAGGCTTGTTTCCTTTGAGTCCATTGAAATGGACCTACTAATGGCCATTATTGACTTTAAAAAAAATTACTGATTAACTTGAGAGAGAGAAAGAGGTCAAGATCAATTGGTTGTTTCACCTGTTTATGCATTCGTTGGTTGCTTCTTGTCTGTGCCCTAACTGAAGATCAAGTCTGCAATCTTGGCCTGTCAGACGACACTCCAACCAAATGAGCTACCTGGCCAGGGCCCACTGACTTTTTAAAAACCAACACCAGAAGATTTTTTCTGGTCTTCATGATCCTATATCAGGTATTTCTATTCCACATCACTGGCCTTCCCTACCTTCCAGCCTCTCTGATTATATACATATATATATATATCAATTAATATATATCAGCATATATTAATATTTGACATTTTCCTTTCTTGACCATTAGATTAACTTTCTCCAATCTCAACTACCTATCACTTAAATGAGAACTACTTCATTTTTTTAACCAATGGGTACTTGTTACGACCTCTATACCTAAGATGAAGGTGAGGTATAACCTCAGGCTCAGGAGACCCCCTTTCCTCCCTCTTCTCTTCCCTCTGCCCAGGATTTATGTGTTCTCTCTTTTCCCCAAGTAAATCAATAGAAGAGAAATCAGAGATTGGGACTTCCTTGTTGACATGTAGACCCAGAGTCCCTGACCCTAACCGCTCAACCACGTTCTTGTGTGGATCAATTTTATGGCTTCGGTGGAGCTAAAAGACACCCTAAATGGCCCTCACTCCTCATGCATTCAGCAGAGCATGAAAACAGTGTACCTCTAAAAGCTTGGCAGCCAGCCAAGGAAGTTGCAGAGTCAACTCTTGTTTGCCATTACTGCTTGGACAGTAACAGGGAATTAAAATTAAAAGTATCATCCACAGAATAGGAGGAGATACAGGACCAAGTTCTTAAAAGTGCCCAGGACTCTCGTCTAGGTATCTCGTGTTTGCCTCTTCAGATTTCCTCTCCAGTGTTCTCCAGCTGCCCTGTGCCAGGAGGCTGGCCACTGCCGACCACATCAACAGGGCTCCCATGCTCCCTGCTTCCTGGTTGTGTTTGATGAATGCAGCCACTGCCAGGAGATTAAAGGAGGAAAAAGGGTAGACTCAGCATATTGTTTCCCAAAAAAGCTGCTGTAAATGGATGGATCGCTCAACACCACAAGAATCTAGGTGGACTTCTTCACCAGCTCTTCGCTTCTGGATTCGCTTCTGGACCCTTTCCTTTCAGGCCCAACAGTGACAGATCTTCCGCTGCTAGCTCTGGGGTCCTGCAGAATCCCTCAGGGCTCACCTACCCCTTTCCCAGTCACATCGTTCCAATTAAATAAATAAATACATACATACATACATACATACATAAATAAAGCCCATAAGTAAAACTCTGTGAGTTATCCTAATTGGAATATGTCTGCTATTTCCACTTGGGAATATGGCTGACATTGCCAAAAAAAAAAAATCACCCATAGTGATCTCAGCCCAGACTGACTGAATCAGAACCTGTGGAGGTGACGTCTGAGAATCATTTTCAACAAGCTTTTTAGATGATTTTTGAAGTGTTTGTGAGCCAGGAGTCTTAATGCAAGGGTGGCAGAGGAGGCCCACAGACCAAATTCCACTTGCCCTCTGTTTTGGTCTAGCCTGTGAGCTAATGATGGCTTTTAATTTTTAAATGGCTAAAAAAATATATCTAATGAATACAATGATTAAATATTATATGAATGCTGCCCATTTATAAAGTTTTATTGGAACACAATCATGTTCATCTGTTTACAGTTGGTTATGGCCACTTTGGTGCTACAAATGGCAGAGTTGAGTAGTGGCAGCTGAGAGCATCTGCCCACAAATCCTGAAATACTATCTGGACCTTTACAGTAAATTTTTGCTGATTCCTGGTCTTTTTTGTTTTTCCTTTAAATTTAAGTTATAGTTGATATACAATATCACATTAGTTTCATGTGTGTGCAACAGAATGACTCAACATTTATATATCACCAAGTCTAGTAACCATCTGTCACTGTACTAAGTTATTATTATATCACGCTATATGTTGTATATTACATTCCCGTGACTTATTTTATAACTGGAAGTTTATACTTCTTAACCCCCTTTCCTCTGGTTCCTGGTCTTAAGAGAAGGATATATTCTTATTCTTGATTTCTTCTTGAGACAAACTCCTATTATCTATTTGGACTGAACACCAAGATTATTTATCAAATTATAAAAGCTACTTACTATGCAAAGTAATGCTGTCCTATCCGATTGGAATGACAATTTTAACTTTTGTGTGGTTGTGGATATATTTAATCATAGGGATATTTCACCTGAAGACACAGTATGTGTTTCAAACATTTGAACCAGAGCTAGTGAACAATACAGTTTGATACATTTAAGCATCCAGGCTTAGAATCCTTGTTCTGCTACTATGCGTGGTGTGACTTTGGGAAGTTGCTGTTTTCACATTTATATCATTTACTACCTGCTCCCTAAATAGTCATGAGAAAAAAAAAGAGAAAAATTTTATGAGTATAGCACAAGACACTTATTAATAGCCCACAGCTATTAACTCCTTTCCTCTACCCTCATCTCATCCCACTACCATTTTTGCTCCTTTACACACTAAAAAAAAATCAAGGGACAAGGACCTATCCTTCACTGGGGACTTTATCCAATGAACTGAAAGTTTCCAGATTATTTGCAAAGGCAACATAGGCCTTAAAAATGCAGTATTGAGAAAATAAGCATCACAGAGGGTTGTTGTTTTTTTATCTTGTTTAATACAATAGCCCACACCCTGTGGACACTCCATAAACACAAACTGAATTGGATTTTATTACACTGTTAGACGACAGCCAATTCCTTGGCTGCCTCCATCATCAGAAAAGCTGGCTTGCAGTATATGGAAATAAACAGTTTACCCATTGGTCCCTGCTTTGAAAGGCAAGCTTGCATGTAGCAGTTGAGACATCATGCTTTGATAGATTCTACCCTTGGGGTCTGTTTTAAAAGTGTAGCTTCAGTTTCTCTTTTATCAGGATACAAAGGTTTTCCAGGAAACATGAAGACTTTAAAGGCTTGCCACAGCATACATCATGTCATAGCATCAGCACAGCACTACCAACTGAAGCTGGCTGGGAGACAAATGAAGTCTTGCCACGACCTAAGAATAGACGATTGAAAACTAGAGGTAAATCTATCACTGAATTCTCCTTTTCCACATATGCTAAAAAATATAAGAAACTATCCGTATAGTTTCTGAGCTATTAAAACCTTAGAGATGATTTCTTCAAAGGAGTGTCACACTGGAGCCCTGGGGGCCTTTGGCAATAACTTAGGAGACAGAGAGAATCAAATTAGAGAGGTCTCTTCACCCCAATCATTTCTTCAACCACAGAAACTTTGTTTTCATCTGGTTTATATACTGGAGTTGTGCATAAGACTTAGTTTGAAAAAAAGCCCTCACGATTTTTTTTTTTTTTAGAAAGTCTGAAAGCTGGTGACCCATCTCTCTTACATTGTGGATTGGGATCAGCAAAAGTTTTCTGTAAAAAGCCACACTGTAAAGATTTTAGGCTTTGCTTGCCATATGGTCTCTGTCCCAACTATTCCACTTGACCATTGTAGGTGAAGTGTTACGGTGGGATGCCCTGTGTCTCCAGCTGTGGCTGGCGGAAGCGGAGCTCTTAGGGTACCGTGGGACTAAGAATTTCCTGCGTTCCCCACAGGAGGAAGAGGTATTGTGGAAAGTTTTATTGATGGTGTAAAGTTAAGGGAGGTCCCCTCGAAGGTCCCCTATCTCCCTTCATCCCACCATGGAAGAAACCCAACTTTGTCTTCAGCAGAGCTAGGATTAGAGCCACTGCCCAGAATTTCTGCTCCAAATCAAAGCACAGTCCAGTCCAGCATCCGGCTAGGTTAGCTTGTGTTCCCAGCTGTGGTCCATTGCATGTGGGGTCTGCATGGCCCATGGTGGACTAGCTCGGCAAGGAGCAAGCAAGTACAAAGAATCAAAAACAAAGCAAAAAAAAACAACAACACAAGACCTAGAGAATTCTTTGTTTGGGGATTTTCACTGGGAGCTTAACCAATGAATCTTTCAGGATTTCACACATTTGCAGTGGCTCCAGCCCCTAGCCAATGATCTTTCTAGGTTAGACTCACAGGCAAGTATCTTATCAATGTCCATCTTCCCCTTCCTTGGACCCCTCCCCCCAGTGGTTTGCAGAGAATGGACTGGTGGTTCCCTGGGGAGCATGAAGTGGCAGCTTCTGGGTGACGTTGCCCAGATGACCATGTTTATTATGTCTGACCTCCCCTTTGCTCTCTCCCTATTATTAATCTTAACTAGCTGGTTATAGAAACAAAAGCCGCTTAAATAGTACCAAAATGACTGAAAGTAGCTGTGTTTCAATAAAATTTTATTTACAAAAACAGGTGGCAGGATGGATCTGGCCTGTGGGTGACAGTATGTTGACTCTTGTTGTAGATGACAAAAATAAGTTCTCAGTAAGTTACAATGACTAACCCACATCACTAACCAGATAGTTAGTAATACTAGTAGCTGTGAGACCAGGATTCTTTCCACTACATGGGTAAGGTACAAGATATTTTTTGAAATGTGGTGAATAATATATATTCAATAAGTACTTCATGAATTCCTAGCCTGTGGCTAATTCTGCATCCTGCCATAATCCCAATCAATACTTACAATAATTTGTCTATTACTATACCTAAAAAATAATGCCTCGAGGTGAAAAAGGAAATCTGTAATGCTCTTTTGTAATCTGACTCACTTGGTTTTGCCAATGTTACTCCGTAAAAGCACATACTCTGTATCACTTAATGAACTATCGATTTGATCAGTCTACCTATACCGAAAGGCATGTAATGTGTTGTAAGTAAAAAATTATTTGATCTCTGCACCCAGTGGTTATATCATGAGAGGGTTATTAAGCCTCAAGCACTCTCTAAAGGGGAATGTACTGCTCTCTTTCCCCTTTGCCATCTTGTTACACCTTTGGCTGCAATGATTCCCAGCATTAAGGTGCTTTTTTTAATAAAAGGGAGGCTCCCTACCCGATTATTATAGTTCCATTCATGAAGGTGCAATTCAGGAGATTTAGCTGCTGCTCTGGGGATCCTGTC
>NW_006296616.1:0-9023 GCF_000327345.1 Myotis davidii | reverse complement strand
CTCCACCCCACCACCACCCCCATACACTCACTTCTGCAGCTCTTATCTAAACATAGGGGAAGAGAGGCCACCAAGAAATAACAAGTAATACAACCCTATCATCAATGCCTTCTGACACTCCTTCTTTATCCCTAAAGTCAGTTCTATTTTGACCTTCCCTACATCGTGATTTTCAGTTTCTTATTACACCCTCCTCCTTCACAGGTTAGTAAAAACCCAAGTGAAGGACCGTAAATCAAATCAGAGGGAGTGGAAAATACCACATACCCCTGTAATTCACAGAACCGATGAGGCAAAGAGAAACAGGAGAAACTAAAATTGCTCTTGTGTACATCTGTTCTTATGACACTTGTAATGAAAATGGAAAACACTTTTAGCAACACATTCCAGTTAAGTCTCAAGATAGTTGTGTTGTGGTTTTCCGTGGCTTATTTTGCTCACAGACAACAATAGAGATCTAAGATTTCTTTAGGAAATAACTACAAAGATTCACCACTCCGAATGTCCATGAAATATGCATCAGAATTTTTAAACAGAACTTGTAAGTAGGTTCTCATCACCTTAAGCCATGGAAAGTAGGACTACCTCCTACTTCTCTAGCCAAAACCATAGAAAAATATTTCCAAAAGAAAACTGATCATTTGCATTCTGTTTACTCTTTAGAACAATGGGGTCTTAACGCCAGAAAGGGTATTAAAAGGCATCCACCCAAGTACCTTGGTTTTATTCTGAAGGAAACTGAGATGCAGGAAAATTAATAAGTGTTTCCCAAGATCACAGTGTTGGCTGGAAGCAAAGGCAGGTCTACTGCCCAGGTTCTCTAAACCCCATTCAGAAATTCTAGTTGGCCTCTTCTCTTCCAATCATATTCACCACGATTACAGTGTTAAACAGAATCTTCATCAAAAGTATCTTTTGCTTTGACAGTAACACAGTCAGTAAATACTCCCCATGTCTTTTCGTGGGTGAATCATTGGCAGGACAAAACCTGATGAAAATTGTTTAAGATGACTCAAGAAGTGTCTAAAAAGACAGAAAAGATGGGTTTGGGTTTTGCCTCATTTTTCATTTCTGTCCACCTCTAGATCCAAGTTATCCACACTTCTAAACAAAGTAGTTGCTGTTTTCCATGAAGTTGTGTGTGTTTAGCTCATGACTATGAATGCAGGTAAATCGCTAGAGCTTTCCCTCACTGGCCTGCCCATCCCACCCCAGCACCCTGGCATCGACTCCTATACATGAACCTCTGCTGATCCTGATATTCTTTTCAGTTAGTGTGTCTTTTCACATTCTGTTTCCCATGAAACCTAATTAGGAGTTCTTCATTATCACATTTCCACATTCTCCCTTCTTAGCGGTCGCCCTTTTTGGCACCTAGTTAGAGCCTCATTACTATCTCCACCTCCCTCCCCCTCTGGGCAGATAGTTGGCTTCCTGAAGAACCTGCTCACAGAAAGCACTGACTGTTCCCATCAGGCAACCGGACAAACGTCTGGCTGGGGGAGAGCAGGCAAAAGCAGGGTTCTATTTCAACTGAACTAATGAGAGAAGTTCCTGAGTCCCTAGAAATGGAAGATACTAAATTATTAATCCCCACGCCCCTGCCTATTGTGTTTGGTTTTTGACTTTTGTTTTAATGAAGCATAAAATCTATGTGGCCTCTTCAACTGCCAAACCCAATATTTTGTTTCCTGTGAAAAGGTGCTCTGCTTTCAGAGAGAAATTGAGTCACACCCAGAAGTTAGTTAACTCATAGAGACGTTGTTGAGATAGTGGTCATAGCAAGAGCAATGGAATTTACATAAGCAACACAGAAAAGGCATTTGTAATTATTTATACGAGTGAAACGAAAACTTGTGAGCAGACACCAACCTGTACGCAATGTTACTAGCAGTTTTATTCATAATCTCCAAAATCTAGAAACAGCCCAAACGCCCTTCTACTGGTAAGTAGATAAACAATTGTGCTACATCCACACAATGGAATACTGCTCATCAATCAAAAGAAACAGATAAGGACCTACGAAACACCATAGGTGAATCTCAAGTATCACGATGCTAAGTGAGAGAAGCCAGACTCAAAGGCTATATGCTGTGTGATTCTGTTTATATGATATTCTGGAAAAGGCAAAAATGTGGACAGAGAACAGATGAGTGGTTGCCAAGGGGCTAGGGGCTGCACGAGGGGAGCAGGGGTTGACTAAAAAGGACCACAGAGGAATTTGGGGGAAGGGCGGTGATGAAAAGATACTAATTTTTTTAATGTGGTGGTGATTACATGATAAACACTTGTCAAAACTCATAAAACGACATGCTAAACAGGGTGAATTTTATATGTAACTGTGGCTGGAAAGGGGATTCTACGTAAAGTAACCTCACAGGATAATCTGGTTATAAATAAATTCCTAACTGGGCAGGTCATGGTGGGAAGCCACACCCCAGGCCTATAACTTCTTTAGGAAAAGACTTATCTTTGCCTTAAGCAAGCTCTGTCCATTGTTTTTGTGCACCTAGGTTAACACACATTTGAAATAGGCAGAACCATCTCCAAGAGAACACATAATCTTGTTAACTATTCTGTAACCCAATCCCCACCTTGCTTTCTCCCACCTACGAGTCATCTTCCTTAAATTCCCTCTTTAATTTCAAACGCATGAAAGAAACTGCAAAACCGTGACTCTCGGGAGCATTTGAGATCTTGTTTCCCAGCAATTGTCATCAGCCCTGGCTCACATAACTGCTTATGAAAATTCTCTACAGGCGTGGATGCTCTTATGTCAACATAAATTATCCCTTAAAAAATAAAAAGTTCTGACTTGGACA
Source organism: Myotis davidii (assembly GCF_000327345.1). NCBI lineage: Eukaryota > Metazoa > Chordata > Mammalia > Chiroptera > Vespertilionidae > Myotis > Myotis davidii. The sequence continues at coordinate 6,201 of NW_006296616.1, read as the reverse complement.
CTAATTAAAAAAAACCAACACCCACTATCTCTGTCCTCAAACATTGAAAATTTCATTTGGAGAGGCTGGTAAAATTTTATAAATGATTGATAACTGCAAGCTATACTAATTCTCAAATAGATAGCAGACCTAATTTTGACATCATTTAGGACTCAGGTTACAAGTTGTACTTTCAGTACAAGTAAATAGAAAAATATATATGTGCATTATTGGGTGGCCCAATACAGGGTTTGGTTTGAGGTGAAGGTGGTATAGATAGTAAGTGCAGAGGAGTTCAGAAAGAAAGCAGGCACAATAACAGTGGTGCATACTTAGTACGCTCCTGCTATGTGCCAGAAACCTCTCTGTGAGCTTTACTTATATCATTTAATCTTCTTTGCAATGTTATTCACCATCATTTTGCAGACAAGGAAACAGAGGCCCGAACTGGTAAGGGAAGTCCTCTGGTTCTCATGCTGAGCAATGAAACTAGGATCCTTATGTGTTGTGGGTTGGGATGTTTGAAGAAAAGGGAACTTCACCTCTTCAAAGGTACCTTCAAAGGTGTGACGAAGGTTTAGAAGGTGTGACCAACGGTGGCACAGAAAGGAAAATGACTCAGCGGGTATGGTTCAGTGATTGTGCGTCAACCTATAAACCAGAAGGTCATGGTTCAATTCCCAGTCAGGACCCATGCCCAGGGTGTGGGCTCGATCCCCAGTGGAAGGTGTGCAGAAGGCCACTGATCAATAATTCTCTCTCATCAATGATGTTTCTGTCTCTCCCTTCCTCTCTGAAATAAAAAGAATATAGTTTAAGAAAAGGAAAATGAGTAAACCAGCTCAACTGAGCAGGAGGGTTTCTTTAAAAAAATAGTAGGTGACAACATTAGCAAGTTAGGAAAGGAGCAGCTTTTAGAGGATACTAATTGGCAGACAAATAAACTGAAAAATTGATTCTGTGGTTCCTTGACCTCACACCTTTGGAGATGTTTTGGCAAAAATAGGGCAACTGTCTGGAGAGATTTGACTTGAAGATGCCAATACAATAATCCTTTTCAAAGATTAACCAGAGGGCGGTGTCAGGAATGCTACTGGGTTCCCTGGCTACAGGGAGAACCAGCATGATGTAGGTGCTGTAGTAGCTCTTTCCAAGTATTATCTCACTTCAAGTCCATTTCCACTCCCTGAGATGGGCACTATTATTCCCAGTTTATGGATGAGATGACTGAGGTTGAAAAAGGGTAAATGGTCTGCATTAAAATTGACAGCTGGGTAGAGACAAATCTGAAACTGAAGCCCAAGTGCACGTGACACTTTTTGTTGATGTTGTTCATCTTCACCCGAGGATATTTTTCCATTTATTTTTAGAGAGAGTGGAAGGGAGGTGGAGAGAAAGAAACATCTATGTGAGAGACACACATAGATCGTTTCCCTCCTGCTTGGGCCCCGATCAGGGTCAGGATGGAGCCAGCAACCAAGATACATGCCCTTGACCAGAATCAAACCAGGACCCTTCAGTCCGCCAGCCGATGCTAGCCAGTGAGCCAAACCAGCTAGGGCACACATGACACTTCTTATATACATAAGGTTGAAACTCCTAGAGGTGAGGGAACCTGATAGGGGTATTCATGGTAGTAAGGGCACTTAATATTTCCTAAAACAGAAGAAAAGAGCTTAACAGATAATAAACAAAAAGTTGGCAGTACTTTTTGACTAGTTGAAGATGAGAGAAAGGAAGAATCAAAGTATCTGAAGGGCATGGGGAGCTAGGGGTCCCATTGACAGAAACATGCACTGGAATGCCGCACGAATAAACTTTGACATAACCTGACACTCATGAACAAGTTACTTAAGTACTGAATTGCTATTGGTTTTACAAATGTGGGATGGCCTCACCTATATATCCAGTTTCCATCTCCTTGTCTTTGTCATTCCTACTACCTCTTTGCTTGATCAAGAATGCCAAGAAAGCCAAAACCGGTTTGGCTCAGTGGATAGAGCGTCGGCCTGCAGACTGAAGGGTCCCAGGTTCGATTCCGGTCAGGGGCATGTACCTTGGTTGCAGGCACATCCCCAGTGGGGAGTGTGCAGGAGGCAGCTGGTCGATGTTTCTCTCTCATCGATGTTTCTAACTCTCTATCTCTCTCCTTTCCTCTCTGTAAAAACTCAATAAAATATATTTTAAAAAAAAAAGAATGCCAAGGAAAAGCAAACCATCTGAAACAAATACGCTCGCCTATGTGCAGACCAGTGTGCAGAAAAAGTGACTGTGCAAGGCTTAGTCAGCTACCCAAGTCCTCAGATCAAAGGTCATTAGGCCAGGGAAGGTTGATTTTAAGGATTCCTTAAAAAGTCCCAAGTCTCATCCTCCTCTACCTCAACTCCAGGAACTTAGAGTCCATTGTTAATGAGCTTAATGAAGAAACACCTGAGAAAGAGGACTGGAACAATGAAAAACATTCAGAAATGGCAATTTTCCCCCTTCTGTATCATTTAATTTCACTCACCCATTTGTCCAGCAACAATTTATAAGCATTTACTATGGACCAGGCACTGTGTCTGTGTTAGGAATACAAAAAAATAGTTTACCATTCTTGCATCCACAGAGCCCACAGTTGGGTCATCAAAAAGAATTACAAATACAACCTCTGAAAAACCCAAATCTACGTCTTTCCAAAATCTAGCCCTTCCCTTGTATGAGCCCAGTTTGTCAGTGGTGATAAACGAGCATCTAATTTTATTCCTAGTGTGTCTGTATTTTTCTAAGAGTATTTGCTATTGTTTTTGTTTACTCCTTGCTTTTAAAAAGCTGGAAAATGAATCAAGTACCATGATATACATGTGGTGGCCAAGAGCACCACTCAGATCTCCTTCTGTGGGGAACAGTAGTGACTGACTGGTCCCAGCTGCTGTGCCCTGAACACACTCCAGTGTTCAGGCTGAGGCCATGCTCCCCACAGGCGACTCCCAGTCAGTGCCTGAGCCCTGATGGGTTACTAACAGGCCCATCCTGTGAGACAGAGGATTCCTCTACGGGAGATTTGGGCTCCCAGGCTCCCCACAGACCTGACTACAAACTTTCTCATAAGGGGCTGCAGTCTGAGACCCTTCCTTCCCACCCCTCTATCTGCCCTCCCCCTCTCCTTCCCAGGGGTCAGACCTGCATCAGGCTCTGGAGGACAGCCCCATCTCCTCCAGCCCCCTGCCTGCCCTTTTCCCCCTCACAGGCATTGCCCCAATCAATCGCTCATGTCTAACCCGTCTTGGTGTCTGCTTCTCAGAAAACCCAAGTCAACATGCACAGTAATTTTCAAACCTGCCTTCTAGAGTAACCCCTCCCTCATTCATTCTCCTTTAGGTGTTCCTTTAAAATGTTAAGTATCCTATTCATAGCAACTGGCTGTTTTATAGCTGTACAGGTATTTTTAAAATATATTTTTATTGATTTCAGAGAGGAAGGAAGAGGGAGAGAGAGACAGAAACATCAATGATGAGAAACTTTGATCGGCTGCCTCCTGCATGCCCCCTACCAGGGACCGAGCCCACAATCCCAGCATGTGCCCTTGACTGGAATTGAACTTCAACCCTTCAGTCCACAGGCCGACATTCTATACATGGAGCCAAACTGGCTAGGGCTGTATAAGTGTTTTTGAGGTTTCATGAGTACATACTTTGTCTTTGGTACTATGCAAAAGAACCTGTTGTAGTCTACTAAGAGAAAAGCACCGTATTCCTCCAGTTCTGGTCCAAGCGGGGTGGAGGGACACTGCAGTTCCTGGGCAGCTGTGTACTCTGACCTCACACTCTCTAATCCTGGTTTTCCTCTTACTGACCATGTGACCTCAGACAAGCCATACCACCCCTTTGAACCTGCTTCCTCTCTAATATGGACATAATAATATCCTCCTGGCTGACTTCAAAGGACTGTTTTGAGAATCAAATGATTTAATTATGTGAAAGTGCCTTGCAAACTGAAGCACTGTACAAAAGTAGGATATTATAATTATTGTCTTCTAAATAATAAATGTGATTGACCAGCTTTACTCAGATTTATGGAAGAACAAGCCCTATATAAAGTATACACATCTCAATAGCGGGGGGAGTGGGGTGCTGGGGGAGGCGGAGTTGGAAAACTGGAAGCATTGCACATTGAGTTAAGTAAGCCAATCCCAGAACATTGAAGTAGGCTACAAAATTATAAACCAAAAGCTCCAATGAAATTACCTTAACTCCCACAGATGAGAGTAAATATAGGATGCTTGTTTAAGTAGGAAAAAAAGAAAAATTTCAGTGTAAGGTGATTTCCAAACCACCATGATTTGGATGAACCTTGGCTCCAAATATAATCCTTCCAACCTCCTTGATTTGGGGTAGTAATAATAATCTCACCACACCAGTAACTTGAGGTTTTTTCTTGGTTTGGTTATAAATCCCTTTTCACAGGAATAAATGAAGAAAAATATCCTCAAGGGTCTGTGGGTAGATGTGAATATATATGTCTGTTTTCACCCCCAATATTGTGGTTGAATTCAGGTGTTTCTGTGTGATGCTAAAGTTAGCATAAAAAAAGGGATACAGTGTAAACCCACAGGGGTATAGGTTGATCTTTTAGGTAAGTATAAGGATTACAAACTGTATAGGACTAAAGCCTATGAGACATCTCTTGGTAATGCTCTTAATCTTAAAAGCAGTAGTTTCCATTTAAGTTGCAACTCTCCATATAAAAAAAATCTTCCCCAAATTCCCTTCTCCCTGGTTAACAGCAAAATAAGCAGATATCCTGAAGGAGGAGGTGGCTTCCTTCTTTGTTGACGGCCTTGAAGTGAAGGCAGTACTTGGGTGGTGCGGGTACCGTGCTAAACCAACCATTTCCTTCCCTCTGTGTTTGTCTGGGTTTCCCATTTTATTATCTAGGTCAAGCCCGTGAAATATACCTTCATCCATTCAATAGAGACGCCATGCGACACAGTTGGGTCTGAGGCAAAGAAATGGACTCCTCATCCTCTTTTCTGTTTTAGCTCTTCTACCAAAGGGAATACATGTAACACAGCAAATTAAGAGGCGGCTGCCTCACACTCTCTGGGTGGAGGCAACTTTGCTTCAAAGCAAACTGAACCTCTTACTCCATCCACCACATTGATGACATTTTTGAGACAATCAGAAAGAAAAATTAACCCAGTCCCTTGAGACAGCATAAAGGTACCTTGATGGATTGATAATAGCTAAAGTTCACCTAAGGAGTGTGGCCCTTATTCTTTAACTGTCAGTAATCTGGATTTGCCAGTCCTTGCAAACTCACCTCAAATATACCCTACCAACCCCCAGAAAACTTCCTCCAAAGATGTTCTATCCAAACACCAGGACACTCACCTCTAGCACCAAAGGCATACATGATCAGTCTCTAAAAACAAAAGAACTGAAGAGGCCTGAGAATTTGTACTCATAGAATGTTCTGGAACAAGAACAAAAAGAGGTCTGAGGGTAATTAAAGGTCTTTTTTTTTTTTAATCCAAAATGCATTCTTCACAGGAGAACCAGCTTTCATCAGCTTTTCCAGGCTTCCCTGTTTCAGATCACCCCCTGCCATGTGCCCATCCAAACAAAGCTTCTAAATAAATCTAAATAAATACAAAGAAATGCATTCTTAGTGGGGTTGCACTTTCAGATGAAACACTGTGAACTTGCTTATGTGCATGCAAATAAAATGTCATGCTCATCAGGGGAGCATACTTTGGCATCAAGTAGTATATGGTAAATGGCACATAATTTGATTGAGGGAAAACATCTCTTTGCCTGAAGGGAGAGTCAATTTGGCTGGATCTGTTTGTGATAGAATTGACGTGTCACAGTCACCACAAGCAGAGACAACCTTACCATTTCACATGCAGTGACACACAGGCGTTTCCCTACTACCAAAGTTAGTCCTGTCTGTTTTTTTGTGTGTGTTTTGTGTGTGTGTGTGTGTGTGTGTGTGTGTGTTATCCACTCATCCATCAAATATATTCTGAGCACCTACTGTGTACTTGGAACTATTCTAGATATAACATGCTCTATGCCTGTCCTCTAGGGCAATAATTCCCAACCTTTTTCATCTCATGGCACACATAAACTAATTACTAAAATTCTGCAGCACACAAAAGAAATATATTTTTTGCTGATGTGACAAAAAAAGTTAGGTATAATTTCAATTCATTCACACCAGATAGCTATTGTTGTGTTG
>NW_006296615.1:9398-9800 GCF_000327345.1 Myotis davidii | reverse complement strand
ATGCAAAGAACTGTTATTAAATATGGGTATGTTCACTAAAAAATTCTAGATATTCTAGGACATCCCAGATTTATATTCAAACAATAAAGCCCCTGTAGCCATGAGTAAGTTAAGATATTAAAACTGAGATAGTAGCCAAGGGCTGAAAACTCAACATTGGAAAAAAAGAACATATTTACAGGAAAACATAACTAAGCATTAACAAAATTCCTGCTTAACTCTTCTGAAGGTAATGTCATGTTCAAGTTTAGTTAAAATTTACTGAAAAGGATTTTAACTGAAAATGAAGAAAGCAGAGTAGTCGAGGAGCAAAAAGAGTGAAAGGGGGAGGAGGCAGAAAAATAAAGAGCAAGAAGTTGCCGTGAGGAAGAGGACAATCACTGAGATAAAATTCAAAAAAAA
>NW_006296615.1:8590-9364 GCF_000327345.1 Myotis davidii | reverse complement strand
TAATTTTAGGAACTATGTTCCCTTGGCCAAAATTTTGATAGATAACTCCCCCCCCCACACACACACACACACACACTGCATGCACGCAAGCATGCACACCCATACACCAAAACAATACCAAAATAAACAAACAAGTAAAAAAAATGGCATAAATAGAAAAGGGGTAGATTCACAATGGAAATAAACCTGTCTCATTCTCATACGGCGAGTAATCCAGTAAGAGCAATTGGCCTAGAAATCTTGCCAGTCTGCACAACATAATCCAGAAAATCATTTCTCAGAAAAGGAAAACAAAAAATGTAGTTGGTATCTCCTTTGGCAAAACATTTGCACTTATATCTTCACATTTAATCCTTTAGAAACCACTATTCTACTTTCACAAAAACATGGAAATTGGCTTCAGGGAGGTTAAGAAATCAGACATAAAATATTACAGCAGAAAAACCATTTGCACCCACTTAGAATTTTTTTTGTTTTGTTTTGTCCCTAAGTCTCCTAATCCAGAAATATACTAATTCATAGATTTTCCACTTCCAGTAGGAAAAAAGCAGAAATGTTTGATAGGGTCCTAGATTGAGGTAAATAATAGTAACTCATGAGGTAAAATAGAATCACTATATTATACAAGCTAGAAGCAAGATTTCAGTTCTAGGTTTGAAAATGTGTTGTTGTTTTTTCTGTACCAACAGTACTTAGAAAAAGTAAGTTCTCTAATTCTCAATTTTGTCAAGTAAAGATGGAAAAATAATAATGGAAAATATTTCACAGGGAGAT
>NW_006296615.1:3403-7173 GCF_000327345.1 Myotis davidii | reverse complement strand
ACGGAGTAAAACATTTTATTTAACTAGTAAATACTTTGTTATAAAAACAACAACAATATGCCCTAGTAAAGCAGCTGGTTCATTTTTTATAGCCTCCATTTTTTTTCAGGAAACATGTTTTCGTTTTGAACATTAAGTTATAAACCAGGAGCCCTCTTGATATCAAGACAGAACAGAATAACTATACAAGCATTAAATACAACTGCACCCTCTGAATATAAAGACCAATTTTTCATCCCTTACTCAGGCAAAACTACCTTACAATCAGTGGGAGTTCTCAGGAATGAATTCGATTTCATAAACCCGCAGCTGTGTCCATTTTAGTATTGCTTTTTCACTACAATTCATCACATTTTTAGAAAATTTTAACTAACGGAAAACTGTTTGTATTACAAACGTGATGAATAATTAAACAGCCAGAGATTAATTTTGACAGCTCTATTTCTGAAAGTCTTCTTGAAAAGGTAGTATCACTAGAGTAACATAGAACACTCGTGTAAAAGAAAAAGCCAAGGATTTTTAATGCAGAATCTAAAATTTTAAATTATATTTACTTTCGGTTTCTATGGTACCTTCTATGGATGTATTTTTGGATCTGACTAAAAAGTGCGAAAAAAAAATTATTTCAAATGCATAAAGAATCTGAAAGACATCAGAAGCGAATAGGCAGACAGGGTAAGGGTGGGGAAGGAAGAAGTGCAAAGGCGATCATTTGAGCTAGCCAAAACTATAGAAATATCTGTCTTGCAGAAAACAAGATGTCACAGGATAAGAATGTTTATCCTGCAAGTGCAGAATGTTGTAAGAGAAGAGGACGAAGGAGGGAGAGCACTGGGTAGATTTGAAAATTGCTGCTGGGCACACTATGAAAAGCTTGATTCTTCTGGCCTGTGGTTTCATTCTTTGATTTTGTGCGACTTGATCCCAGGAAGAACCTCAGCTCACTGTTCGGGTATCAGCTTTGGGGCCTTATCTAGGATATACCCTCTATTCTTGATGTCAAACGGTGAGCAAATGGACCCAATTGCTTCTACTTTCACTATCCTTCTACTTTTGGAGGCAGTCCTGGATGCCTGTCAGCCCCCTAAACGTTTTGCTTGACTGCCAGACCTAATGGGCAATTCTTTTTACAGTCTTTTCTCAAAGCGTAATCTCCAGCCCATGGGTCATCTTTTTGTGGGCATGCGTCTACCAATTAAATGCCGGTAGGAGTAGGGCCGTCCCTGTGAGAAGACTCCCATGCTAGGATAAACAGGTTGTCAGATGGGGTTAGAAAGCAGTAGGCTTCTTATCGGTTGAAAGACAAAGTCTGATCACCGAAAGACACACTGAAAAAATACACAGAGCCCAATCCTTGCCTGTTTTCTTGTTAGAATTTCTACTGCCAGAGCTCTGCTCAAACTTTCTTGCCTTTTTCCTCCTCTTGCCTGAGGTTGGGGGTCGAGGGGTACTGTGTTCCTCAGGTCCCAGTCTTGGCTGGTTGATCTGTTCTTGATGTCCCCAAACACATAGGAGCCCAGCTATGTGAGAGAGGAGGACTCCCATCCCTCCTCAGTGCCTCCTCGGACCTAATCCTCAGAAGCCCTATTTCTTTAGGCAACTAGTTATGGGACTGTGGGGACCTCAGTGGGTTCGGGTCTTCACTAGAATTCTAGGAAAACCTCAAAGGGAATGTCTCTCTTCAGGAGGTACTGCTTGTCCCTGTGCATGCACCTCCCCACCTGTCAGAAAGCATGTGAGATGAGCTGGGGTGGAAGGTCAGGACTTCTCCCCTTTGTGAGAGTAGCGGACGGATTTGAGGACTGGGAAGAAAAGGGACAACCGGGATTAGAGGAGGCCCTCCAACACTAATTACAGATGGTCCCTCCGAGTTCCCTGGGACAGCCTATCATAATCACCTATTCCACCAAGGAAAATACCTTACAGGCAGCCTTAGGTCCCTTACCCTGGTAAAGGTGGGGTTTCGTCACTTTTACATCAGTCCATCCTTAATCATGAGCACAGGAAGTCAAGCAGAGGGCAAAGGGTTTTTTGAAGGAAGATTTGAGCACCAGAGTAGAGTCAAGTTCTCTACTCCCTTCCCCGCAACCAAGGTACATGCCCTTGACCGGAATCGAACCTGGGACCCTTCAGTCTGCAGGCCGACGCTCTATCCACTGAGCCAAACTGTTTAGTTCAGGCCCTTCTTTTTCAACTCCTTTGGGAGTCTCAGTGATGCTTCAGAAACATTGGGATCATCTTAGACATTTCCAAGCAGGAACAGGGATTACAATAAGCTTCCCCACACCAGGAGGAAGGGCGCCTGGCTACAGGTCTGGTCACCCCAGGCCTTGCCTGTAAGCATGACTAGACTGGCAGATCCTCATCTGCAGGCGTGCACAATGAGGCACTTATTCACTTTTAGGGGAATGAGCTAAAAATGTTTTCTTCACATCCCTTGGTCTAGGTGGGGGATGCCCCAAAGAGAGAAGAAAGGATGCTGGGCATCCTTTCCTGTGTTTTCTTCCAGGGGGGGAAGTGCTCCATCCACACCCCATGCAGACAGCCCCTGGGGCTGCATTCTTAAACACTGAGATGCATTTGACCCACAGGCTTAAAGAAGAAGTGCCTGATCTTTATTACCCAAACAATTGATACCCAAACAGCAAGAACCTTGGCTTGCTGTTTGGGTATCAATTCCATAACTAGTTGCCTAAAGAAATAGGTTACCCAGTATCAGCTAGTAGATGGGGAGAGCTAGCCCTCAGATGGGAGCCTTAATTCTACCACCATTTTACAGTTAGATCTTTTTTGTAGAAGAGAAGGGAAATGGTCAGAAATTCCCTATGTTCACGCTTCTTTGCCCTAAGAGGCAAACCAGAATTATGCAAGGATTCTGGCAGTGGTTACCCAAAATCCTCCATGGTAACCCCACCATCAGCCTCCCCGTATGAACCCTCCTGCCCGTCATATCTGGGCTCCTGGAGGAAACCTCTCCTCTGGCAATGAGACCCACACCTAAACCAGACTTGGTCTCAGCTTGACCCAGGGGTATATAACCCTTAGTTCCATGGTCGGCAAACTGCGGCTCACGAGACACATGCGGCTCTTTGGCCCCTTGAGTGTGGCTCTTCCTAAGCCTTAGGAGTACCCTAATTAAGTTAATAACAATGTACCTACCTATATAGTTTAAGTTTACAAAATTTGGCTCTCAAGAGAAATTTCAGTCGTTGTACTGTTGATATTTGGCACTGTTGACTAATGATTTTGCCGACCTCTGCCTTAGTTGAATGGGCAGGTGGAGAGTTTTGCCCCTCATGTCCCTCCACGCCCCCCCTCACGGTACAGGTCCCCTTTTCACTCCAGGAAATTTCCTAGAGTACTCTTAATTTGTCTTAAATCCCGGACTCTAATTGGAATCCTGAAATTGAGATGTGGAAGATAAAACATTGTAGAGGGCCTCCAATGTAGTAGAACAAAGGCCGTTAATTACTCTAAACCGGCCACCATTAATTAAGGCGCTGATGAAAACCCCTCAGCCTTTTTAAAGATACTCAGGGAGGCACTGGTTAAATACACCAATATAATCCCAGACACAGTAGAGGGATGACTGATTTTAATGGACAAATTTATCACCCAGTCGAATCCAGACATTAGGAGAAAGTTACAGAAAGTGGCTCTTGGTCCCAAGAGTACCTTAGAGAATCTCCTGAAAGTTGCCACCTCTGTATTTTATACTAGAGACCGGGAGGAGGAAGAGAGGAAAAACAAGAGAGACCAAGAGAATGCTA
>NW_006296615.1:1916-3256 GCF_000327345.1 Myotis davidii | reverse complement strand
GCTCTCTCTCTCTCTCTCTCTCTCTCTCTCTCTCTCTCTTTCTCTCTCTCTCTTTCTCCTCACTACCTCATTTTGTAGCCCCAGATCTGTCACGTAATTTCCAGGACTTGTAAGTAATAAGCCATTGTTTATTTTTTCTGCAAAGTTTCCTGATTGTTATTGCTGAGAACATTTGCTATCCTAATAAGAATCACAAGGGCTATTTCAGCCACAACATTGGTTATCGACAGGCTGAGACTGGTACAAAACATCTTGTATCCAATAAAACATTATCAGGCATCTGATGAAGCATAAAAATATGACCCATGATGAAAAATAAATTAATTGAAAACCACAAGGAACTGACCAGAAGTTGTACTATTATTAACAGCATTAATTACAACTATGATAAACAAAAGCCATACACCAGCAGTTTATGAGACACCCTACTAAGACCTATAATTTCCAGCACACGCTCCTCTGAAGCACTCTCCCCCCACATTAAACCTTCAGGATTTGAACGGATCGGTGTCACTATACATCCCCGTTCCACTATCCCCTCTGCTCCTGGTCCCCTGTGCCTCCCAGAAGAATATCTATTTGCAAGGGGCAATAAATCAGAAAATCATGGGGACTCCGTTGCCTGGACTGGAAAAGGTGTGCTGGATTTTGACCAGAGGACAGCTCATGCTAAATGAAACCACCAGCGAAATCCTCAATAATTCCATTATTCAACAACATTTCTTTTCCAAGTCATCAAAGGGCTTAATCCGACACAGACAAGAGCCTATCACACCGATTGCTTTAGACGGAATGGCTAATTTTGGCTATTTTAGGATTAAGGTGGGAGTCACTAATCTAACCAGAACAGTGTCTCAAGTCTCTGAGGATACTGGCCAAAACTGCAGGGATCTTCAGAAGTCTGGAGACTCTCTAGCCCACGTGGTCCTTAGATTATCTGTTAGCCGAATAAGGTGGGGTTTGTGCCACCATTAATACTTCTTGCTGTATATATGTGAGCACCTCCAGTGAGGTGGAATAACATACTTCCCAAACCCTCCAGCAAGCAGCCTGGCTGACGGAAAGGGACTCCCAATCTCTCACCCAAGAGGTCCAGACACAAATTAAAGGAGTGATCCCATCCCTAAGAGGCTGGCTGACTACTCTTCTTGGCCCTTTATTTATGCTAGTTTTATTACTTATCTTTGGCCCTTGCTTATTTAACCTGCTGGTGCATTTTGTTTCTTCTCACATAGAGAATATAAAACTCTAAATGGTCCTACAGATGAAACCACAAATGAAAGCCACCTTCTTCCGTGGACCCCCTAGATCACCCAACTCCAATGGGGCCCTGACAGCTG
>NW_006296615.1:0-800 GCF_000327345.1 Myotis davidii | reverse complement strand
AGTTTTAGTTTCAAGGAAAAAACACTGGAAAAAAATCAACCATCAAATTTATTCCCAAAGCCAACTTAATGAAGTAATTATATAGATTTGAAACATTAATAACTACTTTCTTCAAATGTTACATTTGAATGATTTCTTAATTAAAAATGTGTACTGTAGAATTTCTAAAATGAATCTAACATACAAATTTTAGATTTCTTCCAAAATTTAAAAAAATGGGTTAAATATATGCTCTATATTTTAAAAATGTATGACCATATTTTCATATGCTCTCTGAATAACAAAAATGAATACCAATACATGCAATTTTTTTATAATAAATAAAATAAATAATATAGACAAAAGAATGTGTTTCTATTACCATGGCTTTATATGCAGCAACCAGATAATTTAGTCATGCTCTAAGCTATTGAAGACACCTTAATAAACATGCAATGAATAAACATGTTTATTAACATAAATATTAAAAAGATAAATTAACATGTTTATTCATATTGATAAACTATATAAATTTTATATGATAATAAGAGAATTTAGCCTTCAAATCCTTGCAGGTAGGGTATATCATTTTTTTCTATCTACAACCCAATTCAGTGACTGAGATTTAGCAAGTTTTCAATATCTGTATTTTGTTATAAATTGAGAAATTACATATTATAAAATGGAAACAACTTTATTATAATTCTAAAGTAATTATCTCTTCATTCGCTCACATTGTTCAGCAAACATGACAAAACAATTCTGGGAAAAGAAAGACAAAAAAATGACACTGGTTGCCAGAATCAACAATATATATATAT
>NW_006296614.1:1000-1341 GCF_000327345.1 Myotis davidii | reverse complement strand
GAAGAGAGCAAAAGGGAGGTCAGACATTATAAGAATGGTCACACTCCCCAGGGAACTACCCATCTATTCTCTGAAAATCCCTGGGGGAAAGGGTCAAACAAAAGGGAAGATAGGTGCATGCACAGTGAAGTTGGGGTGGCATAGGGAAGGTGCTTGCCTGTCAGTCTAACCTGGGGAACAAAGATCATTGGCTATGAGGGTGGAGCCAATACAAGTGCAGGAAATCCTGAAGGCTTAATTGTTTAGCTCCTAGTTATAACCCCAAGACAGAGTGCTAGCTCTCTTATGCCTCTTGTTTTGCTCCTGCTTCCTTGCACTCGCTTATTCTGTGACCTGTGCTC
>NW_006296614.1:0-833 GCF_000327345.1 Myotis davidii | reverse complement strand
GAGATTGAAACACGGGAATTAAACTGGACTGCTTTGTTTTCCTCTGGGCAGGATATAAAGGTGATTCCCAGGTTCTTGTCCAGGTGGACTCTGAGAACGAAGCCATGAGCAAAGGTGGCATAGGAAAAGATGGAAATTTAGTGAGAAACAAGCACAGACTCCCATGTGGGGAGGGGGAGAGAGACCCATTAAGTCCCTCTTTTCTAAGGCTTCTGAGGGCTGCAGTTTTTTGTGTCCTGATGTCCCCTCTGATTGGTCACGCTAAGCAGCTTCAGAGCTCAAACCCCACCTGGGGTTCCCCACTTTTCCTCCCTTTTGTTTTTCTACTCCTTGTGACCTTTTTCTTTATTCTGTGAATGAGAGGTTTCGTCTCCTTTATTCTGGAAATGAGTGCCTTCTTCTCTCTTTATTCTGGAAATGTATACCTTTTGGCAACTCCCAGCCCCCTTATTCTGATATGTATGCCTTCTGGCAGCTCCCAGTTTTTCAGCCCCTTGGTTCTCCCCGAAGGACTCCCAAATTCCTAAATCTCTCTAAACCTTCCTATTTACCCCTAAAAACTCCTTTCAATATGACAGGGATGGGACCTTGGAGGGGAACTCCCTAAATTTTAATCGAAAAAAATTTCCACAATAGCTCATCCTCTCATGGAAGTCTCAGGAAATTTTTGTTTCATGGCACCCCAAGAGCTCCATTTCTACCAGTAACAGGTGGGGACACAGAGGGCACCCCACTGATACAAAAAAAGTAAAAATTAGTTGTCTTGTAAAATAAGGCAGAGTACAACATGTAATATAGCATCACTGTCTTCTCTCAAGATGACAATCTAATTA
>NW_006296613.1:0-456 GCF_000327345.1 Myotis davidii | reverse complement strand
GGGTCAGGGCATCTAGCCTTTGTCCATAGAAAGTAGGAACCGAGAAAAGATTTCTCTTTCTCCCCATTATTCATGCTTTTGACAAACACACACCAGATATCTTCTATGTACAGTGCACTGTGGAATGACAATAATTTTTAAAAGGCAGAGGCTGGAATGGGCTGGATGCTGTATAGTCTGGTTTGAAGGGAGGGGTGGCCTGAGATGACTTCTGAAGGAAAGGAAAAGCCTTGGGGCCCATCAGGCTGCTCCCACAGCGCCCTCTGCTGCCCCAGATTTGCCAGTGGCTGTCAATATGGAGTTCCTGATCCAGATGGGAGGTGCCTTCCCCAAAAGACTTGGATCCTCATTCACACAGAGGGTAACTTCCATATCTTGAGAGTGGATCTTGGGACCTAGGAGAAGCAAAAAACACAGAAAGAAGGTAGAAAACTGTTCTTAATCCAGTGTTTCTCT
>NW_006296612.1:0-231 GCF_000327345.1 Myotis davidii | reverse complement strand
GGAAGGAGAGGTTGTTCTTATTCCAAGAATTGACTTGTCCTTATCTGACAACAGCCTTCCATTTAAATTAATTTGAAGGCAGTTTCCTGTGATGCCAGCATTTCAATGACTCTTAGTAAATCACAAGAACAAACTCTAGACAGTTTAAGAATATTCCTACCTGAATCCATTTTCAGACATGGTCAGTTATATATGTTCCTTTCTCTAGCGTTCAAAGAGCATGTGATGTTA
>NW_006296611.1:0-433 GCF_000327345.1 Myotis davidii | reverse complement strand
GCCGGGCCATTTTGGCATTTTAAGAATGTGGGTAATTTAAAGCTGGACACAGGGCATCGCTGTGGCAGCTGGATGGGCAGGTTACGGGGAGAAAGAACTGTGGGCAGACGAGGCCCCCACTCCCCCTGCCGCCTGGGAGCCCCGGGCAGGGCCCGCAGCACACACTCCAGGGACTGGAACTTCCCCTGCTTTTTTCCCAGAGTGTTTGGCTCTGTCCGCCCACCCCGTGCTCCCGGGGCCTGCCTTTCTGTTGTCAGCACTGGAACTTTCTGGAGCTGGCTCCTCGAGGTGGGGTGGAATGGGGGTGGGGTGGGAGCCACCAGGAGATGGATTCTGGGAGGGCACCCCATTTATCTTCAGTTAAGTTGCCCCTCGCCCCCTGACCTGTCTGCTCAGAGCCCTCTGTCCAGGCAAAACCAGCCAGGACCAGTTT
>NW_006296610.1:0-1737 GCF_000327345.1 Myotis davidii | reverse complement strand
AGCAGCAAAATTCTAACTAGTATGACACTGAGAATATCACCTCGTTGTCATTCAATCTCATGTTCATTTGGTCATGATGATTTTTTTCTTCTTCCATTCATGTATCGTTTTCATCGGATTCGCTCACAAGGAATTGGTAATGTAGGTTGATCCTTTTCAATATCAGCGGCTTTTTTCTGTTATTTATTCGGTATGGAGAGAATTATTTGTTTCACTCGATTTGTTCGTCTTCTCATATTTCTATGTGCTGTCAGCGTTTGGTTCTGTGTGCTTCCCAGAAGGTGAGCGACGCATAACAGGGCGTGTAGGGGTCGTTCATCGCTATTGAATAGGGAATTGTGGGATCAACAAATATGTGACAACCTAACGGGTTTTGAAACTTTTCTATTGTCACTCAATGGAGTCGGTTTCTCTCGCTTTCGGTTGGTCGTTAAAAGGAGATAATCCTCAAAATCATTTTCCTGTGGCTGCTCGTATTGAGAATCAGATGCATCGATTCAGGCCTTCTTTGTATGCAGGATATGAACATGTGTTATCGAGGCTTTGTTCATTATCATATTTTCTGGTGTGTTTGTTTGCTGTGTAGCGACGCTCATCTTGAGAGCATAGCATCTTCGCACTAGATCGATTTGAATTTGAAAAGGGAATACGTGGTAGAAAGGGATGGAAAGGCATAGAGCAGCAATGGATATTGCAGTGTTTCTTTGGCGTTTGATATATTTTATGTTGTTGATTTTTTGGCGTTTCCAGGAAGTGAGTCCGAAGGTGTGACTGGTTTTTCGCTTCATTCTGAAGTAGGAGACATGGATGAAAACAACCAGGTTTGTTCCAGGTAAAATTAGTCTAGTCGTATATATTAGTTTTTCACTATATTTGATAATTTTTTTGGCAGATGTCTGGGAAAATTCAGGTTGCGTGTGAATTTTTTTCGAACGCGTTGCTTTTTTTCTCGCACTTCAATGATGACAGAAATACTTTTGAAAAAAATAATTCATTGTCATATGTTCAGTTTGTTGTGTTGCTGAGGGGTGTGATTTGCTATTTCCCTTCCAAACTCTCCTTGATGAACGGGATAGGATTTGGAAGGATCGTTTCGGCTGGCTGTTAGTTTTCTGTCAGCGCCTTTGCTTTATTCATTCATCCGTCTGAAAAGAAGGAATCTCTGGTATCCATTTTCCGATTGATATTTTCTTGTGTCTTTGGCTGTTTTCCGAAAAAGGTCTGAATTTGAGCGATTCATGCTTGATTCGGTTCTGCTTGGTTACCAATCTGGAATATATGTCTAGGACGTCCTAGAGGCTATCTTGTAATAACGGATCTTTGGTGTCTTCTGTTGCCTGTTCATATGTTGTGTTGTATTTGCTACAAGCGTGACGTTTCTAAGAGGATATACTGAATGTTTGCTACAGCCTAACGTTTGTTTTGAAACTTCACTGCACCGCATCAATATATGATTTTCTGTTGAGTAGTTTACAGGTGTTGCCGAGGTCATTCTCTTACAATGTTTCGGTTTCTTCGACTGGTATCTCTCATCATTCAGCCGGTGAGTGTGGCATTCTTGTACCGGTTCCATTTTGTTTTCAAGAGCAACCTTCATACTGAAATGTCTCACATTTTTTATATAAAAATGGGTGTTTGATCTGTTCCATTTCTTGTTGATTCCTTTTTTTCTTGTGTTGTGCATGGTGTTCTGGGTCAGAATTTGTTCTCGAACGGCTGCTGTTGCTGTGACTGTTA
>NW_006296609.1:0-402 GCF_000327345.1 Myotis davidii | reverse complement strand
GTGAGGATCAAATGAGATGATGCATGTGAAAACACTTCAGACATTTGGTTAAAGTGTAAAGTGTTTCCATCTGTGTTCCTGGGCTGAAGAAACTGCAAGGGGGCTATTTGTTGCTAGGGAGAGGAAACCGGGCATTGCTATGTGATGTCATTACCAGGCACCCACAGCGACCTTTTCCAGGTTGGGTGGGGCTGTGGGCTGCATTTTGCACCATGGGGTCTTGTCAGAGTTGGCTGCGATTTGGTGGGCTGTGGCTCCAGGGTAGTGGCGGGGTCTGTGTCCCACTTGGGGGAAGCCGACTGTTGCTTTGTGCGCACCAAGTGTGCAGTGCTGTTTCTCTCTGTGTGTCATGGCAGCTCCTGCACTAAGCATCTGCCCGTTGGTGGTCAGTGCATGTCATAG
>NW_006296608.1:4000-5332 GCF_000327345.1 Myotis davidii | reverse complement strand
GATGAGAGAGAACTGTTGATTGGCTGCCTCCTGAACACCTCCTATTGGGGATCGATATTGGGTCCGGGACCCTTCAGTCCGCAGGCTGATGCTCTATCCACTGAGCAAAACCAGCTAGGGCCTTGGAGTTGTATTTTTAACCACTTTTCCATTTGAGTCATCTTAGGTAAAAATAAGTCAATAATTTAGACTTCCTAAGTTTCTAAAGGAGATTTCCCAGTGTGCTTATAGATTTGGTTAGTAAGATTGTCAGAAAGAACTTCCATGTCCACATCCTCTTGTAATTTCTGTAACATTTTATCTTCCAGCTGCTTTCCTTTGCATGCAAAGGGAGCCCGGATGAGATAAGTGTTTTGCTTGCTTCTTTGATGTTCTGAACTTTCTGTAGTTCTTTATTTTCTTCAATATGTTCGTTATACATTTAGTTTGGCGTTTCTTTTTGATCTCTTCGACTCTTCATTGCATCAGCTGTTTCATTCCACAGCTTTCACTGGTATTTGACAGGTTCATTTGTACATTTTTCAAATTCAAATTAATTATTCACTGTAAGCTCTTTACCAGCTGTTATCTGGAATGCTTCAGTCCACCTGATCTTGTGAGGGTCGAATTTCTTTGTAAAGTTTTTATGACACTCGGATTTACAAAAACTGAACACCTTGCAATTTTTTCGGAAAATATCATGCTGTGGCAGGGGCATATGGGCCCCAAACAGAAAATAATACTTCTTGATATACATGTTGAACTCGCGTAGATACCAAATTTGAAAGGAAGCCATACTTAATTGTTTTGTATGTATTTCATACTTTAATAAGATTGTTTCTAGCATCCTCTAAAACTGACCAATGACTTTTTGTTTTTTTTTTTAAATTTTCTAATATTGCTACAAACTCTTTGAAATACTTTATGTATAATTCCGTTATAGTTATCCTCATTGATGTTTACTAGTACCGTATTTGCCGGCGTATAAGACGACTGGGCGTATAAGACGACCCCCTAACATTTCCACTCAAAATACAGAGTTTGTTATATACTCGCCGTATAAGACTACCCCCTCTTCCGCACACCTTCCACACACCAAATAAAAGGTAAAACAATATCAGATTTGATTTTAACATTTTAATTTATATTCAAATGCTTATGACATGCAGGAAAACTGTCACAAGGCTGTATGTAATCAAACATATACATAAAACAGTGCAAGTTTATTACCGGTAAACATACCGGTAATTCACTAAAGAAAACACACTCTATAGACTGGTACCGTAGATGCTTCTCAGGAACACAGGCAAGCAGCCCACAACCTAGAGGGACTGTCAATGATAGAAGAAAGAT
>NW_006296608.1:0-1462 GCF_000327345.1 Myotis davidii | reverse complement strand
ACAGATACAGAGAGAGAACATGAAAAGGCTTTTTAGCACCATCGGTCCTGGCCTTTACTTTGGAAACAGCTCATTATTCCTTTGAGCTCTTTAGCTCTGTTCTTCTGGGCTATGGTTTAACACCCCAAGTCCTCTTTGGACATATAAATGTGGCTTAAAGGGTATGAAGATAAGCAGATCAAAGATAATAGCACATAAAGACAAAGTGTCATTTACACCACAAGATTCCAAGAACAGGATTTAAAACCTCCCAATCTAAAAGTTTGGAGAGATGGTTGGTCCATTGAACCTCAAAGTCACCTGGTTTTGAAATCTGTTGCTACCAAAGAACAGTGCCTTTAGAATAATCTTGAATGAAATTCAATATCCCACAAAAAGGTGTTTATACATTCCCTTCCATCAAAGATGAGAATCTCATCACCCCCCCCGCCCCCAAATAAAAACAACAACACAATAGCATGGAGGCAAGGATGGACTCTGCTCTATAGTCCATCATCAAAAGGCTGCTGAGAGCTTTGAAGAATTCTCACTAAGCACTTCCTTCCCCCTTCCCTACATGTTAACCACTAGAGATCATACCTGCAAGGTGTTCTCACTCATTTTCCTTTTAACAATCAATTCCTGAGTTGCGGTTGCTCTCGTTGGTAAAATCATTCCCACTGTAAATTCTACAAAGGAAACATAGGAAATGGTTTTAATAAGGAACTTTTTTCCTTTTCAGCATCAATTGGCAGAAAACTCAAAAAAAGTGTTAAAAAAGAGTCCTAAATCATTTTGAGAATTTCAAGAACATTACACATCCTATATAATAAAAGCATAGTATGCAGCAGCGGCAGGTGGCCAGGGGAAGGGAGGGAGTACCTGGGCAGCAGCCGGCAGCCACTAGGGCCTCTAGTATGTAATAAAAAGTGTTGCCTTGGCTAGTGTGTCTCAGTGTTTACAGTGCTGGCATGTGCACTGAAGGTTCTATTCCTAGTCAAGGGCACATACCTTAGTTGTGGGTTTGCTTCCTACCCCAGTTCTGGGAGTGCAAAAGGCAACCAATTAGTGTGTCTCTCACATCAATGTCTCTCTCTCTTTCTCTCCTCTCTGCCTCCTTCTCATTGTTTTCTCCCTCCCTCCCTCTTTTCTTCTCTCTGAAAAGCAATGGAAAAAAATGTCCTTGGATGAGGATTAACAACAAAACAAACAAATGTTATGATTTACTCGAGCATATATTTTTCTATCTTCCTTTCTAGTGAAATAATAGCATTCTATAAACATATTTTTCCATCTCGTTTTTTTCGCCTTAGCAGTATTCTGGGGATCATGGTGTAGGGGTAATAAAGATATTCCTTAACATTACTTATTATAGTAGTCACTACAGGAGATACTCTCTAAGACCCGCCCCCTCCCATGATACCCGAAACTGGGGATAGTACCAAATCATTTATATATTTATATATGTGTGTATATATATATA
>NW_006296607.1:0-996 GCF_000327345.1 Myotis davidii | reverse complement strand
AAATCTATATATATATATATAGATTATATATATATATTTAAAAGGGATCAAGTTCTTGCAAAAAAAGAACTATATGAATAAATAATATATCTATATTATTAGACTATCAGTATCATAAAGATATATTTTCCCCAGTTTAACCTATAAATTCAGTGCCAATCCAATCAAAATCCCAATAGATGTTAATAAAGGTGGGGGGAAAAAAAGATGGGGGACTAAAAATCACATAAGAAAGCACTTGAAAAAAAATCTCAATAGGCTCTTCAAGAAACTTTATGAGCTGATTCTAAAATTCCAAAAGAAAAACCGAAGATCCAAAACTAACCAACACATTTTTTTAAGAACAACAATAAGGACACATCTTCAGATTTTCCCTATTGTATATCAGGTCTTATTATAAAGTTGCAGTGTTAAGTCAGGGCAGTATTAACAAAAGGATAGCGAATAGTCCACAGAAACAGAACAGCGGTCCCAGAAGTAGAGAAGCACACGTATGGAAACTTAGGAGATACGACAGAACTGTCATTACAGATCAATAAAAGAAGAGGAGATATTGGTGCAAATCCCTGGCTATTCATTAGGGAAAAATAATAATAAAACAAGATCACATCCTCACACCATATCCAGATTTCGGCTCCAACTGGCATAAGGACCTAACCATGAAAAGCAAAGTATTAAAAGTTTTGGAAGAAAATGAGGGGAAAATATATCCGTGATATAAGGGAAGGGAAATTTTTCTTAAATTAAGATATAGAAATTAAGCTCTCTGCTCCCTGCCACTGTGTCGGCAAGTGTGGTGGACGGAGAGCTCGAGCTAGCTCAAATAAAGACTCTTTTCTCTTTTGCATCGGAAAAAAAAAAAGATATAGAAATTTAAAAAAAAAGAAACAAAGAAAAGTTGGATAAATCCGACCACATAAAATTTAGAACTGGGGGGTAGGGTGTGGAGGGAAGTGCCGGGGAGAAGTCAATGGGGGAAAAGGGAGACATATGTAA
>NW_006296606.1:0-206 GCF_000327345.1 Myotis davidii | reverse complement strand
AGCCTTCCCCATTTCCGCAGCCGGAGTTTGTTTTTTTGTTCTCACCGAATGCTGTTCATGGGACATTTTGGATTCAGACACTCACCTGTGCTGAAGAGAGGGAGAGGGTGCGGATGAGTAGAATCTGGGGAGAGACTGAGGTGAGAAGGAGGGCCAGGAGAGGTGACAGCGAGTTGAGTACTGAGACACCCCTTAGCCCAGGACTG
>NW_006296605.1:0-573 GCF_000327345.1 Myotis davidii | reverse complement strand
TTACCATGTTTCTGTTTTATTAGATAGGATAAAATGGTTATGTAATGTTAATCAGGAACTTGGTTACTTTAAATGAATAGATTACTTAATATAGTTTAATAGTAATAATATATAATCTTTTAGTCTACTGTATTTGACTACCTCCCCAGGGTTTGAATTTTAAGAAACTTTTTCTTGTCCTAGAATTGGCTTTAGATCATTCCAATAGGCTCTGGAATGCCTCAAGTGTTTGTTTTCTCTCCCATGAAAGAAAATTTTCTACTTAAGGTACATGGGAAGCTTTGTCAAATAATAACTATATTATGCTTTCATTTATAGCTCTAATTATTGTTCTAGAGTATTGTGTTTTGCAGAAAGGCCAAGATTCCATGTCATTTGCACTACTCTATAAAGTATCTGGATTGATAGAAGTACTAGCAGGAAAAATCAGGAGAAACAAAAATTTTAATATGGGGCTGAATGAATAGAAAAATAATTATATAGATTTTATAACACTTGTTGAAAGTGTCACTAATTTTTATACTTTTTGTTTTTCATATGTAAGGAAGCATTTTTAAAGCAATTTGGTAAATT
>NW_006296604.1:0-279 GCF_000327345.1 Myotis davidii | reverse complement strand
TGGCTCAGTTGGTTGGCATCATCCCAGGCACCAAGGGATTGCCAGTTCGATACCCTGTCAGGGCACATGTCCAGGTTCGGGCTTGATCCATGGTAGGGGGCATGCAGGAGGCAGCCGATTGATATTTCTCTCTTAAATTGATGTTTCTCTAGCCCTCTCCCTTCCTCTCTCTCTAAAATCAATAAAAAAAAACCTTTAAAAATATTTCTTATTGGAAATTTGAGTCAGTAATTCAAAACACCAATATAGTCATTTTTAAATTTTACACCTGCTCTCTGC
>NW_006296603.1:15474-16841 GCF_000327345.1 Myotis davidii | reverse complement strand
CCTGACTTGATCTTTAGCAAAAACAAATGATTTCTGCTGGAGTCTTGATCTTGGAGATCCCAGCCACCAGACCCGTGAGAAATAAATGTTACTTGCTTAAGCCGCCCAGTCTATGGGATTTTTGTTACAGCATCCTGAACATATGAAGACAAAAGTCATGTTTGAAGCCAGGACTCTTTGTGACTCTGGGAAAGTCGTGTCAGCTCTTGGAATCTGTCTTTGAGGTATAAAATGCAGGCAAGATCTACCACATAAAGTTGATGCAGGTGATGAAAACATGTATAAGCAAAACCGGGGACACATAGTAGGCTCCTGGGATGCATAGTAGGTGACTATGATTATTAAACAGTCTAATGTGGATTCCTTAATTCACCATTAAGCCTTGGCAAATGGATGAGGTCAGTGTAGCAGGGGAGAGGGTGTCCCTCCCTGACAACTGGACCCATTCCAGGTAATTTAGCAAGCCCTACACCTAGAACAGTGATGGCGAACCTATGACACGCATGTCAGAGGTGACACCCAAACTCATTTTTTTGGTTGATTTTTCTTTGTTAAATGGCATTTAAATATATAAAATAAATATCAAAAATATGTTTTTGTTTTACTATGGTTGCAAATATCAAAAAAAATTCTATATGTGACACGGCACCAAAGTTAAGTTAGGGTTTTTCAAAATGCTGACACGCCGAGCTCAAAAGGTTCGCCATCACTGACCTAGAAGATGGTTTATCTGCTGCCCTGCGGAGGACAGTGACATGAAACTCAGAGAGTCTATTGCGAGCAGGGCACTTGTCTTAACTCTGCTCACTGCAAGGAACCTAAGCAGTAGCTGTTTTGCCCACATTCGGAGGCACAGAGGCAGGTAAGGTTGAGTAACTTGCCTGAGGCCCTGAGACTGGTTAGCATTAGAACTGGAATTCCAAACGCATGGGCTGGCCCCAGCTCCTGCCTCTTGGCCATTCCCTCCTACAGCCTCCCACCAGTTCCCCTGGCTCTCAGGGCAGGGTCACCTTCACGGTGGCTGGCTTTCTCTTGCTGGCAGAGGCCGGTCTCTAACTGGAAGTTGTTTGTGTCACAATTCAAGGGTTTGGCAATGTGAGGAGCACCAACAGTCTTTATTCCTCATCTGAATTCACCATTGTGTTGGGCAGGAGCTGAAGGCCCACACATTTCTACTTCCCTTCACAACACCCACTATTTTAAGAACCTTTCTAAAAAAATGCAGCCCTGCCCTTATTCTTATTTCCCTTGGCGGAGGTTTTCCCAGGCACTTGCAGAGTCAGCACATTTTTTAATGGACTGAAGCCTGAGAGGCAGTAGTGGAATGGAGAGTGCAGGGGCTTGGGAGATGAGAGAGATGAGTTAAT
>NW_006296603.1:7983-15013 GCF_000327345.1 Myotis davidii | reverse complement strand
CATAAAATTATTTTCGTTGCTACTTCATAACTGTAATGTTGCTACTGTTATGAATCGTAATGTAAATATATGATATGCAGGATGATATTAGGCGACCCCTGTGAAAGGGTCATTCGACCGCCAAAGGGGTTGTGACCCACAGGTTGAGAACCACTGCCCTACAGCCTTATCTATAGACACAGAGGCTGGAAAAACAAAACAGCTTTGCCAGTCTCCCTTTCAGCTGGGGGTGGCCATGAGGCATTTCCAGCCAGAAGATATGACCAGAAAATAGCTGGCAGCTTTCCGGGAAACTGAAGCTTTCTCTTCATGTCCTCTTCCTGCCTTGGACCTGGCAGTCCGAGGTCACTCTGTGACCAGGAGGGAAAGACCCAGAATATGCCATGCACCCAACGAGATGGTGTTGAGCAGCTGAACCAATGCCAGGAGCTGCCCACCGTCTTATGCAAGAGAATCCAACTCAGATTAAGCTTCTCGAAGTTGTCTGTTCATTGTAACCTTCCTGGGAGACTCACAGCTTCAACCAAAAAGTATTTTCAGTCCTTGCCTAACTCCACTCAAGACTGAAATTGCAGGAGAGACCCTGCCCAGCTTCTGGCTAGAGGCAGCCAGACCCCCTTCATGAAAAGGCCCCCAAGACTGCACTTCCAGGTGGAAGCGACTCCCCAGCAGGTGATTGGGGTTCTGTTATCAGGAGGGAGGGGGAGCAGAGGCCACGTGGCTAAAAAGCCAATGACATTATGGCAGGTCCCATTGTTACAAGTGATGATGACACAGAGGGTCGGAGTGGTGAAGTAGCATGCTCAAGGCCTCAGAGCCAATCAGTAAGAGGGGCGTGAAAAGGGGCCCTTTAGTATTTTACTTCCACACTGCGCCTCCTCTGAGTCTCGGTATGCTTTTCTCTTTCCTTCTAGTTGTAGAATTTCGACTCAGCCAGCCTTCCTGTGGTACTGGATGAAGTCCGTTCTTTTAGTTGTATTTTTGAAGTGGTTGTTCGAGGCAGCAAACTCTGGTGTTTACCTATGCCGCCATCTTGTTTTCTCCCAGAAACTTTCTCAAGCCAGTTCGAGCAACACAGGTCTGAGGGAGCTATGTATGACATGGAGAGACTTTACTCACTCCTTGGGCAGCTGCCTAGGCACACAGTGCAGTCAGTAAAATAAGTAGAGAAAGGTGATTTGTAAACCCTGATGGATTTGGGTATAGGCAATACTATTCAGTTACAGAGCAAAATGAAGTCATATACACAGTGCTACAAATAGTGTGGCCGGCACACAGTAAGCCCTCCAGTTGTGACCATGACATTGCCTGTTGAAGAATTCAGTGCCAGGTCCCCTTTTAGCTATACTAGTCGAGTTTATGAATTATAATGCTGAGTTTCAGTTCTGGCCACAGCACCATATCACACCAACACATTCAAGGGCCAGGTTGGTTGATATTGACATATCTGTAAAATATATTGCCAGACTGAGTGGGGTGAGTTGAGGCAGCGTGAGCACTAGTTGTATATGTAGGCCCAACATACTGGGGTTGGCTAACTTGCATGTAGCCAATAATAGCGAGGATGGGAATGGCAGCACGCCTAGGAGAGCTCATCACAGAAAAGAAGCTCCCCACTCCACAATCCCAGAACCTTGACCCCCAGTTCAGTGCACCCACCCTCTGCAGGGTGCATGCTGTCCCCCCACCCATCCCAGAGGCTCTGGACCCAGGTAGCTGCTGGGGGAAAGGACATCCTTACCTACAACGGACCCACATAGACACCCACCTAGCAGTCCTGTGGGCATTTATTTTACTCCAAAATCATGTAAGTGTGCACAAACAGGAAGCTTCAGTTTAGACAAAGAAAAGTTTTATGGTGAATAATCCTATACGCTAGTGGCATGGTCAGTACTTCCTCAGGCACAAAAAGTCCTGTGAAGGAAAGAGTCACAACTATTTTGTCTTGGAACAGAATGAAGATGATGTAAGAAGAAACACTGAGCCAACAGGGAACACAGAGCACCTAGGGAATGCTAGGTTTGGATGAGGAAGTCTTTGTCTGTGGCATCAACAGGAGAAAACTGGCACTGCCCACGCCCTCTCTTGTCACTGGGCATGTTGCATATGCTGCTATCCTTCTGGGCCCAATGACCTCATGCAAGCATTTGATTATATTTTATTTTCAAAAACTCATCATTGCCCTAACTGGTTTGGTTCAATGGATAGAGCGTCGGCCTGCGGACTGAAGGGTCCCAGGTTCTATTCCAGTCAAGAGCATATACCTTGGTTGCGGGCACATCCCCAGTAGTGAGTGTGCAGGAGGCAGCTAAATTGATGTTTCTCTCTTATCAATGTTTCTAACTCTCTATCCCCCACTCCGTTGCTCTCTGTAAAAAATAAAAAATATATTTTTTTAAAAAGGCACTATTCATTCTGCTTTATCTCAGATTACATAATCAAGGCTTTTTTTTTTTTAATGTTAATCAAGAAATCTCACTTTCATCGGCAAGTCAGGCCATGCTGTTAAAGCAGACAAGGTTATAAGAATATAAATGTTACTAAATCTACCAGATCTTGAGAATTATTCACCAGCCCCCCCACCACACACACACACACAAAAGGCAAAACTCTGCCTCCTGAGAAGGGGTCTCTCTTTAGGAAACTGGTAGAGCTGCTCAAAGTCTTGACATTTGTGAGGATGCTAACAGCCTTTAGAAACGAACATCGCATGATCTGTGCCACGTCAGCTGGCAGTCACCAGGCTTTGTGTCAGCAGGTAGAACATCCCTGTGGGCCTGCTGCTGTTCGAGGTGACATGTTTCCACTGCATTCTCCCAATACACACACAGGAGGGTTTTCCCACTGATAATACTCAAAATAAGCACACGATACTGTAAAGCACTTGTAGCAAAGAATGTCCAAATATTTAGTCTTGAACTGTGTGACAAAGCGAAAATATGTCATCACTCCAATGAAAAGGGGCGGGGAATAGTTTGAACACACCATTCCCTTCTTACAATATACATACACATAAAGGTATTCCCAGTGATAATAAGTTGTGTTTAAGGAAAGACAGCAAAGCCCATACAAATTTTAGGAAAAGAAGAAAATTCAGATTTCAGCCACTGGCACCTCTCTAAAGGGCAAACCTGGTGCCTCTCTGCCCTGCTACCTGGAAAGCTTATCTCCTGCTCTGCCAGACACCTTCTAGTTGAGAATATGTCATTCCAATCACTCTGCTCTTAGAATCCTATTGCCCCTGACAGCCCACATCTGGAACATTCCTCATGCCTATGTGGCAACACAGGGGCCATAGAAGGAGGGGATGAAAGCATCCCCTGTGAGAGACACTGGTGAAAAGACCCCCTCTGCTCCAACCTCCCCCCACCCCCAAAGCACTGATCATACTGGTACCTACATCCAAGAAACAAGCGGGGAAACTGACGATTGCAGAGAATCTAGTCAAGCTATTGCGGCACCGAGCAGAGGAGGCAGCATGGAACTAACCTAGCTGTCATGGCACGTGCTTCACTCCTAAACGTCTTCCCTCAGAGGGAGCCCCCCTCTGCTCCAACCTCCCCTCTCCCCCCAGCTCCCCAAAAGCACTGATCATACTGGTACCTACATCCAAGAAACAAGTGGGGAAACAACTGACGATTGCAGAGAATCTAGTCAAGCTATTGCGGCACGGAGCAGAGGAGGCAGCATGGAACTAACCTAGCTGTCATGGCACGTGCTTCACTCCTAAACGTCTTCCCTCAGAGGGGCCTTCTCTGCACACAGGACTGGTTTTCCAGGCCTCTCCCTCTCTCTTATCCAAGTTGCTCAAGCTAGTTTTGGTCTCTCCCCAAAGGATCCAGTAAGAAAATAGAAAGCTTTTGTGGCAGCAAAGGAGATAAGGAATACACAGAAGCAGGGAGTTTGGAGACACTCTCCTGGTATTGATTTAGATAAGAAGTCTCCAGAATGCTGTGAGCAGCGGAGCCACCAGCAGAGCCATGGTGCCCGTTATGCTCGTCCCACCGCTTCTGTTACACAGGTCCTTCTGGCAGCATTCGTACTGTAGAGTATTCTCTCCTAAGTTTTTTGAGAGGTATTCGTAGTTGCAGTTCTCAAACTTCCAGCACTGGTAGTATGTTCGTGTCTCTGTGGGAGAAACACACACAAGGGTAAGCAAACAAGTGGGTCAAGTTCCGTGCCTGCCTTGGAGCCCTCAGTTCTACTCCTGGGAACTGACCTTATGGCCGTAGAGACATGTGGGCAAGAACGGGCATCCCCGTTGGGTTGCAAAGGGGAACAGTTAAGTGATGATACAGCTCTCAGTGGAACTTTCCCCTAAAACCAAAGTCTCCTCAGAGCCAGAGGATTGTGTGTGGAGGGAGTGGGGGTGGGCGTGGGGGTGGCTAGAGTGGTTAAATGCCTTCGCTAATGCAGTGCCTGGCCTCTGACTGGTGTTTATGACAGTGTGCCCTCCTCAGGCTGATGTCTCCAGAGCTGGAGGGGGATTTAGATGCTCTGTTACTATCTGCCTTACTGTAAGGTCAGAATATATCTATTTTAAGATGTCTAGCTTAAGCAAAGGGACTTACGTTCATGAGAAGAAAAAAATTAAGATTCACATTATCCTTCTTAAAAACTAGATTTATCCTTGAGAAGTTTTAGATTCACAGCAAAACTGAGCAGGAAGTACAGAGTTCCCATACAGCTCCCTGGCACCCCCGCCCCAAACCACCTCCCACACAGTGAACATCCTCCACCAAAGTGGTACATTTTTCCACCTGATGAACCTACATGACTCATCATTATCACACAGAGTCCATAATTCACACTTGGGTTCACTCTGGGTTTTGTCCATTCTAAGGGGTTTGACAAAGGTGTCATGTATCCACTGTTATAGTATCAACGAGAGCAGTTTCATTGCCCTAAAATTCTGTGCCTTTCTTCATCACCCCTCCCTTTTTTCAGCTAACCACTGGCAACCACTGACTTCTTACTGTCCCCTTAGTTTTACCTTCTCTAACATGTCCTATTGTGGCTCTCAAAAGAAATTTCAATCATTGTACTGTTGATATTTCGCTCTGTTGACTAATGAGTTTGCCGACCACTGGTAGGTGGAGGTATATCCATTAGCTCAGTTCTCAAAGTCTGTCAGATATTAATTAGCTTAAGATCCATTCATGCACTTCTGTACAGATCAGGATTGCACCCAGGAGTTCATAACCAACTTTATGGGATTATTTACTTTAAAAAAATGTTTTTATTGATTTGAGAGAGAGAGAGAGAGGAAGAGAGAGAGAGAGAGAGAGAAAGAAAGAGAGAAAAAGGGAGAAAGAAAAACATGCCTCCTGCATACTCCTCACTGGGATGTGCCCGCAACCAAGGTACATGCCCTTGACCGGAATCGAACCTGGGACCCTTCAGTCCGCAGGCTGACACTCTATCCACTGAGCCAGACAAGTTAGGTCAGACACCAAGCATTTTTAAAGCTTAACAAGTCATTCTAAGATGAGTAAGTTCTGAGGATCCTGTGTACAGCATGGTGACTATAGTTAATAATACTATATTGTATACTTGAAGTTTGCTAAGAGAATAGATCTTAAGTGTTCTCCATCACACAAAAAAGGTAACTATGTGGGATGATGGATGTGTTACTTAGATTGTTTGTGGTCACCATTTCATGATGTATATGTACATCAAATCAGCACCTTGTACACCTTAAATATACCCAATTTTTACTTCGATAAAATTGGAAAAAAATTAAAATAAAAGCCTAATAATTGAGATAAGAAACAATGGGATTTGAGAGCTGGAAAAATTATTTTGACTCTAGTCTACTTTACTCTTCCTGGCTCCTCCCCACCTCTACCATCAAACACACACCTTTTATAAAGAACCTATTGGTGGTAGGTTAAGAAAGAACCACTTCTCTGTGCTCATATACAACTGGTGCACGTTACCTAACTAAGGCGACCCGGACATAGCCGTTCCTGGCCAGTATCATTTCCATACATAGATTCAACCCAGAACCACATCCACCAAGAACAGAAGAGGGCACGACTTTGCTGTTTCTTTCCTCTGTCCACCACTTCCTAGATCCTGTTTGAATAGGGTTATGGAGATAGAGCTTCTAGAGCCTGACCAATATGGGAAATGCAGTCTTAGCAGTCCCCAACCCTGTTTCCCTGAGTGCCCTGCTCGCTGAGGCCACAAACCTTAGGTGGCACCTGCCTTTGTCACACTCAGGAACGCTTTTCCCCTTTCACATTTCTGACAGCTAATAAACAGGCCTCTGCCATAATTTTATCTCCTTTCCTCATCTGTGCACCCCTAGCCACTTGCTCAGACTCTGACACCTGGGAGGCTCTTAAAAGACGGGAAGGCAGGCAGCATTGCTGCTAAGAGAATAAGCATTGGAATAGACGGATTCCCACATTCAAATCCTGGGTTGGTTACTTGTCCTTAGTCTGTTGCTTAATCTGAGCCTCTGTTTCCTCATTTAAGAACTGAGAATACAAAACATTACCCTGTGTGGTAGGTGAGAAGCGTTCAATTAAAAACACATGAAAAGTGCTTAGTGCTGCATGTAGCTGATGCTATTAAATGGTACATATTTCCAGGTTTCCATCATCCCATTACCCTTAGGAGAGAAAGGGGAGGCTCTTACCGGCTTTGACGTAGAGACATGCATCAAAATTAACTGTACAGTTGGTGGTGAGAGTGCACGCACCACCTGGGTTCAGGCAGGTGTAGCACTCCAGACTATGACCTAGAATCAGGAAGAAGAGCCGTCAGAATCTGGTAGACCAGCACTCACTTGCCCTCCTGGCTGCAGAAGGAAGCCCACCATCTCCATGACCACGGGGCAGACGCCAGCATGCTTCCTTTCCCACACACACTTGCAGCAGG
Source organism: Myotis davidii (assembly GCF_000327345.1). Classification (NCBI taxonomy): domain Eukaryota; kingdom Metazoa; phylum Chordata; class Mammalia; order Chiroptera; family Vespertilionidae; genus Myotis; species Myotis davidii. Next base: position 8,125 of record NW_006296603.1, on the reverse strand, counting down.
TAGGTTTCTCCAGGCTCAGACTGTTAAGAGTAGGCAGAGAGAAAGATATAGGCTGGAAGAGGCTGGGAGAGGCAGCTGACCTCTGGGCGGACCTCTAAGCTGGGACATAGAGGACATAAGAGTGAGATGTAACAAACTGACA
>NW_006296603.1:2309-7702 GCF_000327345.1 Myotis davidii | reverse complement strand
ACATCTCATTATAGATCAGCACTAACAGATGAATACTTGCGAGCAATTGAACGAGAGGGAACACAAATTTCTGAAACCCAAGTAAGCAAAATGTTCTTCTCCCAAAAAGAATTCCATTCTTCTCATTAGTAGGTCTGTATTACAATAACTGTACTCAATTGTAACATTTCAAATTTTGTCAATTGAAAATCTGTATTAATTTTTTTCTCTCATTATTTATATAAAAGCCTACAGAATATCCTTGAATTTGTCTCTAGGCCTGCAAAGCCTCAACTATTTGCTCTCTGGCCTCTGACGTTTTGGTAAGGTGCCCTCACTGAAGCTGCTCCCTGCTCAGTGGCTGACCCATCGCCAGAAGCACACATAATCCAGGGAGAGATAGCAACCACACACCTTAATCCCAAGTAGGTGGGGCAACCAGGCATTAGCAGTGACACTGAACACAAGAACCGGCTACATCGGATGCAGATTGCCTTTGGTTCTCTGATGTGAAAATCAATTCTGCTCTTGTTCATCTTCTTAGGGTTCCTCTTTGCTAGCTAGACTCAGGTTTTGCTGGATTATTTTTTCCTTCTCCATTTTATATCAACGCTGACAAGAAAAAGATAGGTCCTAGTGCACATCTGTCATGGGGAGAGGCAGAGAAGTGTTGCAAGACGATGCTCCCGATTCGTGCGGACACACCTCTTCTAATTAGAGACGATGACCTTCTTCCTCCCCCTGGCCTTCTGCCAGGTAAGGCGAGTGTGCCATGCCTGGGGCAGGCCTCCGTTACCCCACTCTGCCTGTTCTCCCCAGGAAGTGCTTGTCATGCCTGCGTGACAGGGGAGCCACCATGAGAAGGGACAAGAGGCAGTTTTTCTCTTCTCTTCTCTGCTCCTGATGTGTGCTCATGCAGGAGCGGAGAGAACTGAAGAGGGAGGGATTGTTCTAGCCTGGCTCTTTGGTTGCCCATGGCCTCGAATTTTCTCCTGGCTAGAGCTAGAGTTCATTGGCCATCTTGACTCTTCTTGAGACAGAGGAACGGAAGCTCACGTCTGGGACCTCAGTGGGACAGAAGTGCTCAGAGCTGACACACTGGTTCAGTGTTCACACATCTGGGCACCCACGTGTGAACCGCAGTCTGTTAGAAGAGGAGGGCTCCGTGACCTCCATCACCATTTTTTCAAAGGGAAGCTAAGACTAAGGCGTTAACCAACTTGCCCAAGTTCACAAGCTACTAAGTGGGCGAGCTGGCCTCAAACCATGGCTGCCATTCTGAAACCGGAGCTTGGTCTGACCGTGTCATTCTTCTCATCATCCTGGTGGGAAAGAGAAGAAAATGGCGCACATTCCGGGGGACCCAGGTCAGGGACCAGCAATAAGTCAGCGGCCGACTGCTGGGTCTGTTCACTGCTCAGCCTGGGTAGAAGGATCTGCTCCAGATGCTGAGTCTCGGACGAGGGGCCCGTCTCAGAACAGCTAATGGCCCCAACCCAGGCCTGTGCCATAAACAGAATTCTGGAAGGGGCATGACAAGGTTATTCTAACTACAGAAAATACACTGGCTAGAAGAATCCAGACAGTAATGGAGTGTTGTAATGTAGGTGAGCCACATTACAACCCACCCTGGCTAGAATCAGCAGAGGTGGGGAGGGAGGTGGGAAGGAGAAAAGTCATCACTTCTCTCCCCTGTCTCTCCGCCCTCCTCCCCGCCGCCCCACCTCCACCCCAAAGGGAGAGAACATTCAAATGTATCCTTGGGCTGGTTTCTTCTTTGCTTCAGCTTCCTCAACTATAAAATGGGTTTAACAACACTAACCCCTCACGGGATGGCTGGAAGGGTGCAATGAGAGCAGGCGTGGCACAGTCCCTATTATGCTATAGGCATTCAATATATGGTAGCCACTAGAACGACTAATATGTAAGCCATGCTCCAACATGGCAGATACCTTTTTCCTTTTGCTCACTGCACTATTTCCTCCTCTGTCCCCTCCCCCACAAAACTGGCGGTACCAGTATGACACAGGCAGAAAATGAAAAACTTGATCCTTATGATGACAAAAAGCAAGTCACACTGGTGTGCCTAGTGTTACAGAGGCTAAGACTCAGAAACACACCAATACCTCCAGGAGCCAGGGAGGGGCGGCCCAGCGATGAAGGAGTTAAGAGCAGATGGTCTGGTGCCAAGCTGTTTCGGTTGAAATTCGGGCTATGCCACTTCTGTGGGATAGTTTACAAGCGATTTAATCTCTCTGGGCCCCAGTATTGTCAGTTGTAAAATGGCGATAAAAACAGTATCTACTCTATAGGGTTGGCGTGAGGATTAAATACGTAAATACCTGTGAAGGGTTCAGAACAGTGATTGGCACAGAAATGCTAGAAGCATTAGCTGCTACTGCTGTTACTATGAGCACCATCCTCATCACAGTGCATAAAGGTCAGGGCAGGACAGAGCACAGCTCTCTAAAGATGGGTCCACTGGTGTCCCAGCAGCTTGTGATGAGAGGGAGAAACTTAAGCTGCTGAGTGTACCCCCTCTGCCCCACCCCTACCCCCGGAGGCAGCTCTGTAACCCAGAATGGCTGTAACCTGGGAAGGTGCTCCGCTGCGGGCAAGCCTGTAACATAGGAAGGAGCTGTCTCACAGCTCTGGGCCTGTAGCACTGGAAGGCAAAGCCACCAAAGCCAGGCCGAGGCCAGTGGCATCAACTCAGTCTTCTGGGGCCTCAGGAAAAGGAAGCGTGTGGCCAGGGGGCCCAGATGGTCGAGATCCATGTCCCTCCGGACCACTCACCTGAATCATAGAGGACAGAAAGGATGATCAGGAGCCCGAGCAGGGTGAACCCTCCTTTGCTTCCCATTGTCTACAGAGTCTGGAAGGAAGACACACAAAGAATCGTCATGAACCAACATATGACTGACTACTGACTGGTTATCTCAGAAACCAGGAATTAAAGGTCTGGGGGGCTTCAGGAACATGGGGAAGGAGCTAGCAGGCCAAGAAAACACAGGGAATCTACCAGGTGGCTTGCCATGAAGCAAAGGATGCTCTCAGAGGGGGCAGCACTTGATCCCCTCTCCTGCCCTAAGACCTCAGCTTACTAAAGAAAGGCTGTCGATCCTGGTGAGAGGGGCAGCCATGGGGAGTCACAGCACACAGGGCCCAGAGTCAGGACTGCCTGGGCCCCACCCTAGCTCTAACCCAGCCATGGGCAAACTATGGCCCACAGGCCGGACCTGGCCTGTTTGAAATGAATAAAACTATTGAAAAAAAAGACCGGACCCTTTTAGGTAATGATGTTTACTTTCTTAATACAGCAACTGCAATCCCTGCTCTGCTGTCATTCCACCCAGTGCTGTTGGCTGCGCCAGAGCCTAGTGAAGGCCACTTCTCCAGGCCATGCCTCTAAGGGCATCCGGCCAAACGAGTGACTCTGGAGGGCACCACCATGTACCCGGGAGCAGAACAGGAGGCAACAGCTCAGCATGCTGGAAGCTCCCGCTCCCCACTTTAGCAAGTATAATGGGAACACCTCCTTGTTCACTCTGGGGAAGTAAATGGAGTTCCAGGTGTGAGAAATGCTCACCTGTCCCAATTCAAATAACTGGACTCAGAGACATGAAGTCCAGTGAAAATGAGACCTTTAATGCAGTCTTGCAAGATTGGGAGTCTGGTTGAGTAGGCACGCCAGAGCAGCAGGGATCACAGGCAATTTATCCCTAGTGTGTGAGTCCTTCCCGGTTCCTCATTGGCTGAGGACTATGGGGTTAACAGTCCCCCCACCATCCTATACCTTACCTAGGTCTATTGTCTCCTATTGAGTTATTTTTTTAAAAAATGGGTTGTCTTTTCTAGTTGTCTCCACCTCCCGTTGTCTAGCTGTGGCTGGCGGATCTTCCTGAAAATGTGCTGCTGGCCACATACACAGCCTGTTCTCATCCTCTTTCCCATCTTTCCTAATCCTGTTTGCCCTGGGAATTTCAGTAACCGACTGGCAACATGCTGTTGGCATTCTCCACTAAAAGTTGACTATGCTGAAGGTGGATCACACAGGCCTATTTCCTACTCAGGCAACTTTGATGACTAGTCCACACTACATTCATGCCTAGATGTGTAGCAGTGGGCATCAGGGACAGGAGGGAGGGCTGCAATGCCTTAAACCCTCTTTTCTGCTAAGGAGAAGTCAAGACACATGGAGATTTTTAATTGTCTGTGGCAAAAAGGGGACCACATACTAAACCTGACAAGCTTGGGGAGTCCTGCATGGCAGGTCCTACAAACTCAGAAACTGAAGTAACCAATCAGGATGGTCTGAACATAAAAATTCCTAATTAAAAGCAGGTCATGGCAGGTAGTCATATAATAGGCCTACAGCTTCTTTGACAAAGGTTAGTCTTTACTGACTAGCTGAAGGTGGATCACACAGGCCTATTTCCTACTCAGGCAACTTTGATGACTAGTCCACACTACATTCATGCCTAGATGTGTAGCAGTGGGCATCAGGGACAGGAGGGAGGGCTGCAATGCCTTAAACCCTCTTTTGTCTGCTAAGGAAGTCAAGACACATGGAGATTTTTAATTGTCTGTGGCAAAAAGGGGACCACATACTAAACCTGACAAGCTTGGGGAGTCCTGCATGGCAGGTCCTACAAACTCAGAAACTGAAGTAACCAATCAGGATGGTCTGAACATAAAAATTCCTAATTAAAAGCAGGTCATGGCAGGTAGTCATATAATAGGCCTACAGCTTCTTTGACAAAGGTTAGTCTTTACCTTAAGGAACCTATCTTGGTTTTTTTTTGTTGTTTTGTGTTTGTTTGTTTGTTTGTTTTTGTATCTAAGATAACATAGCTTTGGAATTTCAGAGTATTCTCCTTTGCCAGACCCTTTAGGGCTCACCCACCACACCTGAGCATGAAGCCACAGAACCATTCCTCATTGTTATTTTGTTCCCCCGAATACCATCTCCATGTGTTGTAAATGTTAATTATTAACCATCCTCAACCCACCAAGGTAAATAAGCTTTATACCACCCCTATGTGTTGTAAATGTTAATTATTAACCATCTTCAACCCACCAAGGTAAATAAGCTTTGCTTTCTCTCACCTCCCTAATCTACCACCAATGAATCTCATGGATTCCCCCCGTATGTCACCTCTTTTGATTCTAATGCATAAAATAAGCCGGGTGACTACATTTAAGAGGAAGAGGAAGGCAGCAGTCTCAGAGATACGGGAAAACAGAAGAGGCAAGAGCTTCAGAGTGAGATAGATTTCACCTACTACTGATTCTTAAGAAAGAAGAAGGGGGCCACAGCTGAGGCAAACAGGCGGCCTATGAAAGCTAAGAACTGTCCTCAACTGACACTCAGCCAGGAAATGGGACTTGAGTCCTCCAACCACAAGGACTGT
>NW_006296603.1:0-1837 GCF_000327345.1 Myotis davidii | reverse complement strand
GTTACTCTCTAGTGGGAAGACTTCTTGTGAATTCAGCTTCCGAAATAAACTTGCTAGACGGAGACTGCCAGGGAAGAGACTCACAGATGCCCAAGAGTATAGTTACTGTTCCTAGGAGCCTGGGGCCTCAAAAGCTGATGAACTTTAAGACTAGACGAGTCCTCAAAGATAAAACCCAATGTTCTTACTTTATAGTTCATTCATGGAGGCCCTGGGGGATGAAGTTATCTGTCCCAAGGCAACAGATTAGATGCAAAGCCACAGTTGGGTGGATCATACTTCTATTCACCAGGGTCCGGTAACTCATAACTTATTAACATTACCTGGTGACTAGCAGTGTCAAGGGCGTGGAGGTTTGCCAGATCAGTAGGGAGAGACAAACAAAAAGCCACATCAGATTGCCCTAACCTACAAACAAAAAGCTACATCATAATGAACAGCCCCTCCCACTCTGAGGTACTACTGCCAGAGTCAACTACCCCAGACCACCCTAAACACACAAACCTGAAGCTTCTGTTACCAGGGCCTTCTTGGAAATGTGTTCCAAGACTTTCCAGAGGGTCTCTTATTACAGAGAGACTACTCAGGGCCCTTCTTTCTAGATTATAACTGCAGAGCCAGCTATTCAATGAGATATTTCCCAGAGTCAACCATTTAATGAATCTATGGGGGGCAGGCAAAAACCATCATCTTCTTTAGAAAAACTCAAGCATCTCTGGGCTTAGGTTTGTTTGTGACTGTCTGGTTGAAGTTCAAGAGTTTACCCAGAATTTTTAATGTGATCCTTTTTTTGTTTAATCTTTTAAAAAATATATTTTATTGATTTTTTACAGAGTGGAAGGGAGAGTGATAGAGTTAGAAACATTGATGAAAGAGAAACATCTATCAGTTGCCTCCTGTACACTCCCTACTGGGTATGAGCCCACAACCAAGGTACATGCCTTTGACCAGAATCAAACCTGGGACCCTTGAGTCTGCTTTGGGGGTCATTCATTTCCCCACATTTTGGGGAGCACTGCCACCTCCCTCTGTGTGCCCGCCCGCCTTGGAGAACGGGAGTAGGCTGTCCCCAGTAGGGAACATGGGGAACTGAACTATGAACAGCCACATTTGGTCCCCACATCTCAGGGGCCAAACTGAGCCCTTTCCATGAATTATCTCATTTAGTCCTTGTAACTTCTAATAAAGTAAGCTCTATGGTTTTACTGATCAGAAAATGACAGTACATAGTTCACTCAGGATTATCCAACCAGTAAACAGCAGGGCCCAATGTGAGGCTGGCCTGTGCACAAAGAAGTTTTGAAATACATTTTAATATAATCGTAAAAGAACAACACACGGGGAAATCTAAGTCTTGCAGTTTCTTTGTTTGTTTGTTTCCTAATAACAAATCGAAGGACACCATAAACTTTCCTAGGTTTTAAACGTCTTGATCAGGTGGTTAAAGCGTTGGCATAAGCCAAGGTTGAGGGTTGATTCTCATTCAGGGCACAGACAAGAATCAACCAAAGAATGTATATGACTGGAACAACAAATCCATGTTTCTTAAACAAGGAATTAAAATGTTTTCTTAAAGGTCTTCATCTAGCCCTAGCACTAGCCATGGACCTTTTCAGAACCTGGACCAGGAGCCTGGGCCATGGACCCGGGCCGCAGGCCTGCCCAGCTCCCTGGCCAGGGGGCCCGGAGCCCACACTGGCACTGCAGACCTGGAGTCGCCACCCCTCGTGCGCAGAGCGAGCCTGGTGCCGGATGGGGTTGGGGCCAGCAGAGGAGCCATTTTTTTTTATCAAAAGGTTCCTACGTGTCAGAGAAATGGAACATGTGAGTAGGCACA
>NW_006296602.1:0-362 GCF_000327345.1 Myotis davidii | reverse complement strand
TTGCCAGCACTTGTCGTTTGTTGATTTGATGATAACCAGTCTGACAGGTTGAGATGGTACCTCAATGTCATTTTTGATTTGCATCTCTCAGATGATTAGTGACTTCGAGCATATTTTCATATGTCTCTTGGCCTTCTGTATGTCCTCTTTCAAAGTGTCTATTTAGCTCCTTTGCCCATGCTTTGATTGGATTGTTTATCTTCCTTTTGTTAAGTTGTATGAATTCGCTATAAATTTTAGAGATTAAAACCTTATCAGAGATAACATTGGCAAATATGCTCTCCCATGCAGTGGACTCTGTTGGTGTTTTGATGATGGTTTCTTTTGCAGTGCAGAAAATTTTTATTTTGATGTAGTACCAT
>NW_006296601.1:1324-2298 GCF_000327345.1 Myotis davidii | reverse complement strand
ATCTATTGAAAAAAATCCTCATTATTAACCGGTGCACCTAGTATACAGTTTTACTAATTCAACCCTCTCCAAGTCTGTTCCCTGCTGATCCAGGGAAGGGACTCGACAAAGGCAGCTTGGATGCCTGCCCCGTAAGCTGTGAGTAACCGGAAGGCCCTTGCCCATCAGTAATACAGGGTAGCTAGTCAGTGGCCAGAATAGGCCTGGCCATTGCAAGGTCCCAAAACCTGAATATATACCTTCTGAACAAAGGAGGCCCTCTCTCTCTCTCAATGATTCTCTCTTATCATTGATGTCTCTCTCTCTCTCTCTCTCTCTCTCTCTCTCTCTCTCTCTCTCTCAGCTATTGTCTCTCCTATTGAAGGGAGACACATTCCCCTGCATTCATCCATGTGGCTCATGGTCATGTGGGACCCACACAGTGGACTGCTGGACTTGAATTCGCCGGAATGCTGAGCTGGACCTAGCTGCAATGTGGAATGGAAGCTCTGGAAGTTGGCCTTGGCTCTGTTGGAAGCCCAGCTGCACCTTTTCCAGGCCTGGTTTAAGGGACATGGACATTACACCTGGAGGAATGTAACTCCATGCAAATAAAACCTTTTGCTACATCTCATTCTCCTGTTGGGGCTTCTGAAAGTGCTCATTTCAGCTGCAACCCAGGAACCTCATTCATATAACTGTCTGGGAACTCTGGCAACACCAGGACATTCTAAAAGAGTAGTTAATCTTGTTTTAAATATACTTGAATGACTGTTGCAAAAAGTATCTTTTTTAATATATAGTTTGAAAGGAATTTGGATTTTAAGAAAAGTTGTAAAGCTAGTGCAGATTCTACCCATATTGCCTTCACCCAGCTTCTCCCGATGTTAATATTTACTTACTATGGTGAATTTATCAAACCTAAGGTGTTAACATCGGTGCAATCTTTCTAACTAAATAACATATATGAATATATGAATTTTGAAATTTGCTCT
>NW_006296601.1:0-1252 GCF_000327345.1 Myotis davidii | reverse complement strand
CTTAAACTAAAGTTATCATAATTTTACTGAACATTGCCATTTGCACAAAAAATTAGCAAAAATGGCCCGCGCCACCTGTTAGCGCGTGATAAAAACTACCCGCAAACAATGTGTTATGATCTTGACACTTTATAAGAATTCTAAGTTATTTTGTTAATCATAGGTATGTTTTCTTATGAGTACAATGTGATTAAGACGTCTAGGGAAGAATATCACAGAGATTATGTGTCTCTCTTATATCGGGGAATTATCATTAACGAGAGGCGTGGTGCAAAAAATTCATGCACTATGTGTGTGGGAGGGGGCCGGGGGGGAGGTTGAGCATCTGTCAGCCCGGTCTGCACCCTCTTACCGTCTGGTACTCTCGGGGGATGTTTGACTGCCAGCTTAGGCCTGCTCAGCCTAAACTGGCAGTCAGACATCCCTCTCACAGTCCAGGACACCTCGCTCCTTTCCGCCCACCTGCTCGCTGTTCCTTAGTGCTGCTGTAGAGGCAGGAGAGGCTCCCAACACCTCCATTGCGCTCACCAGTTGTGAGCCCAGCTTCTGGCTGAGCAGCACTCCCGCTGTGGGAGCGCACTGACCACGACGGGGCAGCTTCTACATTGATTGCCTGCCTCCTGGTGGTCAGTGCATGTCATAGCATCCAGTCATTCTGCCGTCTGATCAGTTTGCATATTAGGGTTTTATTACATAGGACTAGGGGCCCAGTGCATGAATTTGTGCACCTTGAAAGGAACTGTTGGCCAAGAGGCTGTGGTGGGCACAGGGGTGGATATCGGTCCATTCTCCGCACCCCACCTGGCTCCTCCCACTGTGGCGCCCATTTCCCTGTCTGCCAGCAGCCCTGCTCACACCTGCTGACAGCACGGAGTAATTGGGGCCAGCGCCAGTAGCAGGTGTGAGCAGGGTCGGTGCCATCAGTGGGTGCAACTAGTGACTGCTGCCCCGATCGCCCCTCAGGAGAAGGGAGAGTGAAGAAGCCCTCAGGGGGCAATCAGGGCCAGTGCCAGTAGCAGGTGCAAGCGCTGGGTGGGACGTGCGGGAGCAGAGAATTTTCAGTAACCACCAGACACTCGCCCCAATGACAGCGACCAGTGCTCTACCTTGGTTTGGCGCCTCCGCTCACCTGCTCCACCATCCTGCCATGGCCAATGACCATCATGTTTCGCATTCTTCCGCCTGCTGCTGATGCCCGCCATGTTCCACATACATACCCTGGTCAGCGCACATCATAGTGACCGGTTGTTCA
>NW_006296600.1:0-894 GCF_000327345.1 Myotis davidii | reverse complement strand
ATCCACTGAGCCAAACTGGTTAGGGCAATAGCTGGTCATTCTTTCAAGGCCAATCACTTAATAAAGAAATTCAGGTCTTATAATCAGGTGAACAACCATGACTTTATGACTCAAGACACATGTCTTTTCCCACAAATGGGCATTAAATAGGACCTTAAAATACCAAACAACTACTGTAATGATAGGAATCCCAATGAGACAGGGTCAATTATTTCATCAGTTTGGGATCTTTTAAAAATCATACCTGCCCTGCTAAGCATTATGTTAATTAATAGGTGGATACGGATAAGGAAACTCTCTGGAAGTATGTAAAGGTGAGCTTAATTTTTTTTTCAAGATAAAAAATTGTCAAGACATTTATAAAAATAAAATAATGATTGTATCAGAATAAATAAAACAGAAAATCTTAGAGTTGAAAACAAATATCAGAATGTGGTGCAATATATATAAATCATTAAACATAAGTAAAATCCTTTTAATAAGCCCTAACCGGTTTGGCCCAGTGGATAGAGCATCAGCCAATGACAAAGAAGGCTCTCTCTCTCTCTTGCCCTGGCTGGTTTGGCTCAGTGGATAGAGCGTTGGCCTGAAGACTCAAGGGTCCTGGATTCGATTCTGGTCAAGAGCACATGCCCAGATTTCGGGCTCCTTTCCCATTAGGGGATGTGCAGGAGGTAGCCAATCAATATTTCTCTCTCGTCATTGATGTTTTTATCTCTCTCTTCCTTTCCTTTCCTCTCTGAAATCAATAAAAATATATTTTAAAAAAAGAAGGGAATTTTTTTTAAAAAAATTATGTCCCTTAACATAATTGAGGGACCTGGAGACCATTATGCTAAGCAAAACAAGCCATTCAAAGATAGGTAAGTATCACATGATCTCACTTATATGTGG
>NW_006296599.1:0-262 GCF_000327345.1 Myotis davidii | reverse complement strand
GGTGAGTGCAGCTGCAGCGGCATGAGCCTCTCCCATGGACACTTCCCCTGCACACCCGAGCAGCAGGCACAGTGGGGCTGGGATGAGCAGGAGTGGCACAGAGCCCAGCCTGGGTTCGGGCTCCTCCCTGACCACCTGCTGCTTCGCACACTACTTCGTGCTGTGTGGGATCAACACAGACAACAGGCTGGAGCCCGACGAGTGGCGGGTAAGGCCGGGCTGCGGCAGTACAGAGGTCCACTGATCCCTGCAGGCCAGGCCA
>NW_006296598.1:0-238 GCF_000327345.1 Myotis davidii | reverse complement strand
TCTTAAAAGGAAATCAAATTCATTATTATACTCGCTAGAACTAACACAACACCCTGTTCCTGCTCCTATACCCTCCTGCCCTTTGATTGCCATGGTCAGGGTCAGGGGTTGATGCCTGCCGTGTGCTCTGGCTCTCCCGACTTCAATTGCGAAGGCGGGATCCGGGGTTACTGCTTGACCTGCACCCAGGCCCTCGTCCTCTTCCGTTGCCATGGTGGGGGTCCACAGTTGCTGCCCG
>NW_006296597.1:0-242 GCF_000327345.1 Myotis davidii | reverse complement strand
TTAAAAGGCAGGCACCACGAACTGAACTTACAAAGTCCCGTTTCATCTGAGCTCCAGCACCAGGACAAGGCTCTGGGGGACACAGACACATACGAGGAGGAATTGGATTGTCTGGCATCAGGGCTGGAACTCCAGGGAGGCTTTCTCTCAGATAGAGGTGGTCACAGGGATCGTTGTTCCTGTGCTGGGACTTCCTCTGTCAGGTGGCAGGGCTGACTGGCAGCCATTTCTGCTTGCTTCAC
>NW_006296596.1:0-653 GCF_000327345.1 Myotis davidii | reverse complement strand
AGCAAACTTCAAAGTTTGAAGTTACCGAGACTTGTTTTTTTTTTAACTATATACTCTTCATTTTAGTGATGTACTTTTGCCTTAACAACTTTGAGACTTTAAAGCCAATTATTCCCTAAAGCATTTCCTCGCCCAGTTTTGTAACAGTGTTGTGGAGTGACATTGGTGAGAATAAGACCATCAACTCCAATTAGGTCTTAAACAGCAAGCGAGGATTTATTGAGCTGGCCAGCGACTAGTCACAGCACCTGCCGAGGCAGAGGCTGAACTGCAGTGCCGACTACAGGAGTTACATTTTATTATTAAATTCTGTGCAGGCCTAGAGAAAAATGTGTCTTTCAAATTCTGGGCTCCCAATATGGAGGAAACTCTTTATTTATACTTTTTCCAGTCTTTTGTCTCCCTAATTTGGAATGAGACTTCCGGGCCTTCAGAGAAAGAAGGCCTGCGTGCTGGGAAGGGGCCATGAGACCGTATCTCAGGGCCTGGCCTGGTGTCAGTACCTTCCTATCTGTGTGTTTTAGGAACAGACAGCGCAGCGTGACCCGTCTGGCCAGAGCGCCACACAGCGCAGCACAACAGGGATCACTCAGCAGCCTTCAGCGCGTTAATGTGAGAGCGCTGTTCTGGTTCCTGTAGAACCGGCGAGGGGC
>NW_006296595.1:0-640 GCF_000327345.1 Myotis davidii | reverse complement strand
ACACTCACCTCTCCTCTCCTCTCCTCTCCTCTCCTCTCCTCTCCTCTCCTACAGGTTCTGTGGCCTCTTCAGGAGTGACTCAGCCCCCAGCAGTGTCTGTGGCCCCAGGACAGATGGCCAAGATCACCTGCCAGGGAGAACTCATAGAAAAAGCTTATCCTGTATGGCTCCAGCAGAAGCCCGGCCAGGCCCCGGTGGTGGTCATGTATGGTGACAACGAGAGGCCCTCAGGGATCCCTGAGCGATTCTCTGCCTCTGACTCAGGAGACACGAACACCCTGACCATCAGCGGGGCCCAGGCCCAGGACGAGGCCGACTATTACTGTTCAGCATGGGATGACAGTGCTAAAGCTCACAGTGACACAGGCGGATGGGGAAGTGGGACAGAAACCTCCCTGTGTCACCCTCTCCTCCAGCCTCGAGGGCTGCAGACCAAGCCCTGAGCACAGCTGCCCGTCTGTGTGGAGCGAGAGCAAGGGCAGCTTCGGGCACCTGTGGACGATCCCACATGGAGCCCTGTCAGTCATGGGTCCTGTCCATGACCTTCATTCAGCTTCATGAGGAGTGTGGGTGCATCGGGACAGCCCCCGGGAGGGGCCTGGACACTGTGAGCGGGAACGTCTGTAACAGCAGCCACGTC
>NW_006296594.1:3561-5202 GCF_000327345.1 Myotis davidii | reverse complement strand
AAAAAATATATGATAATGTCCTAGTAATTAAAACATAATGAAACTACTTTATGAAATATAAAAACAACTCAACAATGGGTAAAAAGGCTCATTTAATAGAGAGAGAAGAAAATTCCTCATGAATACATGAAAACATGATCAACAGTAATCAGGAAAGTATAAATAAAAAGCACAATGACATAATTTCACACCTACTAGTTTGGAAAAAGTAAAAAATCAGAAAATATTAAGTGTTCATTAGGATATAGCACAATTGGAACTTTTGTCCATTTCTGGTATAGATATAAAATTTGGCAATCTTTTCAAAAATCCCTTATGCATTACCTAGTCAAGTTGAACAAGTGCGTACCCTAACTTTAGGCAATTCTACTTTTAGGTGTGTATCTCAGAGAAACGCTCACTTATGTGTGTTAGATTGGTACTTCCCAAACAGTAATGAACAGGCTAGGGCTTCTCGAATGATTTTATAGTGCAGTTAGTTATTATTTTTGTTAATCCTTACCTGAGAATAGTTTTTTCTATTGATTTTTAGAGAGTAGAAGGGCGTGTGGGGGGGAGGCGGAGAGTAAAAGGAGGGAGAAGGAGAAAGAGAGAGAGAGAGAGAGAGAGAGAGAGAGAGAGAGAGAGAGAGAGAGAATATATCATTGTGAGATAGACACATTGATTGGTTGGCTCCTGCATGCACCCCAACTGGGCTGGCATTGAACTTCTAACCAAGGCATGTGTCCTTGACTGGGAATGGAAGCCAAGACCCTTCCTTGACTGGCCAAGGCTCTAACCATTTAGAAACACTGGCAGGGCTAATTATTTTTTCTTGTGCTAGTTTTCCCTTCTTCGTTATATTCATTCACTTTCATGATACAATGGGTTAGAAGAGCTATCCAAGACAGAGTCCTTTTGTAATATCTACAGTATTAAAGCATAATATGCTAATTAGACCGGATGTCCTTCCAGACGTGATTCTGGACATCCTTCCAGATGAAGTCAGGGCTGGAGGGAAGCCCCGGTCCTGGGTGCCTGCCTACGGCCAGAGCAAAGCCTGGGGCCCGGGTGCCAAAGGGATGCTGGTGCTGGCAGCCAGGGGAAGGAAGGCCTACTCTTGCACGGATTTCGTGCATCGGGCCTCTAGTAACGTACATAACAGAAATAAAAGAGTCTTGTAGTCTGAAAAAACAGAGTCAAACCCAATGCTATCTTTTAGTGGCTTTGTATTTCTGTACAAATTCCTTAATCTATCCAAGCTTACATTTCCACATTTAGAAAATAAAGATATTAATACTTACATTTGTGTGGTTATTGTGACAAACTGAGAGATGTGATTTACATAAAACAGAAGCAGTGTATGTTCAAATAGTGGTTGTGATTGTTATTGTTTGTTTTTCCAATATAAGTTTGGCAGCATATTTGAGAATTTCTTTTAAAAAAACATATATTTTTATTGATTTCAGAGAAGAAGGGAGTGGAAGAGAGAGATAGAAACATCAATGATGAGTGAGAATCATTGACTGACTTCCTCCTGTATGCCCCCTTCTGGGGATGGAGCCCACAACCAGGGCCTGCACCCTTGACCAGAATTGAACCTGGGACTCTTCAGTCCTCAGGCCGATGCTCTATCCACTGAGCCAAACCGGTTAGGGCTAA
>NW_006296594.1:0-254 GCF_000327345.1 Myotis davidii | reverse complement strand
AAGTGTTCCATATCCATCACAGAAGAATTCCATTGTTTAGTATTGAGAATTCTTAGAACAGTAACTGCATTTAGAGAGTGTTCTGAGCTCTATTAACTTGGATTCTTACGTTTTCTAAAGAGCACGGACGCCCTCCGCCCCGGGTCACAGATAGCAGGCCCGGATGTCGGCAGGGCAGGTGGGATGGCACTGTCGCACCCCACCACCCCGGGTCGCAAATTGCAGGCCCAGATGGCGGCGGGGCAGGCGGGATG
>NW_006296593.1:0-644 GCF_000327345.1 Myotis davidii | reverse complement strand
ATATATTTTGCAAGAAGGAAAACTTACCCTTTGCGACAACATGGGTGGACCTGGAGACCATTATGCTAACTTAAATAAGCCATTCTGAGAAGGACAAGTATCATATGATTTCACTCATATGTGAAATCTAATAAACAAAATTAAAAAGTAAGCAAAAATAGAGATAGACTCATAGATAGAGAGCAGGCTGGCAGCTGCTGGGGAAGGAGTTGGGAAGCTAACTGGGGGTGGAGGGATTGAGCAAAAAAAGAGAGAGAATAAAACTAATGTACATGGACAACAGTGTGGTGATTGTGGGGAGGAGGTGGGGTGGGGGGAGGTGAAGAAGGGTGTAGGGGGGATAAATGGTGATGGACTGAGACTTGACTTGGGGTGGTGAACATACAATACAGTGTTCAGATGATGTGTCGTGGAATTATGTACCTGAAACCAGTATAATTTTGTTAACCAGTGTCACCTCAATAATTCAATAAAAAGGAAAATATATGTATATATATGGTGTCCCAAAAAAATGTATACACATTTTGAGTGATTAAAAAGTCAGTGTTTAAAGAGGACACAAGGAAGGCCAAGAGACATATGAAAAAATGCTCAAAATCACTTAATTACCAGAGAGATGCAAATCAAAATGGCAATGAGGTACC
>NW_006296592.1:0-424 GCF_000327345.1 Myotis davidii | reverse complement strand
CTAAAGTAACATAAGAATGTGCTTACATGAGTTGAAAATGTTATGTGTTACAATTTGATGACTCGGTCTGAAATGTAATGATGAATTCACATGGCGTTCACACAACTCCAAATGAGAATTGTGTCCCCAGAGCTACCTAGCCCAATTGCATGGACTTCAGGTGGGAAATTGTCTTAATGACGGTCAGGGTGAAAAGGAGACACTTGTTTACATTTACTGTCATGTGAACATAATATCTCTTCTAAAAATAAATTAAATACAAATTAAAAACTACTTAAAAGTAAAGAAAACATGACGTGGTAATGCAGTGTTTATAAGAAGGGATGGAGGGAGTATGAGAGTAACAGATTTTGAGAGCCTCTAACCAAAGAAGTTGTGTGTATTAAATATCGCAAATTAGTTCTGAAGTAGGGAATGAGGACAG
>NW_006296591.1:0-234 GCF_000327345.1 Myotis davidii | reverse complement strand
AATAACAATGTACCTACCTATGTAGCTTAAGTTAAGAAAACTTGGCTCTCAAAAGAAATTTCAGTCGTTGTATTGTTGATATTTGGCTCTGTTGACTAATGTGTTTGCCGACCACTGTCCTAGGCCATCTCCTATAAACAAGACCTGAATCACTCACAGATATGAAATACTGCATTTAAAAAATATATCACCACATTTTAGGAACTTGAGTAGTATTTACTTTGTCCTTTACCA
>NW_006296590.1:784-1015 GCF_000327345.1 Myotis davidii | reverse complement strand
CTGATCTTTATTATTTCCTTCCTTCTGGATACGCTGAGCTTTTCTTAATGCTCTGTTTCTAACTCTTTGAGTTATAGGGTTAGATCATTTATTGCCAGTTTTTCTTATTTTTTGAGGTAGGCCTGTAAAGCTATGAAATTCCCTCTCAGTACTGCTTTCATTGTGTCCCATAGATTTTGGATTGTTGTGTTTTCATTGTCATTTTTTTCCAAGATGCTTTTTATTTATTCT
>NW_006296590.1:0-619 GCF_000327345.1 Myotis davidii | reverse complement strand
ATATGATCTATCTGTGAAAATGTCCCATGTGCACTGGAGAAGAATGCATATTCTGTAGTGTTGGGCTGAAATATTCTGAAGATGTCAATTAAGTCCATCTGATATACTGAGTCATTTAGGATTGCTCTTTCTTTGCTGATTTTTTGTTTAGAAGATTTATCCAGTGGTGTCAGTGGAGTATTAAGGTCCCCTACTATGAATGTATTGCTATTGATCTCTCCCTTGATATCTTCCAGAAGTTGTTTCATGTATTCGGTTGCTCCTGCATTGGGTGCATATAAGTTACCAAAGTTATATCTTCTAGTAGAATTTCTCCCTTTAGTATTATGTAGAGGCCTTCCTTATCTCTTGTTATGGTCTTTACTTTGAGGTCTATTTTGTCAGATATAAGTATTGCAACCCCAGATTTTTTCTCATTTTCATTTGCCTGAATTTTTTTTTTCCATCCCTTCACTCTCAGTCAGTGTGAATCCTTTATTTTGAGGTAGGTCTCTTGCAGACAGCAAATATATTGTTCATTTTTTCTTACCCATTCAGCTACCCCATGTCTTTTGATTGGGACATTTAATCCATTTACGTTTAATGATATTATTAATAAGTACTTGTTTGTCATCATTTT
>NW_006296589.1:0-236 GCF_000327345.1 Myotis davidii | reverse complement strand
GTGGTAAGACAGGGAGGCTTAGGGCAGTTATTTCCTGCCCAGGCCACCCCTCTGATCCCACCTGAGCAGCCCGGCCCACTCCTTGTGTGTGTATCCCCTGATCCCACCTGAGCAGCCCTGCCCCTCCTTATGTGTGTATCTGTGTGTGTTAGTTGGGGGCAGTAGAAGGGGTGTTCGCGTGGGGCAGGCCTGCCTGGAATAGTAACAGGTTGGGCTGGGGGTTCAGGACCAGTCAT
>NW_006296588.1:0-298 GCF_000327345.1 Myotis davidii | reverse complement strand
GTTATTTAGGTTTACTTCATTGGAGTGTTTTTCCACTTATGGGGCTGATATTGTGCATCATGCATATGACATGCAAGAATTTCAGAACCAAGAATCATAGATCAGTAAAAATAATTAAATATATATGTCTGGTTAAAAATCTATTCAAAATAGCATCGGACATAATTAACATACTACAAAATTAGTTTTAGCCCTCCGTTCACGAGATTACTGGGATCGCTTGGACAACTGTTTTTTTTAAATATATTTATTTTTGCATTACAAGCTTTACATTGAGCACTTCAGAAAATATAATTAC
>NW_006296587.1:0-351 GCF_000327345.1 Myotis davidii | reverse complement strand
TAAAAAGAGGGATGAAAGAATCTCAAGGTCCTGTCCAAGGCTTCACCCTCCAGGCTGTGGCCTTCAGTGGCACGTGCTGTAATAACACCAGTTTCTCAAGCTGCCCCACTCCCAGGCTCAGGGGTTAAGGAGCACATGGGTGGAGTCCTTGCCCAGAGGGCTTGCCTGTGTTTCAGGCCAACATTGGGGGAAAATTGTCTCATCATTTCAGAGGCAACCAAACCTCTGCTTCCCACATGTTACTCCTCCCAACCCCACCCCCAACTCCCCCAAGCTTCCCCAGGTGGCCCACCAAGTGTCTGGAACCCCTCCATTCCTCCATGTCCTGGCTTAAGGCGCTGTCTCCAGCAG
>NW_006296586.1:0-220 GCF_000327345.1 Myotis davidii | reverse complement strand
GTCCAACTGCCGGTTTAGGCCCGATCCCTGCAGACCGCTGGCTCCTAACCGCTCGCCCGCTTGCCTGCCTGGCTGATCACCCCTAACTGCCCCCCTGCTGGCTTGGTCGCCCCCTAACTGCCCCCCTGCCAGTCAGGTCTCCCCCTAATTGCTTCCCTGCTGGCCTGGTCACCCCTAACCACCTCTCCTTCAGCCCCCACCACTGTGGCTTTGTCCGGAA
>NW_006296585.1:0-286 GCF_000327345.1 Myotis davidii | reverse complement strand
CTGCCAGCAGCTGGCCCCACCCCCACTGCTGCCTCTGCTTGCCAGCTGTACAGTGCTGCCCTCCTCCCTGCTCATCAGTTGCCTCCCTCTGTGGGCGACAGGCATGGGGTGTGATCACTTGGCTGGCCTTGGCCTCCCTCTGTGGGGCAGTCAATTGCAGGGCCCTCGGATGGATCACCCTGCAGAGGGTGGCCCCGCCCACCCAGCACTGAGCCTCCCTCTGCAGGGTGATCAATTGTGGGGTTCCACGATCGATGGCTCTGCAGAGGGAGGCCCTGCCCACCCA
>NW_006296584.1:0-1446 GCF_000327345.1 Myotis davidii | reverse complement strand
TTATGGCTGTAAGCCTCATTTTATAGATGAAGATACTGAGGCTGATAAAGGTTATTGGGTTCCCAAAGTCACATTCTATGAAACATCTAATTTGAGTTGAATGAAGATCATCTGATTCCAAATTCTGGGCTGTTGTTGTTACACAACACGACACCCACTGCTACTCCGTGCTACTTTACTCTAAACTTGCTGCCAACTCACGACACTTCTGAAGGTTGAGATTGTAAAATACATTTCTGGAAGCCATGTCCTAAATGGCAGCTCCCCAAAGGGACCCTGATGGTGAGACAATAAAGAAGATGATGAAAAAAAAAATCCCACTCTTCCATGTGCTGGTTGCTTCCTTGCCTCCCACAACCCACAATTAGATACTGCATTAAGGCAGGCCCTTGTCATCAGATCACACCTGAATTATGGGTTGCAATAAAAAGTGCATTAGCAAAGACACATTCAACAGTGCACACATCTGGCCTCAGGAGGTCACAGCTGGCAATAGATTTAAGTCTACTCCTGGTGTAGGAACAGGACAGTGGCTTGAAAGTTAAAGAGTCGGGTGCAAGTTCTGCCTCTGCCACTTTTTAGTTCTGACTTACCAGACAAGTAAATCACTGAGGTTCTGCATTCTCTTCTATTAACAGAGACATCAATACTCTTACTTCAAAGAGTTTTTGTTAGGGTCAATTAAGCTAAGGGCATATGTTTCGTAAACGGCTACCTTATATAGTTTTCTGTAGGCTGTGCATTAGTCTTGTCTTGCCAGCAAGACTGTAAGACTTGGAGCTTATGTTTCATATATATTTTTGTTCCTCCTCCAAGAATGCTGAGTATATGCTAGGCTCTCAAGAAGTACTTATTAAAATCAGAGGACTAAAATTTGTGATCTATTATTAATTCATTATGTACTTGTTTACTGTCTGCCTTCCCCACCAGAATATCTATTCCATAAGGAGCCGTTTGTTTTTGTTCTTTGCTGAATCACAAACACCTAGAATAGTGCCTGGCTCATATGGGCAGGAATGAAATATTTAATGAAGAATCAATGAATGAATGAACGATGTTCACTGAGCTAGGAGTTTTGGAGTAGGGAATCCAATATTATTTCTTTTCTATATTTTCAGTATCAAGTTCTTTTTCTGGACTATTAGGCACTTACAATTTTGAGACCCTCACAAATTATGACTCTTTTTGCTGCCTGTCTGCCTATTCTCACTGCCTTCACTCTTGTTCAGGTACAAATTATATCACCCTCAAATTATTATTATTTGCTTTAAGATTTTTTTACTGATTTTTAGAGAGAGAAGAAGGAGAGGAAGAGAGAAGAACGTCGATGTGAGAGCAAAACAGCAATCTTTTAGAGAGAGAAGAAGGGAGAGGAAGAGAGAAGAAGGTCAATGTGAGAGCAAAACAGTAATTGGCTGCCTCCTGCATACTTCCTATCAGGGATCA
>NW_006296583.1:0-354 GCF_000327345.1 Myotis davidii | reverse complement strand
GAACAATAAAGATTTAATTTTAAAAAAAAAGTTAAAACAGTATTTTATGTCAGCCGGTGTTGCTCAGGGGTTGAGTGTGCACCTATGAAGCAGGAGGTCACAGCTTGATTCCTGGTCAGGGCACATGGCCAGGTGCTGGTTCAATCCCCATTTCAGGGAGGGGGTGGGCATGCAGGAGGCAGCTGATCAATCATTCTCTATCATTGATGCTTCTATCTCTCTCTCCCTCTCTCCTCCTTTCTGAAATCAATAAAAATATATTTAAAAACAAGCAAACCAAAAACGTATTTCATCCTGGATGAAACGACAGAGATGAATACCAAACCCTAAAGGGTGAAGGATATGAATCATATT
>NW_006296582.1:0-214 GCF_000327345.1 Myotis davidii | reverse complement strand
CATTTCAATGACCAGCGTTCTCATTGTTTTATCACTTGAGGTTCCTCAACAGATACTACCCTCTCCAAAGAAGAGAACGAATGTTTGGGGGATTACTGGTGTTTTATGCTGATCATCTCTTTCCTTTGAGGATTTACAAGAGATGCCAGGGCACATCTCCTGAAGGCTCTAGGTAGCCCTCTGTTTGGCTTTAACATATAGCTCTGTGTGCATT
>NW_006296581.1:0-783 GCF_000327345.1 Myotis davidii | reverse complement strand
GTGAAAAATCCGAGGCAGGATCAAACCAGCATCACAAAGTGAGTTCAGTGGCAGAGGAAATCAATGAGAAGGGCCATGGGAGGCTGCTGAGGCAACCCCTGCTGGCCTTTGTGGAAGGTATGTCATTCTTGGGTATTCGGAGATGATCTTTAGAGGTTAGAAACAAAGCAAACAGGGCACCAACAGCATTCTCACCCCTCTGAACAAAGGCTCCAAATTCTTCTAGTGCTTCTTGGTCTGTTATCATCATGTACCTTCCAACATGCATTTGCCCCATCATCCACTGTCCATCATGGAGGGGCAGAACCAGGCTGATGCTTCCCAGAGTTGAAGCACCTGCCTCAGGCAGCTTAGCCCAGTCATAGGATTCCTGGGCTAACCACCTGTCCGCAAGGAACCACCATCCTCCACCATCTCCACAGCATGTCAACATAGAGATGGGAAAGGGTTAGGATAAGTACTGTCCTGATTTTTTCAAACATTTCCATTTTCATGTTTGGCAGTGTGCACAATCAACTTCTTAATGACTGGCTGCATATAACATAATTGGTTAAGAGCACAGAATGAGCCAGAGAGTGTGAGTTTGAATCCCGACTCTGTCACTTACTTTCTAACTGTGGATAATTACTTAATTTTTCTAGGCCTATCTTGGGTTAACTGGGGACACTATCCTATAAGACTGTTGTGAGGATTATAAGCAAATATAGAAAGTATTTAGAAGTATGTTTATTACATAGTGTTTTAAAAGCACTTGCTCTTATTTTAAATAGAACACTTAGTACT
>NW_006296580.1:1608-3068 GCF_000327345.1 Myotis davidii | reverse complement strand
AACGCAGGCCAGGCATCAGCATCCGACCCCCATCATGGGAACCAAGAGGTGGCAGGGCCTGCCTCCCTTGATCGCTATGGCGATCCGAGAGGGGTGTTGCAGGCCATGCAGTACCGTGGATCCCCAACATGGCAATCGAAGGGCGGGGTGGCCTGCAACCCTCAATTGCCATGGTGATCAGAGGACGGGAGTGCGGTGTTACAGGCCAGGCAACAACCGCGGACCACCAACGTGGCAATCGATTGGCGGATGTCCTGCATCCCTTGATTGGCATGCCAATTGAAGGGTGGGAGAGCTGGGTCGGAGGCCTCCAGCAAACCCTGACCCGTGCCATGGCAATCGAAAGGGTGGAGGTTGGGGGCGCAGGCCAGGCAGCACCTGGGGACATCCACCATGGCAATCTTAGGGCGGGATTGCCTGCATCCCTGGATTGCCATGGCGATCGGAAGGCGGGAGGGTGGTGTTGCATGCCACTCAGCAACCACGGACCCCCGGATGCTGGGGTTGCTAGCTGGTCTTCTTCCGGCGATCGCCATGTCAATTGGAGGGTGGAAGGGCTGTGGCGCAGGACAGGCAGCACCCTCAGACCCCTCCATGGCAATCATGGGTGGAAGGGCCAGAATGTAGGCCAAGCATCAACACCCGACCCCCACCATGGCAACCGAAAGTCAGGAGGACCTGCCTCCCTTGATCGCCATGGCGATCGGAGTGCGGTGTTGCAGGCCAGGAAGCAACCTCGGACTCCCAGGTGCTGAGGTTGCTAGCTGGCCTGTTCCTGGCGATCACCATGGGGATCGGAGAGGAGGATGGCCAGAGTGCAAGCCAGGCAGCAATCCTGGACCCCCACCGTGGCTATCGTAGGCAGGAGGGCCAGGGCGCAGGCCAGGCAACCACCACAGACCCTCACCATGGCGATCATAGGCGGTTGGGCCAGATGACAGTCCAGAAAGCAATCCTTGGCCCCCGCCATGACCATCGAAGTGTGCGAGGGCCAGAGAGCAGGTCATGCATCAACACCGGACCCCCACCATGGCAATCAAAGGGCAGGAGGGCTGGGGCGCAGGCTATGCAGCAACTGCGGACCCCCACCATGCCATCTTAGGGTGGGATTGCCTGCATCCCTGGATCGCCATGGCGATCAGAAAGCGGGAGGGCGTTGTTGCACGCCACTCAGCAACCATGGACCCCTGGATGCTTCGGTTGCTGGCTGGCCTGCTTCCAGGGATTGCCATGGAGATCGGAGGGTGTGTGGGCCAAGGCGCAAGCCAGGCAGCCATCCCGGACCCCCAGCACAGCAATCAAGGGTGGAATGGCCAGAGCATAGGAAAGGGAGCAACCCCGGAGCCCCTCCATGGACATTGAAGGGCGGGAGGGCCAGAGAGCACGCCATGAATCAACCTCGGACCCCCGCCATGGCAATCAAAGGGAAGGAGGGCTGGGGCAAAGGACAGGCAGCAACC
>NW_006296580.1:0-795 GCF_000327345.1 Myotis davidii | reverse complement strand
GGGAGGGTGGGATGGCCTGTGTCCCTCGATCGCCATGGCGATCAAAGTGGAGGAAGACAGGATTACAGGCCAGGCAGCAGCCCCGGATCCCCGGGTGCCGGGGTTGCTGGCTGGCCTGCTTCTAGCGATCTCCATGGTGATCGGAGGGCGGGAAGGCCAGAGCGCAGGCTAGGCAGCAACCCCGGACCCCCTGCCATGGTGAAGGGAGGGCGGGAAGGATGGGGCCAGGCAAGGCAGCAAACCCAAAGTCCCACCATGGCGATCGAGGGTGGGAGGTCCATTGCGCAGGCCAGGCAGCAACTCCAGACCCCAGCCATGGACATTGGTGGGCGCGAGGGTCAGAGCGTAGGCCATGCATCAACACCAGACCCTCACCATGGCAATCGAAGGGCAGAATGGCCTGCATCCCTCGATCGTCATGGCGATCAGAGGGCAGTGGTGCATGCCAGGCAGCAACCGAGGCCCCCCCGGGTACCGGGGTTGCTGGCTGGACTGATTCCGGTGCTCGCCATGTCAATCTGATGTGGGGAGGGCCAGAGCGCAGGCCATGCATCAACCTCGGACCCCCACCATGGCAATCGAAGGGAGGGGTGGTCGAGGCGCTGTCCAGGCAGCAAACCCGGACCCCCACCATTGCATTCGAAGGGCGGGATGGCCTGCATCCCTCGATCGCCATGGTGATCAGAAGGTGGGAGGATGGTATTGCAGGCCAGGCAGCAACCTCAGACCCCCACCATGGCAATCAAAGCTGGGAGGTCCTGAGCCCTGTCCAGGCAGTAACTCCGATCCCCCACC
>NW_006296579.1:0-262 GCF_000327345.1 Myotis davidii | reverse complement strand
TAAAAAATCAATAAAAAATATATATATTTTAAAGAATAGCCTGTTGTTCTGAAGCTCAGATGACCACTGACTTTGCAATAGGTACCTTAAGTGGGGGGAGCAGTGAGTCCTTATAACCCATCCTAAGGTCGATGTGGTCAGATTCAAGTTCTCGCTGCAATTTACACGGAGCGGGCCCTTCATGCGGGTCGCAGCTGAACCACGGGACCCCTCCAGGGGCGAACATTCCAGCAGGGGTCCTCAAACTTTTTTAACAGGGGGC
>NW_006296578.1:34579-35169 GCF_000327345.1 Myotis davidii | reverse complement strand
CAAAAAAAAAAAAA
Source organism: Myotis davidii (assembly GCF_000327345.1). Lineage (NCBI taxonomy): Eukaryota > Metazoa > Chordata > Mammalia > Chiroptera > Vespertilionidae > Myotis > Myotis davidii. The sequence goes on along the minus strand of NW_006296578.1, from coordinate 35,155 downwards.
AAAAAACAAGAAAGACAGTTAATAAATTGTCAAACCTTCCAACTTAAATAATTAGAAAGAGATCAACAAGAAAATCCCGCAGTATACAGAGTGAAGGATATAATAAAGACCAGAGCAGAAATAAACACATAGAGACCAAAAGTACAATACAAAAGATCAATGAAACCAAGAGCTGGTTCTTTGAAAGGATAAAAAAGATCGATCAACCTCTCACCAGGCTCACCAAAAAACAAAGAGAGAGGACCCAAGTAAACAAAATCAGAAATGAAAGAGGTGCAGTAACAACTGACCCTACTGATACACAAAGGATTGTAAAAAAATACTACAAACAACTCTACTCCAACAAACTGGACAACCTCGACAAAACTGACACATTCCTAAAAGAATGCAAGCTTCCAAAACTCAATCAGGAAGGATCAAAAAACCTGAATATGCTGATAACTACTGATGAAATTGAAACAGTTATCAAAAAGCTTCCAGCAAACTAAAGCCCTGGACCAGATGGCTTCACAGGGATGTTTTACCAAACATTCAAAGAAGAAATAAAACCAATCTTTCTCAGATTATTCAAAAACA
>NW_006296578.1:25217-33550 GCF_000327345.1 Myotis davidii | reverse complement strand
CTCCAAAAAACTGGACAACTTCGATGAAATGGACACATTCCTAGAAAAATAGAAGCTTCCAAAACTCAATCAGAAAGAATCAAAAAACCTGAAAAGCTGATAACTACTGATGAAATTGGAACAGTAATCAAAAAGCTTCCAGCAAACAAAAGCCCTGGACCAGATTGCTTCACAGGGGAGTTTAATGAACATTCAAAGAAGAACTAAAACCAGTCCTTCCCAGACTATTCCAAAACTTTCAAAAGGAAGGCACACTTCCAAGCTTTTTCTATAAGTCTAGCATTACCCTGATCCCAAAACCAGATAAAGACACCACAAAGAAAGATAAATACAGGCCAATATCCCTGATGGATATAAATGTTAAAATCCTCACCAAAATTTTAGCAAACTGGATCCAGCATTACATTAGAAAAATCATACACCATGAGCAACTGGGATTTATTCCAGGGATGGAAGGCTCATACAATATCTGCAAATCAATAAATGTGATACATCAAATAAACAAACTGAGAGACAAAAATCACATAATCATATCAATTGATGCAGAAAAGGCATTTGACAAAGTCCAACCACTTTTCTGATAAAAACGCTCAGCAAAATGGGAATAGAAGGCTCATACCTCAACATCATAAAAGCCTTATATGACAAACCTACAGCCAACATCATGTTCAATGGGAAAAAACTAAAACCATTTCCCTTAAGAACAGGAACAAGACAGGGATGCTTTCTCACTTCTGTTCAACATAGTTCTAGTGGTACTATTTATAGTGATCAGACAAAAAGGAGAAATAAAAGTCATCCAAATTGGGAAAGAAGTACAATTGTCATTATTTGCAGATGACATGATACAGTACATAGAAAATTCTAAAGACTCCATCAAAAAATTGGTAGATGTAATAAATGAATTTGGCAATGTAGCAGGATACAAAATTAATGCCAAGAAATCTATGGCATTTCTATAAACTAATAGTGAACTTACAGAAAGAGAAATTACAAAAACAATCCCATTTACCATTGCACAAAAAAATTAAGATATCTAGGAATAAACTTAACAAAGGAGGTAAAAGACCTCTACTCAGAAAACTACAGGATGTTGAAATAAGAGATAGAGGAAGACATAAACTGATGGAAGAACATACCATGTTCATGGATGGGTAGAATCAACATCATTAAAATGTCCATACTACCCAAAGCAATCCATAGATTCAATGCACTCCCCATTAAAACACCGATGACATATTTCACAGATCTAGAAAGAACTCTCCAAAAATTCATCTGGAAAAAAATCAAACAAAAACAACAACAACAACAAAAAGGAATAGCTGCAGCAATCCTGAGAAAGAAGAACAAAGTAGGCGGGATCTCAATACCAGATGTCAAGATGTATTACAAAGCCACTATTCTCAAAACTGCATGGTACTGGCACAAGAACAGACATATAGATCAAGGTATAGAATAGAGAACCCAGAAATCGACCTGAACCAATATGCTCAATTAATATTTGACAAAGGAGGCATGAACATACAGTGGAGTCAAGAGGGAGCCACATGCGGCTCTTTGGCCCTTTGAGTGTGGCTCTTCCACAAAATACTATGTGTGGGCACGCACATACAGTGTGGTTGAAACTTCGTGGCCCATGTGCAGAAGTCAACAAAACAACAAGAAAGCCCACTGCATGGGAGAACATATTTGCCAATGTTATCACCAGTAAGGGTTTAATCTCCAACATCTACAGGGAACGGATGCAAATTAACAAAAGGAAGACTAACAACCCAATCAAAACATGGGCAACGGATGTAAATAGATAATTTTCAATAGAAGACATTAGGAAGGCCAAGAGACATATAAAAACCTCAGAGGGAAGGTAAGGGAGAATGGGGGTAAGGGGGAGAGATCAACCAAAGGACTTGTATTCATGCATATAAGCATAAGTGATGGACTCTGACAATAGAGGGTGAGGGTGAGGGAAGGACTGGGGGGATGAAGGGACAATGTGGGGATAAAAACACATTTGTAATACCTTAACCAATAAAAATTAAAAAAATAAACTATGGTAAATCTATTAAACGGAATACCATGCAGAAGTAAAAAAAAAAAAAAGAAAGAAATAACTCTTACCATTTGCAACAGCATGGATGGACCTAGAGAACATTTTGCTAAGAGAAATAAGCCAGTCAGAAAAGATAGTATCACGTGATCTCACTCATATGTGGAATCTAATGACCAACATAAACTGATGAACAAAAATAGACCCAGAGACATAGAAACATCAAACAGACTGTCAAACCTCAGAGGGAAGGCAGGGGAGGTTGGAGGGGGGAAGAGATCAACCACTGAACTCATATGTGTATGTGCATAACCCAAGGACACAGACAGTGGGTGTTGGAAGGCTTGGGGTGGGGAGAGGTTGGGAGAGGGCAATGGGAAAAATTATTGTTGTAATATTTTCAATAATAAATATTTATTAAAAATGTTAGAACAAATAAATTAAGTAAAGTTTCAGGATATTATATCAACATATAAAATATCATTTGAGTTTTTATATACTAACAACAAACTATCAGACAAGGAAAGTATGAAAATTCCATTTATGATAGCACTGAAAATAATAAAATACTTAAGAATAAATTGAACTAAGTAGACTAAAGATTTATATACTGAAAACCAAAACACATTGATGAAAGAAATTAAAGAAGGTACAAGAAATATAAAGTCATCCTGTTTTTATGGATTAGAAGACTTAATATTATGAAAATGTCAAAGTAATCTACAGATTAACTGCAATCTCTATCAAAATCACAATAACATTTTTAAATAAATAGAAAAAAAATAGTTATAAATTCAGATGAAACCACAAATCATCATGAATAGACAAACCAATCTTGATAAATTACAATACTAGAGGCATATATCTTCCTAATTTCAAAATACATTATAAAGGTGCTGTAAACAAAACAGTTTGTCACTGGCATAAAGACAGTCATATAGCCCGTGGTCGGCAAACTGCAGCTCACGAGCCACATGCGGCTCTTTGGCCCCTTGAGTGTGGCTCTTCCTAAGCCTTTAGGAGTACCCTAATTAAGTTAATAACAATGTACCTACCTATATAATTTAAGTTTAAAAAAATTGGCTCTCAAAAGAAATTTCAATTGTTGTACTGTTGATATTTGGCTCTGTTGACTAATGAGTTTGCCGACCACTGATATAGACCAATGGAAAACAATAGATCATAAATAATTTTACACATCTATGGACAATTTATCTTTTTCTTAACTTATATTTTTAAAATTTTTATTGATTAAGTTATTACATATATGTCCTTAATCTCATATGAACCCCCATCCCCCCCACTTTGACAAATGTGCCAAGAATTCACAATGGAGAGCAGATAAACTCTTCCAAAAAAGGTGTTGGTAAAACTGGATATCCACATGGAAAATAATAAAATGGAACTTAATCTTATACCATACACAAAAAGTGACTGAAACAGTATTAAAAATTTGAACATAAAACATGAAACTGGACAACTACTTGAATAAAACTTATGGGGAAAGTTTTATGGCATTGGTCTTTGCAATCATTTCCTGGGTATGACATCAAATACATAGGCAAACAAAGACAAATGGGACTATATCAAACTAAAAACCTTCTTCACAACAATGGAAACAATAAAAAAAATTAAAGGTAACCTACAGAATGGCAGAAAATATTTGCAAACTATATATCTGGTAAGAGATTAAATTACAAAATGTGTAAGGAACTCATACAATTGAACAGCAAAATAACCAATAGTCTGACTTTAAAAAATTGACTGACTGGAGAAATTTCTCAAAAAACCATAACAGAAAACATACAAATGACCAAGAAGTATGAAATAATACTCAACATCAGTAATCATCAGGGAAATGTAAATGTAAATCAAAACCACAATGATGTGGTCAACATGGCTATTTATTTTAAAAAGAATAGACAATCATGTTGGTAAGTATGTGGAGAAACTGAAATCCTTGTACATTATCTTTGGAAAATGTGAAATGGTTTAGCTACTATGGAGAACAGTATAGGGTTCCTTAGAAAATTACAAATAGAACTACCATATGATCTAGCAATCCTAGGTATTTATTTAAAATAATTGAAAACAGAATATCAAAGAGCAATTAGAACTATCATATTAATTGAGCTACTATTCATAATACCCAAGATATTGAAACAACCTAAATGTACATCAACACGTAAATGAATAAAGAAAATGTAGTATATACATACAATGGAATATAATTTAGTCTCAATAAGAAAATTCATCATTATGCAACAACATGGATGAAGTTTGAGATCATATGCTACATGAAATAAGCCAATCACAGAAAAAAATACTGCATAATTCCACTTAAAGTATCTAATATAGTCACATTTATAGAATCAATTACTTATTTTGCTTTTGAGTTGTATGAGTTCCTTACATATTTTGTAGATTAATCTCTTACAGAATATATAGGGGCTGTGACAAGGTTAAAATGGGGAGTTACCAATCAATGAGAATACAATTTCAGTTAAGCAAAATGAATCAGGTTTTAGAGATCTTCTTTCCAACATACCACATATAGTTAATTATGTTGTATTGTGCACTTTATGACATCTTTATGTCACCCTTTTGCTGGAAGGAATCTCATGGTACAGATATACTTTATCTAAATTTGGAACTTTAAACTACCTTAAATATATTAAAAACTATCAAGGTATATACAGGGCTAGCTATGCACAACTATTACTAAGAAGTCTGCAGATAACATCTTAAATGTTTGAAATTCATAATAAAAGGTAAGAAATGTAGTGGAAAGAATAGTGTCAATTCCTCTATGGATAGAAGTGACCACCAGCTGGATTAATTATGGCTAAATGCTAAGTTAACTGCCAAATGGATTGTCCAATTCAGTTCTCAGATTGAAATCACCAGTTTGAAACAAGAATCATTTATAGTAGCTGCTCCCTGGAAAATATGGGAAGTTCTTCATTCTCCAGGCTTTCATCCTGAAGCAAAGAAAGCACTCTGAAGCGATTCCTACAGCAGGATTTCTACAAGATCCTAGTGGGGAAGAAATGACAACCATGCATATTTGTTTATTGGTTTATTGCTCCATTTGAACAACATATTTTTGAACAATAATATTTTGATGTTAACATTTTAAGAATCAATTGAAACTGAAACCAAATACCTTTTAAAGTTACTGTAACAACCATTTTTAGATCAATCTGTGTTCTTTATAGACATTTTATTGTCTAAGAAATGCAATTAGGTCTAAATAGGTCAACTTAGTGACATTCATGATATGATTCATTAAATAAAAAAATCTTTTTTTCCACTTCCAGCTCTTGCTTCTTGCAAATAACTTAGATATTACTTCTCAAATGGTTCCAACTGCACCTGAATGCTGCTGGTGAACGGAAAATTTCCAAAAACCTCTTTGAAGATGATTGATAGTTAATATCCATCCCTCAATCATTCACATAGATTTTGCAAAAGGAAGCTGTTGTTCCTCAATTTACTTCAGCAATTCCTTGGTTTATGTGGTAAATTAGGCATGTGCTAATCAAATGGAGGAGGGGGGTGCAAATAAGAAACTAACTTAAAAGCTAAAGCCATATTGTGAATGGAATTATAAAAATGATATAAGTATATTAAAAGGTTCATGAATCAGTTCAAACCAAAGTTTTATAAATTGTAAAAGGTTCATAATCAAATATTTATGGCACTCTCTCTGCAGTGTTTGAAAAATTAAATTATTAAAAGCAAATATTGTAGCAAATAGGTTCTCATCCATCTCAATAAAAGTTACATTTCACTATCACTGTCATATTATTACTTTTTTTGCTTTCAGTCTTTTAAGATTGAGGAAAATTGTAACAAACTCTAGTAACAAATCAAAGCTTTTCAATGTGATTTACTTTGTGAGTAATTTCTAATTGATTCAGACTGATGGTACTGCACAGTTTGATGTATTGCTGAAGCAAGGAGATACTTTGGACCAAGTAAATTTATAAGCTCCTCTCCTGGAGAGAAAAATGGCTGCTATATTTCATGTTGTCATTTTTAGTTGTAACAAGGTAGTTGTATACCTGTGTGGATTGTTACAAAAGAAAGCCAAACAATGTGTACACCTGTAACCGTCTCACCAAACCTATCAATTTCCATTTTGGCAGGCCTATATTCTATTTGCTCAAAATTAAGGATTTAAACAAAATTGCAAAATTAAACCAAAAGGGCCAATCTCATATATAAGAAGCAAAGTTGCCTTGCAATATCACTCAGCCACCTACAGCTCAGAGTTCATATCTTGTTAACATCACTAAAATTAGAACCATGAATGGCTTTGTTTTATGTTTTGGTTTGATCACTTCTGTTACTGTTGAGATATACTCTGTGCTTTGTTCAAAAAGTTTGAATGCTATTATTCTGGATATGGATCCAAATACTTTGAAAATGGCTTGGCGGGGGGAAGATTGTGCCTGTGTGTTTTACTTGCTCAAAAGGTCAGAAGCACTTCAATTCAGTGACAAATTGCCTTATTTTACAACAGATTTAACACTGGAATTTGAAAACAGCTCTGTCTGACACACTTTTAGGTTTGAACTAAGAATCTTCACCCAACGTGTATGTTCCTTGGCTGATAGATGTGTGTAGAGGGTGGGGGTGGGGGTGGTGCAAAAGAGATAAAACAAAAAACAATTTTTCATCTTTTCTCATCTTATCCATTACAGGATGGAATATCCCAGAGACCTGATTTGGAAAGGTTCTCTTCAAATCTCACCATATAACGGAAACCTCTCTATGGTAATCTTGTTCCTCTTCAGCTAGGTATTATGCCATCTGGCTAAGTAACCATTTGCTATCTCTGCTGTTCCCTAATGTACTATAAGAGGTGTCCCTAGGCCAACATAAAGACTTGAGAGGCAGTGGCATAAGATTCTTTAGAGGATTCTAGCATATCAAAGGCTGTAACAAGTCTAGTAAGTTATAGCTGAGTAATTGTGAAAACATAATGGGATTTCAATACCTTCAAATTGCCCAATTGTTTGGAATTCCAAACACTAACTTGTCATTAAAAGAGGAACTTTTCATATTCAAGTTTAGGGGTCCAGGAAACAGTAGGGTAGATAATGAAGACAATTATTTATGTAATTTAGAAAAGTAAACTGTGAATATTATGCTTAAAATAAACATTTTAGGCATTTTTTATTATAAGTAAATCAAACTCCCTCTCCATTCTTCCTATCTTTGTCCATTGTCAGACTCCTTTTTTGCTTTTTGATTTGTAAAATGACCACTATTTTGAAATTTAAAACTGATTTATTTCTGAGTCATCCTTTTTTCCTTAATCCCTCTGTCAAACTTGCCACTAAATCATTTCATTTATTTTTTTCTGAAAATGCCACAGATTAATTTATCCTTATCCATTCCCACTGTTAGTTCAGAATGTCCCAAAACTCATATGTGAATTATTACCACTGACATCTATTTCCCTAAAATCAAGGCTCTCCTATATGCCATCCATTTTATTTACTAGTATTATAATCAGGATGCATTTTCTAATGTACCTGCAAGCACAAATATACCCCATATTGACTACTACATCGAGGACAGATTATTTTGTCCAATCTTATCTCTCCCTTTTCTGCTTAGCTATATCTTTCTTTTATACTCATTATGGTTATTCTTGTGCTTTTTCATGCTGCTACCCTCAACTGAAATGTCATGAGTCTTAATCTCTACTTTCTTATGGTTGACAGTTCTTCAAGGTCTGAGTTAAGCCTCACTTTCACAAAGCCTTATATTTCAATCCACATTAATCTCTCCATGCATAAACTTAGCAGGGTAGTGAGTGTTTAATGCTTCCTGATAGAAGAAGTCAATTGTTTGTTTTCAGGATCTTTAAATTTTCTATTATATTATTCGTTATATTTGAGATATATATCTCTTACATTAATAAAGATTCATAATTGTAATGCATTTGGGCACAGTGTCAAAAGAGAAGAAAGCCACAAAGAAATGCTATATATAGGAACATCTACACTAATAAAAGAGAAAAATGGTAATTGGCGTATGACGCTACCCTTTTCATTGGCTAATCAGGGCTATATGCAAATTAACTGGCAACTAAGATTGGCAGTTAACTGCCAACTAAGATTGGCAGTTAACTGCCAGCAAGATGGTGGTTAATTTGCATATGTAGGCACAATGCAGGGAGGAGAAAGGGAAAGCAGGAAGAAGCCCCCTGCCACTGACAGTGATCAGAAACCCAGGGGGGAGCTAAGAGCTGGGGGGCAGGGCAAAGGTG
>NW_006296578.1:21595-24865 GCF_000327345.1 Myotis davidii | reverse complement strand
CAGGCCTTGTCTTGGGGCAGAACCAGTGATGGGGGGAAATGAGTGTCCCCTGCCCAGGCCTGACGCCTCTGGCGGAGGGGTCAGGCCTGGGCAAGGGGCTGATCCTGCGATTGGAGGGTGATGGGGGTCAACACCTGAGGGCTCCCAGTATGTGAGAGGGGGCAGGCTGGGCTGAGGGACACTCCCCCCACACACAACCAGTGCATGAATTTCGTGCACCGGGCCCCTAGTATATTTATAAAAACACATAGGAAAATGGCAGGAAAGATACTAGCTTCAAAGTGATTACTTCCAAGGAAGGGAGCAAGACTGACAGAAAGGTCAGTAAAGGAGATCTTTTATGTTTTATCATAAACTAGTGGCCCAGTGCATGAAATTCATGCACATTAAAAGGGAATTAATTAGAGGAAATATTTTAATATTGCTATTTCCCCTTTATAATAGAATTGTCAGAGATGAAAGAAAATTAGTAAAATATATATGAAAATCTTCCTCCTGTCAGAGTCCGGGGCATGCCGTGGGACCCAGAGTCAAGTCCCCACCCACCTACATGCACCTCGAAATCACGTGAGACCCAGACCTGGCCAGCCCAACCCCTGTCAAGCCCTGCTGTGCAGAGGGCACAGCCTCAGGTCCCCAGGCTCAGCACTGGGGGTTCGGCCTGAGGTCCCCATCAAGCCCCGCTGGGTCAGGGGAACGGCCTCAGGTCCCCCAGCTGGGCACCAGGGCAGGGTTCATGGCCTAAGGTCCCACAGTCAAGCCTTGCTGGGCCAGGGGTGTAGCCTCAGGTCCCCTACCCCAGTACGGTGCCACACAGCTTCAGGTCCCTGTTGATGGCTCGTTACGGCTCATTAAGGGAACCCTGCCTCCGCTGTGGGTGCTGACATCTTGTGATGACGTGATGGAGTAAGGGTCAATTTGCATATTACTGCTTCATTATATAGGAGACCAGTGGCCCAGTGCATGGATTTGTGCACATTGAAAGGAAATTCAGTAATTATGTTACTGCAAAAAATTACATGTCAAAATAGTATATATAATATCTTAGTATTATAAAATTAAAACACATGTGTGCTTGGCACTAGAAGAGATTTATATGTGTCATACATGTGCCCGTCAATGTTTATTTTTAAATTTCCAGTGTGCGTCATATGTACCACCGGTTGGTTAGTCAGTTGGACAGTCAGACAGAGGTATAGTGAGTCACTTAGCCCACTTAGCCTATATATATATATATATATAGAGAGAGAGAGAGAGAGAGAGAGAGAGAGAGAGAGAGAGAGAGAGATACCTATGCTTCAGATGGTCTATAACTTACAATGGTTCACTTATGATTTTTCAACTTGTTATTGGTGAGAAAGTGATGTGATATGCATTCAGTAGAAACTGAACTTTGAATTTTTAATTATGATCCTTTCCTGAGCTAGCAATATGTGGTAGAATACTCTCTCATAATGCTAAGCAGCAGCAGGCAGCCACAGCTCCCAGTCAATGATGAAATCAGGAGGGTAAACTGATACTCTACAGTGTATTGTGTTGCCTGTGTTTTTAGATATTGTGTTCTGACCACCTTTAAGGTAGGTTAGGCTAGTCTATGATGCTTTGTAGGCTATGTGGATTAAATGCTTTTTAAATTTACAATATTTTCAATTTATGTTGGGTATCATACTAAGTGAATAAGTCAGGCAGACGAAGACACATACCAGTTGGTTTTACTTATGTGTAGAATCTAAAAAAAAAAAAAAGAAACCCACACAAAACAAACAAACAGAGACAAAACAAAAATAGATTTATAGAAACAACAAAGACAAAAGTGATTGTTGCCAGATGGGTGGGAAGTGAGGGGATAGCTGAAAAAGGTGAAGGGCAATATAGTCAATGATAGTATGGTAAGTTTGCATGATGACATTGTGAGGTATAAAAATGGTGAATCACTATGTTGTACATTTAAAATTAATATAGCTAATATAATATGGTATACTAACTATACTTAACTAAAAATTAAAAAAAAATGCTATTCCCATAGCACCTTTCAAGTACACAATACAATACTGTTTACTATAATCATGCTGTACATTAGATCCCTGGAACTTATTCCTCTCCTAACTAGAAGTTTGTAGACTTTATTGAGCATCTTCACATTTCTACCATCCCAAAGTCCCTGACAACCATCATTCTATTGTCTACTTCTTTGAGTTTAACTTTCTTAGAATCCACATATAAGTGAGATCATAAACTATTTACTTTTCTCTGATTTATTTCACTTAACATATTCCCTTAATATCCATCCACATTGTTACAAATGACTGGGTTTCCTTCCTTTTTGGGCTGGATAATATTCCATTATATATATTCTAATCTGACATGAGTTCAATAGTTCCAAAATTATATTCAAAATAAATAATTCTGTGGATGTGGAAGAAATAGGCAAGATCTTTCTTGTATTCGTTTGTTGAAATAATTTTAGAGTGAAATTCACATCTCTTTGCTTTAACTTTTCTTTTTTATATTTTACTTTTTTCTTTTTAATCAAATTTATTGGAGTGGCATTAGTTAATAAGTTTATATAGTATTCAAGTATAGATTTCTATGATACAGTATCTGTATATTGCATTGTGTCCCCACTACCAAAAGTCAAATCATTTTCTATCACTTTATATTTGGCTCCCATTCCCTGTTATTACACCCCCATATCCCTGCCCTCTGATAAACACAATGCTGTTGTCTGTGTCTCTGAGTTTCAGTTTTATGTGCCACATATGAGTGAAATCACAGTTCTTAACTCTTTCTGACTGACTTATTTCATTAGCATAATATTCTCAAGGTTCATCCATGTTGTCGCAAATGGCAGTATTTCATCTTTTCTCATGGCTATGTAACACATCTACTTTATCTAATCATCTATTGAAGGATACTTTGGTTGCTTCCATGTCTCAGCTACTGTCAATAGTGCTGCAATGAACATAGGGGTGTATCTATCTTTGCAAATAAATGTTTTCAAATTTTGAGGGTAGATACCCAGAAGAAGGATTGCTGTGTCATATGGTAACTCTATTCTTATTTTTTAAGGAAATGGCCACTATTTTCAATAGTGGCTATACATGTTTACATCCCCCACTAGCAGTGAATGAGAGTGCTTTTTTCTCCACAACTTCTCTAACACTTTTTACTTGTCTTGTTGATAATAGCCATTCTAACAGGTGTAAGATGGTATCTCATTGTAGTTTTGATTTACATTTCCCTAATATATGCGTTAGCTATTTGTATGTC
>NW_006296578.1:6795-21287 GCF_000327345.1 Myotis davidii | reverse complement strand
AGAAACAATGATGTGAGAGAGAAACGAGGATCAGTTGCCTCCTGTGCATGGCATGATTAGGAATAGAACCTGCAACTTTTTGGTTTACAGTACGAAGCTCCAAACAACTGAACCACCCCACCAAGGTTTTGCCCATTTTTGAATTGGCTTGTTTTTTGTTTGTTTGTTTGTTTTTTTGTTTTGTTTTTTTAGTATTGAGTTGTATGAGTTCTTTATATATTTTGGATATTAACCCCTTGTCTGAGCTGTTGTTTGTAAATGTCATTTCCCATTAGGTTGGTTGGTTTTTTTTTTTTTATTTTGTTTTGATGGTTGTTTCTTTCACTGTGCATAAGCTTCTTATATTGATACAGACACATTCATTTTATTTTCTTTACTTCCCTTGCCTTTGGGGTCAAATTCATAAAATCTTCTCTAAGACCAACGTTTCTGGGTTTAGTACCTACTTTTTCTTCTATGTAATTTATTGTTTCAGATCTTATATTTAGGTTTTTGATCAATTTAAATCAATTTTTGTACATGGGACAAACTATAGTCTCATTTTATTTTATTTTTTTGCATGTGGCTTTCTAATTTTCTAAGTAACATTTATTGAAGAGGCTTTCTTTTATCCATTGTAGGTTTTTGTCTCCTTTGCCAAAAATAATTTGCCCATGTATATGTGGTTTTATTTCAAGGTTCTCAGTTCTATTCCATTAATCTGTGTGTCTGTTTTTCTACCAATATCATGCTGTTTTGATTATCTTTGCTCTGTAGTATAATTTGAAGTCAGGTAGTTTGATACCTCTGGCTTCATTATTTTTTTCTTCAGGATTGCTTTGGCTCTTAGGGGTATTTTGTGGTTTTCTAAAAATCTACTGATTTTTGTTCTATTTATTTAAAAAATACATTGGGATTTTGATGGGGATTGTTTTAAACTGGTATACTGTATTGCTTTGGGTAATATAGACATTTTAACTATGTTGATCCTTCCAGCCCATAAATGTGGAATAGCTTTCTATTTAATTGCACCTTTTTCAATCTCTTTTAATAAATAGAAAAAAATTATCAATTATAGTTTGCATTCACTATTATTTTTTATTAGTTTCAGGTGCACTCTATAGTGATTAGACAATCATATATTTTATAAAGTGTTCCCCTTGATATTTCCAGTAACAAATGGACAACATACATAGTTATTACGATATTACTGACATTTCATATGTTATACTTTACACCTCCATGCCTATTTTGTAGCTACCAATCTGTGCATCTCAATCCCTTCACCGTTTTCTTCCAGTCTCCCAACAGCCCTCCCTTCTGGCAACCATTAGTCTGTTCTCTATTTCTATGATTCTGTTTCTGGTTTTTTTGTTTATATTGTTCTTTAGTTTCCACATATGAGTGAAATCATATGGTATTTTTCTTTCTCTGACTGACTTATTTCACATAATATAATGCCCTCTAGGTCCATCTATGTTGTTTCAAATGGTGAGACTTTGTTCAGGTTTTATGGCTGAGTAATATTCCATTGTATATATGTACCACAGCTTTTCATTCACTCATCTCTTGATGAGCATTTGTGTTGGTTTCATAGTTTGGCTATTGTATGTAATGCTGTAATGAACATGGTAATACATACATTATTTTGAATTAATGTTTTGGATTTCTTCAGATATATATCCAGAAGTAGAATTGTTGGGTCATAAGGCAATTTCATTTTTAATTTTTTAAGAAACCTCCATATTGTTTTCCATAATGGCTGCACTAATCTGAATTCCCAGTGCATGTGTCAAATATGAGTAGACTTTATATATATGTTTAATTTGGGACACTCAATTGTGTTCTTTTGGTTTGTTTCTATTTTTGTGGCAACAACATTCTGTTTTGATTACTATTGCTTTCAAATGTAGTTTGAGGTACCATCTCACACCTGTCAGAATTGTTATGATCAACAAATCAACAAATGACAAGTGCTAGCGGGGATGCAGAGAAAAATGTACCCTCATGCACTGCTGGTGGGAATGCAGACTGGTGCAGCCACTCTGGAAAACAATATAGCATTTCCTCAAAAAACTAAAAATGGAACTCCCATTTGATCCAGTGATCCCACTTCTAGGGATATATCACAAGAAACTAGAAACACCAATCAGAAAGGATATATGCACCCCTATGTTCATAGCAGCACAATTTACAATAGCTAAGATTTGGAAACAGCCTAAGTGCCCATCAGCAGATGAGTGGATCAGAAAACTGTGGTACATCTACACAATGGAATACTACGCTGCTGTAAAAAGGAAGGAACTCCTACTATTTGGAACAGCATGGATGGACCTGGAGAGTATTATGCTAATCAAAATAATTAGAGAAAGATAAATATCACATGATCTCACTCATATGTGGAACATATTAAGTTAATGATTTACAGTTACCATGTGCTCATCTGGAAGGGTTCTTGGTAAAGGGATACAGCAGAATATATTTCACAAAATCCAGAGTTTAATATATATCCCTTTGGCTGATAGTAAAATTCTAACATGTGGTTCTCTAAAGAGTTATATAATTTAGCTATGAAAATAATATCTACAGACTCTCATATCTCTGCAAAAGCTATTTTTTCATTGCACATTTTTCATAACATGACCAATTAAGTGCAAAATTGAAGGAGCTGATTTGTGCACATAGATGTGTATGTCCTGGATAAATTTTCCTTTTATTTACAAGACTTGTCATTTAGAAGCAAATATTGGACAGATTTTCCATGCACTAAGTATGACTCTTAGTAGGTGCTGAAAATATAAGATTGGTACATAATGTTTAAAATGAATATGCCATCAGCAATGTATAATATTTTGTTCAAGCATTGTGTATTTTTTAAAACATTTGAAAATATTCCTTTTAAAAGAATTATAAAATGACTGAAGGGTTTAGGTGCTGGAAGCTGGTCCATCCTTGCTGCTTGACACAGTCACTGCAAGAAAGAAACATCTGCACAGCATATGTTTCAAGGGACCTGGCGTATATAGCATACTGTTCTCACCAGGTGGGTAATTAATCACTTTAACTATGAACAATCATGCTTAAGCTACATAATCTTCACTCCCTGGAATGGAGATAAGAAACGCCCTAACCTTTGCAATAGAAATTGACAGGATTAAAATCAACTGGTATAAATACAGATGTAACAAGACAATAAACACCAGAACTTGGCTGGAGATACTGGACAGAACTTGGCTAGAGATCCTGGCTAGGCTGCTGATCAACTGCACACTGTCTCCGTGTCATTCCTTCTTCGCCGACTCAGTCCACACCTTTGGGGACCCCTGGACCTGCTGGGGTTGGACCCCAGCATTTAGGGAAAGGTGTCACTCACTGATCATTGTTGCCTAACTCGGTTTCCAGCCTTCAGTTTAATGCAGAGTGATTATCAGCTTCCTATCAGATTATGTGACCTAGTGAGATCTGAGGGCATGGTTGAAAATTGGAGAGCTGCATTTCACTCTCATCTGAAAGCATTCCTTAAAAATAAAAAAAAGTAAAATGCTTGTCAATCAGAGCTATCCACACCCTTTACAAAAAAGAAGCTTAAATATAAAACAGCAACAACAACAGGTGGTATTCTAGAATGGGCTTGCACCCAAGAGGAGAAACAACACTGACTCATGAACATAGCTAGGGGGCCTGGTCCCAAACCAGACCCAAATCCTTCTGCTTTTGGAACAGCTTTTAATTTTTTATCATCTTATAAAAAGAGAGTGAATTAGATACTGATGACTGGCAGCCTTTTTGCCTGCCTCTGTCACAAGGGTGTTTATTCAGGTGTGTCAGCAGTGGATGAAATGATATAACAAAAGATAATTTGAGTGTTCTAAATATGAAAATTATATCCCAAATCCATACATAGGGTGATTTCTCCAATAAGAAGATTCTACATGGATATCACTGTTTATGTCCTTGAAAGATACACTGAGAGCTGGCTAACTTGTTTTTGTCTTTACTCACAAATTGATTTGGAATCTTTTGTAAACTGTTCGGTAGTGACCCTGCAGTTCACAGAGGATAAAGCAACAAAAATTTGGAAATTCAAAGTACCAAATAAAAAGAGTGAGAGGAAGAGAAAAGAAATACAAATTTAAAAGGGAAGGGATGCGATAATTGCTGTGTGATCTTGAGAATGTTTATAATTTCTCTGTGCTTCATTTCCTTATTCCTATTCTGAGGAATGGGGATAAAACAGTATTTACTTCATAGCTTTGTTTTGAAGATTATTTACATTTATAACACACATAGAGCATCACAGTTCCTAACTCATGCTAAGCATTAAACAAATGTTTAAGTATAATAATTATTATCAATTTAATGATAATTATGTGCCTTTGTTCTTATTGTGGTGTAATATTTAATATTATATCACATAATGCTCACCTTTCTTTTTATCTTCTTTTTGCAGATGAAGAAACTTAAGTAACTTACCTAGGGCACATAGGTGGTAATGAGTAGGGACAAGATCAACACCTAAATCTATGTGTTTTTAAAGCTCATGCCCTAAAGATCAACCTACATCTATGATTGTCAAGCAGTTTTCTGTACTCTATCTCTTCTGTAATATAAAATGGATCATTCTCAAAAATGTAAACACTAATATTGTGTTTGTTAAATGTTACACATCCCCTTTGTTATGCCAAAT
The DNA here is from genome assembly GCF_000327345.1 of Myotis davidii. NCBI lineage: Eukaryota > Metazoa > Chordata > Mammalia > Chiroptera > Vespertilionidae > Myotis > Myotis davidii. Next base: position 16,621 of record NW_006296578.1, on the reverse strand, counting down.
ATACCAATCTCAACTAAGTGCTAAATTAGACATGAAAGGTCCCTTTAATCTCCAGAAGATGTGATCTGTTGTCTGTTAAAAATCATGAATGCAGGGACATTGGGTAGCATTATTATTGGCCTGGGAAACAGACTTTTTAAGACTGACAGAAATCAAATGAGTTTTGGATTAATCCAAAACAAAAAGTAAAAGTATAATCTTTTACCCAGAACAACCTGGCCGGGACAGAACCACCAATACTTGCAGGCCTCCATCTATTCTAAACACAACTGCTAGACATGGTAGCAATTTCCTTAAATTAGTTATAAACATCATTTAAATATTGTGTTACTCAATTTAGATTTACAGTCTGGGATGTCAGCAGCCAATTAGCTGAGACTAGGTTATATACCCATAACCTGGGTGTTGGCTGCTACAGGGGAAGCAAACCAAGTTAACTAGTACACAGTACACAGCACAAAGTTGGGCAATGAGCAGAAAAAAAGCAGCCCTAAATTCTTTTTTAGTGGACTTTATATTAAAGGAACATTTACCCTATAAATATTGACCTTGTGTAATTTTTAAAAATTTAAGATACACATTGTACATACTCCTATTTTTGAACCTTTATAATTTTTTATTTTAATTTTATTTTTCAATTACATTTGACATATATTAGTATCAAGTGTAGAACATACAGATTAAACACGTATATATACCTGTGAAGTGATCACTCCTGTAAGCATAGTATCCTCTACCATATATAGTTATTACAGTACTAGAGGCCTAGTGCATGAAAATTCATGCTCTGGATGCGTGTCCCTCAGCCCAGCCTTTCCCCTCTCACAGTCCAGGAGCCCTCAGGTTCAGGAGGTGACCAGGCAATCAGGGGAAGGTGATGCCCCATCACACCTCTGCTGATGCCACTGCCGGCAGCGCAAGCCTTGGCCGGCCCTGGTTACCTGAGCCTCGGGCAGCCCTGGCAGCTGGGCAGCTGCCATCTGAGACTTGTCTACAACTCAGGCTGGCCCTGGGCTTGGGGGCTGAGGGGACTCAGGGGGTCTCCAGAAGCCTGCGTACAGAGTTGTCAGGTGCACCTGGGGGCAGGCCCAGCCTTGTTGCACACATGCCCCCCTGACAGGACTGAGGGGACTGGGCTCCATCATCTTCTGGCTGTGGGCATGACCATCTTTGAGGTTTTGGCAGTCAATTTGCATATTCCCTCCTTATTGGCTGTAGGTGCTGCCATATTTGAGGGTGGGGCAGTCAATTAGCATATTCACTCCTTATTGGCTGTAGGTGCTGCCATATTTGAGGGTGGGACAGTCAATTAGCATGTCCCCTCCTTATTGGCTGTGGACACTACTATCTTTGTGATGGCATGAGGGTAAATTAGCATATTCCCCCTTTATTAGATAAGATTATTGACTATATTCCTTATGCTGTACTTTACACCCCATGACTATTTTTGTAACTGGCAATTAGTACTTCTTAATTCCTTTCACATATTTCTTTTGTCAATGGTTTCATGAAATTAATTTTTAATCAAAGAGCCTGCCTTTTGTATTGACATATAGATTAATGAGATTTTATGCCTAAACACACTCTTGGTAAATAAGCCAAAAGGCAACACTTTGAGTACATGTATGTTCCAAACCTCTTTTCCATGTTTCTAATTCTTTTTTTTTTTCATATTGTTTTAACACCAATAACAATTTACCAGCCTTCATTGGCCTGTATGTAAAAAAGCTGGATGTTTGTAAGAGCATTTAAAGTTCATTGATGACAATGTTCAACCACACAACCATCCTTTTTTTATCGTTACCATAGCGGATCTTAAATGAAGAAAATAATATTTTTCCCCTTATACCTCTGTCTCTTGCTATGTTAACTATTCAGAAAAGTCAGAATACCATTATAAGAAAGAATTTAAGTACTTTAATTATAAAAATACATGTAAACTTAAAATGTAGGCAAGTTATATAGACACACAAATAGAATATTAATTCAATATTTAGGAAAGACTTAGGTATCTACTATGCAGTGTCAAAAACAATTATTACAATATGCTTTTCTTCATTGGATTTGAAATGTAAGAAATTGTTTAATTTTATATGACATCATTTGGCAGTAATATGCTCAGACTGTAAATGATGCATCTCCTGAGACCAGTATAAAGAACCAAGGTAAGTATTGCTTTAAATAATGAATGGTGAGAACTACAAAGTACCTTGGTTATTTTGCTAATTCACTTATTAAAATAACATCATACAATTTTATAGGAAATACACAAAACATTACTATTACACTAAGTAGGTTAGAATTGTACTAAACACTCACCCCCTGTCAACCCTTAATGGGTTTGATTAACACAAATGTACAGCGAAACTGGCAAAGAGAAATACAGAGGGGAGAGAAGACACTCAAGGGCTTGTGACTGGCTTCACTGTAGCACACATTGCTCTTACTGTGCCCAGAGCTACTAAGAAGCAAACCATAAAAGATATTTCAACTTGATATTTGCATTCATGATTATTTGAGGCCCAAAAGAAACTTGGATGCCAAGCTAATTTGTTGGTATCTCTGTTATTTTCCTGCATCCTTTTTTTCCTTAAAAAAAATTAACATTGACATTATTGCCCCACTCCACTCCAACATCCTTCTCCTTTGACCTTCACCAAACTATTGTCCTTGTCCATGTGGTATGCATATATGCTCTATAGCTAACCCATTCACTTTCATTTTTTATAAGAAAGATATTAAGAAAACAGAGGTATATTAAATCTATAAAGACAAAGATTTCCAGAACAATGCAGCCATACTTTCTAACTATAATAGAAATTAATAATTCTGCATACTCTAACAATTATTCAATTAGATTCATAGAAAGTAGCTTTAGAAAACTGGGTCCTTATAATATCCCTGATAGAAAACCAAATACTTAGTGGGAAAAAAAGGTTGTTACCTTTGGCAAGCATGTCCTCGCCAAAGAAGCTTACGGAGAGAAGAGACAGCAATGGAAGTAAATATAGAGAAGCTATTTCAGTTTGATAAGAAGAATAACATTTTTGGAAAGAGGATCATCACTATTTCTTAAAATGTTGATGTATATATTACCCAAAAGCATCATGGGGATTATATGATATCAGTTTAGTTTTATTTATTCTTGGCCCTTACAATATAAAAGTTGACTTTTTCTAAACATCATAAGAGATATATACTCAATCTCTTAAAACTAATATATATAAGGACAAAGGAGACTACTCCATCCTCTATACAAGGGTGAATAAAACTGAAAAGAACCAGGAAAGTGAGAGTCTATAAGATATGTTTGTGAAAAATATATGGTAGTTGGAGATAGAAAGCAATCATCGAGGAAGGGGTTTTTAATAACAGGGCTTTTGTATAAATCAACAACAATTTTTTTTGGCCTAAAATCATGAAGTTTTATAGATTTGACTCCCATCACAGATGTGTAGGCATATTTTAAAAAAGTAATTGGCAGAGCAAACTCACATTGGAAAGAAGCTGTGCACCTGGATTTCCTTATTTTATGGATTTGTTCAGAGTCCAAAAGAAACAAACAAACAAAAAATCTACACTTAAGAAATGTGGTTGATGCCGAACCGGTTTGGCTCAGTGGATAGAGCGTTGGCCTGCAGACTGAAAGGTCCCAGGTTAGATTCTGGTCAAGGGCATGTACCTTAGTTGCGGGTACATTCCCAGTGTGGGGCGTGCAGGAGGCAGCTGATCAATCTCTCTCATCGATGTTTCTAACTTTCTATCCCTCTCCCTTCTTCTCTGTAAAAAATCAATAAAACATATTTTTTTTAAAAAGAAATGTTGTTGATATGTGTTTGTGGTACACTGCAAACACTAAAACATGAGTAATTATGGATGAACAGACAGAAACATCTTTGCAGATATCAGATTAATATTAGCCAAGTTACAAGACTTGACCAGTCTGATGGGAAGTATGGAGTGTCATGGTCAAACACAAAATGTGAAAATCTATGTGATACTTTACAAGAAAACAAAAATTAATATTTTACTAGAACCATTCATTTATTTATCCAGCATGAATTGAGTGAGCACCTTTGAAAGACCAGGCAGTGTGTGAATATGAAAATAAATAAAAGGCATTTCTGATCTCCCAGAACTCAAAGTAAGAAGGGCAGATATGTAAATCAATGACACAACCTCAGAAGTTACCCATTCAACACTCCCAGTTAATTAACCTTCTGGTGATAATGGATTGGTAAAGAACACCGGAACCATCTTGAGTAACACAAGTATATTATTTGTAGTTGTATTCATGTAAATGACCTATTTAAATATTTAAAAAAACTACTTCTAGAAGTAATAACCTTCACTGGTATAAGACTTTGACTGATTAAGAAATGCAAAAAACAAACAAAAAAAACACTCCAAAATTAAATTCCATGACTAGACACCTTCCCTGGTGAATTCTACAAAATATTCAAAAACTAATTAATACAACTTTATCTCAAAAAATTCCAAAAAATAGAAGATGCAAGAACACTTCCAAACTCAGTTTATGAGACCAGCATTGCTTAGGTACAAAACCAGAAAAGGAAACCACAATAAAATAAAATTACAGGCCAATATCCTTGATGAACATAGATGCAAAAATACTCAACAAATTATTAGTGAGCCAAATTCAACAGCACATTAAAGAGATCATATATCATGATCAAGTGGGATTTATTACAGGGATGAAGGTATGGTTTAACCAGCAGCAAATCAATTACTATGATATACCACATTAACAAAATAAAGGCTAAAAATCATGTGATCATCTCAATAGATTCAGAGAAAGCATTTGACAAAATTTAATATTCATTTATGAAATGAACTCTCAAAAAAGTGGGGATAGAGAAAATGTACCTTAACATAATAAAAAACATGTATGAAAAATACCACAACTAACATCATATTCAACAAAGTTGAGGAAGTTCTGGTCAAGATGGTAGTGTAGGTAAATGCAGTACTCAAATCATCCCACAACCACATCAAAATTACAACTAAACTATAGAATAACTATCATTCAGGACTGCCTGAAATGTAGCTGAATAAAAGTCCTACAACAAAGGATATAAAAAGGTAGCCACATTGAGATTGGTAAAAAGGATGGAGACTGAATGGAATTGTCCTACACTAGCTGTTAAAAATCAGAATAGATATCTTAAATGCAGAACCCACCCCCCACTCCCGTCCCCCGACCGAGGAGCAAGGTCCTAGCCCCATACCAGGTCTTCTAGCTGAGGGTTCATGTGGCAGAAAAAATAAGATCCCATAACTTCTGGCTGTAAAAACCAGTTCAGATTATAGCTGAGTAAGACAAAGGGCTGCTTGAATCCCAGACATTCCTCTTAAAGCAGTAGTTCTCAACCTTCCTAATGCCGCGACCCTTTAATACAATTTCTCATGTTGTGGTGACCCCCAATCATAAAATTATTTTCGTTGCTACTTCATAACTGTAATTTTGCTACTGTTCTGAATTGTAGTGTAAATATCTGATATGCAGGATGTATTTTCATTGTTACAAATTGAACATAATTAAAGCATAGTGATTAATCACAAAAAAATATGTAATTATATATGTGTTTTCCTATGGTCTTATGCGACCCCTGTGAAAGGGTCGTTCGAACCCTAAAAAGGTCATGACCCACAGGTTGAGAACCGCTGTTTTAAAGGGTCTGTGCATAAACTTGAACTCATTCACTCTGAGTTCTGGTGCTGAGACATCAGGGACATCCAGGGAAGAAATGAGTAGTTTGGCATAGGAGCAAGTGCTGGAGGTATAGTTTTCTCCCAGACAGAAGTGCTAACAGAAGCCATTGTTTCTTCCGTCCCTCTTCTCATAAAAGGGTTGGCTGGTGGGTGCCATATTTGAGTCTCTATCAACCTCTAACACAGTTGGGCCATCTCTGGTGATTCCCTGAGACCTGGCCACACCTAACTTTCAGGCCCAACCTAAGCCATTTCCAGTGGCTTTTCCATAAAAACAGCCTGTATTGTCTCATGCTGCAGACTTTCCTAAAATCTTTCAAATAAGCAGTATCTGGCCTTGGCATGTCCCTTACCTGTCATTGAGGGGCACTAGGCTTAGCACTAGCGGCAACCAGCCTTGGGTGACAGCCTAGCCTCTCCTGGACACCTCCAAGCCTAGCAAAAGTAGCATCCATCTGCAGATGACTTTGTAGTTTATGTTAGGTGGCTATGGAGAGGGCACAGGTTTCAGATGACCTTGACCTACACCTCCTGGAAGACCCCAGAGCCAGTACACCCAGTGGACAGCTACAGATCCCATCAAAGCACCATCCAACCTTCTCCACAAGCAACACACTCAAGGGGCAGACTCAGCAGGTACCAGAGCCCTGCTGAAATAAGTTGTACTCTGTAGGGTCAGCCCCTGCATAGCTGATCCTCCACAGTGGTCACAGCCAATCCTCAGAGAAAATCAAGTGGTGGGTAAATCCTTCCCATTGAGGTGCCAATAGCAATCAAGACCAAACTACAACAGGAGGATGTATATATAGTCCACACTGATGGTCGTACCTGTAGCGCCCAGATCATGTGATTGTGGAGCCTGTGCCACTGGATTCTATAGGACACTTACTACATAAGGCCACTCTAATAATTTTGGGAGTTCTACCCAATATAGAAACAAACACAGGGAGGCAGCCAAAATGAGGAGACAAAGAAACATGTCCCAAGTGAAAGAACAGAAGAAAACTTCAAAAAAAAGGACTAGACAAAGTGGACAGAAACAATCTACTAGATGCAGAGTTCAAAATACAGGTTATAGCCCTAGCCAGTTTGGCTCAGTGTATAAAGCATCGGCCAGTGAACTGAAAGGTCCCGGGTTCGATTCCTGTCAAGGGCGCATGCCCAGGTTGTGGGCTCGATCCCAGTGGGGAACTTGAGGGAGGCAGCCGATCCATGATTCTCTCTCATCATGGATGTTTCTATCTCTCTCTACCACTTCCATCCTCTCTGAAATCAATTTGAAAAAATACAAGTTATAAGTATGCCCAATTAACTTAGAAGTGTAGATTAACTTAGCAAGAACTTCAGCAAAAAGGTGGGGAACATAAAAATGGAGATAAAAAACAAAAAATAGAACCTGTTGAAAAGAAGAATGCATTCACTGAAATGAAGAATGCATTATAGGAAATCAACAGTGGAGTAGATGAAGCAGAGGATCAAATAAGAGGTTTGAAAGATAAGGAAGCAGCTGAACAGCAAAAGTAAAAATATCAAAATATGAGAATTATATGAGGACCCTCTGGGAAAACATCAAGTATAACCAATATTTTCATAATGTGGGTGGCTGTAAAAGAAGAGAAAGACCAAGGAATTGAAAACCTATGTGAAAAATAATGATGGAAGTTTTTCCTAACCTGGTGAAGAAAGAGACACACAAATCTAGGAAGCACAGAGAGTCCCACACAAGATGAACCCAAAGAGGACCACACCAAGACACAGCATAATTAAAATGGCAAAGGTTAAAGACAAAGAGAAAACCTAAAAAAAAAAAAGACAAAAGCAGTATTTTTTTTAAATCTACAAGATAGCTTACACAAGACTATCAGCTTATTTTACAACAGAAAGTTTATAAGCCAGAAGGGATTGTCTTTAAATATTCAAAGTGATAAAAAGCAAGAATCTACAACCAAAATTACTCTACGCATCTAAGCTATCATTCAGAAATGAAGGATATATAAAGAGCTTCCCAGACTAGTCAAACCTAAAGGAGTTCATCATCACCAAACCAGTACTACAAAAAAATGTTTTCTGAAAATGGAAACAAACAAAAAGCTGGGGTAGCAATGCTTACACCAGACAAAATACAATTTTTTAAAAAGTTTGTATAACAAGAGACAAAGAAGAACTCAGCAATTCTACTTCTGGATCTTTATCTGAAGAAACACAAAACTCTAAGTTAACATATTGTACACTTGATACAAATATTGTATGTCAAGTGTAATTGAGAAAAAATATTTAATTTTTTTAAAAGTCTGAATAATATTCTCTTTTAATTAGGAACAAAACAGGGATGCTCACTCTTACCATTTTTATTCAACAAAGTCTATTGGAAGACCAAGTCATAAGAAATGGGCAACAAAAAGAAATGAAAGGTATCAATATTGAAAAAGAAGTAAACCTGTCACTATTTGCAGATGGCATGATATTATACAAAGAAAACCTAAAGACCATAAAAACTTTTAAAATTAATAAATGATCTCAGTAAAGTTGCAGGATGCAAAACTCAATATATAGAAATCTGTAGCAGTTCTGTACACTAATAATGAACTTATCAAATAGAAAAAATTAACAAAATAACCCCATTTATAATTGCATCAAAAAGATTAAAATACCTAGGAATACATTTAGCCAAGAAGGTAATATACCTGTACACTTGAAAAAAATATTAAAGACACAAATAAATGGACAAATATCCCATGCTCATGGATTGAAATAATTAATATTGTTAAAAGTCCCAAAGTACCCGGAGCTATATACATATTCACTGCAATTCCTATCAAAATCCCAATAGTATTTTCCATAGGAATAGAACAAACAATTATAAAATTTGTATGGAACCACAAAATACCTAAAGCAATCTTGAGAAAAACAAACCTGGAGGCATCATATTCTCTGATTCTAAACTATTATTACACTATTGTAGTCAAAACAGTATGGTACTGGTATTTAAAAAAATGTATAGAACAAATGAAAAAGAATAGAGAGACCAAAAATAAGCTCGTGCCTACATGGTCAATTTATATATGACAAGGGAGCTAAGATTATACAATAGGAAAAAACAGTCTCTTCAATAAATGGTTTTGGGAAAATTTGTTCTTTAGATTCCACATATGAGTAAGATCAAGTTATGCTTGTCTTTCTCTGACTGGCTTAGGTTGCTTAGCATAATACTCTCCAGGTCTCTCCATGTTGTCTCAATGGTACACAGAGGATAGTGCAGTGAAGGACAGGGGTGGGGTCAAGTAGGGGCTAGAAGGCATCAATGGGGGAAATAGGGGGACATCTATAATACTTATAAATATATATATAAAATCTTAATTTGACCACTGTTTTACAATATACGCTTAAAAAATTAACTCAAAATGGACTCAAGAATGTAAGTCCTGAAACCATAAAATTCCTAGTTAGTAAGCTCCTTGACATCAATCTTGGTCCTCACTTTTGGAATTTGATACTAAAGCAAAGGCAACAAAACAAAAATAAACAAGTAAAAGTAAGTCAAACTTAAAAACTTCAGCACAGCAAACAAAACTATTAAAATGAAAAGGCAACCTACTGAATAGATAAAACATTTGAAAATCACATATCTGATGAAGTGTAATTTCCAAAATATATAAAGAACTCTTATAATTAATCACAAAAAACCCATATTCTGATTTTAATAAATGGGCACAGATGCTGAATACCTTTTCCCCCCCAAAGAGTACATAGAGATGACCAGCAGTACATTAAAAGGTGGTCAACATCACTAATCATCACAGATATTTTAAGTAAAACTATCATCAATAAATCAACAAACAACCAGTGTTGGTGAAGACGTGGAGAAAGGGAACCCTCGTGCACTATTGGTGGAAATAAAGACTGGTGTAGCCACTGTGGAAAGAAATATGAAGTTACCTCAACAATTAAAAATGAAACTGCCTTATGACCCACTGATTCCACTCCTGGGTATTTATTAAAGGAAATGAAAGCACTAGTTCAAATATCCATTTCCATATTAATTGCACCGTTATTTACAATAGCTAAACTATGGAAACAACCTAAGTGTTTATTG
>NW_006296578.1:0-6651 GCF_000327345.1 Myotis davidii | reverse complement strand
ATATTCAGCCATAAAAAAGATGAAATCTTGCCATTTGTGACATGAATGGACCTTGAAGGCATTATACTAAGTTAAATAAGTTAGACAGAGAAACATAAATAACATATGATTTCATTTATATTTGGAATTAAAAAAAGAAATTCATAGATACAGAGAACAAATTGGTGATTGTCAGTGACAAAGGATGGTGGGTGGGTGAAATGGGTGAAAGGAGTCAAAGGGTACAAAGCTCCATTTATAAAATAAACAAGCCTTGGAAATGTAATTTGCAGCATAGACTATGCATTTGCATATTTCAAAATTGCTAAGTAAGTACAACTTCTCATCTCAAGAAAAAATAATTCTGTAACTATGTATTATGATGGATATTAATTAGACTTATTGTGGTTGAATTTTTCAATATATGCAAATATCAAATCATTGTGATTGTACCTGAAATACATGTAATACTGTACATCAATTATATTTTGATTTTTTTAAAAATTACATTTAAAAAAAAATAAGCATGACCCTGACACCAGAGACTTCTTACCTTGGGAATAAGAAAGGTGCTTTGTATAATTTCCTTTTTTTAACAGGATGTTGTTGGTTGTTTTTTTTTTAGGTGACATGCTAAAATAGTATCTAAACAAACAAATAATCCAATCAAAATGTGGGCAGAGTACTTGGAAATCACCTCTCCCAGGAAGATATATGAACAGACAATAGATATGTGAAAAGATGTTCAACCTCACTCACAATTAGGGAAATGCAAATAAAAACTATAATGAGATACCACCTCACTCTTGTTGGAGTGGCCATTATCAAGACAAACAATAACAAGTGTTGGAGAGGTTATGGATAAAAAAGAACCCTCATTCACTGCTGGTGGAAATGTAGACTGGTACAAGCACAGGAGAGCAGTCTGGCTCTTCTTCAAAAAAATTAAGAGTAAAACTACCATATGACCTAATAACCCCACTCCTGGGTGTATACCCAAAAAACTCAAAAACATGTATTTGAAAACATATATGGGCCCCTATCTTCACTGCAGCATTATCATGGTGGCCAACACATGGAAACAACCAAAGTGTCCTGTGGTAGAGGACTGGATAAAGACGAAGTGGTGCATATACACAATGGAATACTACTCAGCCATAAGAAAGGGTGAAATACTGCCATTTGCAACAACATGGATGGACCTTGAGAACATTATGCTAAATGAAATAAGTCAGTCAGAGAAAGCTAACAACCATATGATTTAACTCATATGTAGGATATAAAACTGAAACTTGTTAACACAAACAGCAGTGTGGTGATTGCCATAGGGAAGGGGATCCTAAAATATGGTGACAAGAGAAGATTTGACTTTGGGTGGTGGGCACACATTGCAATATACAGATCTTATAACATAGAAACCTGAAAACTATATGATCATGTTTACCAATGTCACCCCAATAAATTCAATAAAAAATAAAAGAGAATAGAATCTAATAAATCCAGATTTCAATATTATTTCAGCAAGAATGCTAAGTGTTGGAAGATAACACTTATTTTACAGAAAAATATAAAATAAAGGAGAAACCAAAGTAAAACAAGGATAATGTAAAATAAATATATGACAAAACAAGTGGGAAATATTAGTGCAATTCCAAACATTAGCAACACCTTGTCAGTTACAGACAGAAAGAGCTACCTAGTGAAGAAAAGCTGAACCAGGCATCAGGCATCAGGAATGGAATTGAAACCATCAAGCCCATATTAAATAATGTGTGGTGGCAAGCCCAGGTGTCTGGCATCTGGAGAAAGCCAGAAGGAGTTTTTAAATCATTTTTATTGGAACTCCTCATCTACCGGTAATGTCTTGAGGGCTGCAGAACATGCAGATTTGAAGGAAATGCAATCTTACTATTTCTTAACTTTGTCCCTCTTGACTCATCTTCAGAAATGCTTGAGAATGTTTCTTCCACCTGCATGCCCAGCACATTTTCTTGTTGTTCATACATTTCCCCCTCTTTTTCTGACTATCACTAGATCGTGGAAAGCTAAACCTCTTCCACTTGTAGTTTCCTTATATTACTCTACTTCATTTTGTACAAAATAGCATCTTAACAACATAAAGTCCCTTGAATCTCTTGCTTAAGTTTATTTAAACAAATCACATTGCCCTTAAATTTCTACCTACCTGTAGTAGTGTTGTCTCTGGTTATCAATCAACATAATATCAGCTCCATAATTATTTTTGCTCTTATTAAGATATCTGGTGTCCAGACTAGTACATAACATACATGCAGGTGTACAGTATCTCTTTAAACACTTGAGGAGCTATCTCTTGTGGAAAACGACTTAGGTTCAACATTCATATTTCTGCCATTAAAATAATAATGAAACTACTTATTTACATGAGATTCAAAACCAACAAAACAGTTATTTACCAATATAATTACCTAAATTTTTCTTGGTTATTATAATGAAAATAGTAAGCTGAATTACAAGTGCTGCCACTTCAATTTTTATATATTTTACTTTTGTTGCTATCTTCTTGAGGAACTACCCATTTATTGGCCTGCTTCCATGGGCATCTATAAGGAGATAGAGCTCATCTAGACAAAAGATAGCATAATGAAAACAAGAAAAGTAATGCCTCATCACACCTCTGCTGCTGCCACTGCCGACCTGGTTACCTGAGCCTTGGGCAGCCCTCAGTGGCTGGGGAGCCACCATCCGAGGCTTACCTACACCTCAGGCCAGCCCTGAGTGGCTGGGAAGCCACCATCCAAGGCTTGCCTGTGCCTCAGGCTGGCCCTGGGCATCTGGGGGGCTGAGGGGCCTGGGAGGCTCCAGAGGCATGTGTGCGGAGTGGCCAGGCCCGCCTGGAGGTGGGCCTGGCTTTGCTGTGTGCCTGCCGCACCAGCAGAGCTGAGGGGACTGAGCACCGCCCTCTTGTGGCTGTAGGCACCGCCATCTTTGAGGATGGGGCATTCAAAAAGCATATTCCCTCCTTATTGGCTGTGGGCGCTGCCATCTTTGAGGGCAGGGAAGTCAAAAAGCATATTCCCTCCTTATTGGCTGTGGGCGCTGCCATCTTTGAGGGCAGGGAAGTCAATTAGCATATCCCTTCCTTATTGGATGTGGGAGCTGCCATCTTTGGGAGAGTGTGAGGGTCAATTAGCACATTCCCTCTTTATTTGATACAATTCCTATGTATGGTTTCTGTACATGTTTATCAGAAGCAACATGGTAGTAAAAGAATACTGTATTTTATATATAAAGTCAGTCAGAACCTTATCTCTAAAAACTGGTCAGATTAATCTATTCTCTGTTAATTCATGAGGTATTTGTGAAACAATATATACCATGATATGAATACATTACATAAACTCTATAATATTATTCAGGTGTTTGTGAGGCTGCTGCTGCAACTGTTACTAATGATCTGTTAAAAAATTCCCATTATACTTTCCTTTTAGATCTTAATTTCTATGTGGGTAGATAACAACTAACAACAATAGGGTACATACCCTGTTATCACATTTTTTTATTTATCATAAATTTTTAATTAATAAGTAGTGAAGTGAATAAGGCACTTTAATATATCGTTTATTACATACTAAAATAAACAGATGTGTTGTAAATTCAGAAACTCAAACATTTACAATAAAATGTGCTTACACATAAATATTACCAAATTTATTTAAAGCCCCTGTTAGATCGATGCTTAATACATTAAATACCATGTAAAAACAAGACTATGAAGTTCTTAATTATTTTCAAAAACTGCCAGTTATAAAATGGCATTCTAAAAATCTACTTTTGGAATTTCAAAACATCTCAATTCAGAAAGTTTTTGGCTACTGTTTTACCTCAGCCCCAACTTCAAATAATTCAGGAAAAACATTTGACTTTGGAAGAAAATCCAAGGTATGCTATAATTTTTAGAAAAAAAAACACACTGATTCCAGAACCTTTAAGACCCACAGTCAGCATTAAAAATCATTTTTCCATATTCTCATCCATTATTTTTCAATGTCATATTAGAGATGAAAAATATTTAAGCCCATAACTGAAAGATCAATAAACCTGGTTTTATTATATCACCTTATTTTGTCATTGGTACTGCCCAAAATTTTACCCAAGGAAATACATACAAAATGTTAAAGCATTCATTAAATTTCAATTCAAGGGTTCTGTTTCAAAAATCTACATTTAATATATTTCATAAAGATACGCACAGCGTGGCTCAGTGGTCACGGTTCGATTCCCAGGCAGGGAACATACCCAGTTTGTGGGCTCCACCCCCACTAGGGGGTGTGCAGGAGGCAGCCAATAGATGATTCTCTCTCATCATAGATGTTTCTCTCTCTCTCTCTCTCCATCTCCCTTCCTCTCTAAAATCAATAAAAAGTTTAAAAAGATAAGCACAAATTAGTCATTTAAAATACATTTCCAATTACTTTTTAAATATTTTATCTTTTTTATTCTTTATTGATTAAGGTATTAAACATGTGTCCTTATCCCCCCACTGCTCCCAGCCACCCACTGCTCATGCCCTCAACCCCCTACTGTCTGTGTCCATTGGTTATGCTTATATGCATGCATACAAGTCCTTTGGTTGATCTCTTCCCCTTCCTCCCACCCTCCCCTGACTTCCCTCTGAGGTTTGATGGTCAGATCAATGCTTCTGTATCTGGGCCTGTTTTTGTTTATCAGTGTATGTTGTTGATTATACTCCACAAGTGAGTGACATCATGTGATATTTATCTTTCTCCAACTGACTTATTTCACTTAGCACAGTGGTTCTCAGCCTTCTGGCCCTTTAAATACAGTTTCTCATGTTGTGACGAACCATAAAATTATTTCCGTTGCTACTTCATAACTGTAATGTTTCTACTGTTATGGATCATAATGTAAATATCTGATATGCAGGATGGTCTTTCATTGTTACAAATTGAACATAATTAAAGCATAGTGATTAATCATGAAAACAATATGTAATTATATGTGTGTTTTCCAATGGTCTTAGGCGACCCCTGTGAAAGGGTCGTTTGACCCCCAAAGGGGTCACAACCCACAGGTTGAGAGCCGCTGATTTATATAATGAGTTGAACTTATTATGGCTTTTCCTTTAAGTCAGAGATTCTTAATCTACTTGTAAGTCAAAACTATCAATACAAAATGGTTCTTAAGCTTTTTTGAGCCATGTTTCCACTTTTTTTTCTTCTTGATTTTAGAGAGAGGAAGGGAACAGAAGGGACAGCAATATCATTGATGAGAGAGAATGACATTATATTATACATATAAAACCCTAAAAACTCCATCAAAAAATTATTAGACTTAATAAATGAATTTGGCAATGTAGCAAGGTACAAAATTAACACCCAGAAATCTATAACATTTTTATACACCAGTAATGAATTTACAGAAAAAGAGATTAAATAAACATTCCCAGTTACCATTGCACCAAAAAAATTAAAATACCTAGGAATAAACTTGATTAATGAGGTAAAAGGCCTGTACTCAGATAACTACAGAACACTAATAAAAGATATAGAGGAAGATATAAACAGATGGAAGAATATACTGTGTTCATGGATTGGTAGAATCAACATCATTAAAATGTCCATATTACCTAAAGCAATCTATAGATTCAATGCATGCCCCATTGAAATACCATTGGTATATTTCACAGAGCTAGAATGAACTGTCCAAGAATTCATCTAGAATAAAAAAGGACCCTGAATAGCAGCAGCAATCCTGAGAAAGAAGACCAAAGTATGAGGGATATCAAGCTATATTACACAGCCACTGTTCTCAAAACTGCCTGGTACTGTCACAAGAATAGACATATAGACCAATGGAATAGAACAGAGAACCCAGAAATTGACCCAAACCAACTACTTTTGAATATATATATACTAGAGGCCCAGTACACAAAAATTCATGCATGGGGGGGTCCCTCAGACCAACCTGCAACAACGCAAGTATTCCGTGCCTTGCTTGGCCTGAGGCCCTCCATGGCTGGGCACAGAACACTTGCCTCATTGCAGGGGGAACAGGTAAGCATCCCCCCACCCAGGCAGTCTGTGTCCACTGCAAAGAGGCCCTCCGTGGCCAGGGTGGAATGTTTGCCTCGTCGCCAAGGTGGTGAAGGAAGCATTCTGCCAGGCCAATCATGCTGCCCGCTCTCAGAGGCTGCCCCCCGGGACTGGGGGACTCTGGCAGGGCTGAGAGGAATGGGCCCTGCCATCTTGTGGCTATGGGCACCGCCACCTTTGTGATGGAGTGATGGTTAATTTGCATATTACCCTTTTATTAGATAAGATTATTGACTAATACTACTCTGCCATAAAATAGTAGGAGTCAAATATCCATCGTGAA
Source organism: Myotis davidii (assembly GCF_000327345.1). Lineage (NCBI taxonomy): Eukaryota > Metazoa > Chordata > Mammalia > Chiroptera > Vespertilionidae > Myotis > Myotis davidii. The sequence continues at coordinate 294 of NW_006296578.1, read as the reverse complement.
GGCCTTGCTCCTGCACTTCAGCATAAGCAGGTTCATCATTCCAGGCTACTACCCATTCATGCTCAAGTGCAGTAGATGATTTTACAAAATTGCTCTGGTGCACTGGAAACTAGAGACCAATTTAGGTCTCAAACATTATTATCTAGCAACAAAACATTTACAGTTGTGCAAGAAGAAGAATTCCATTTTCATAACCAAATAACAAAATAAAACATTTGTGTGTAAGATAACTTACATATTTGGACTGCTGGAGAAACTATGAGATTGGTGCAGCCACTGTGGAGAAAGTATGGA
>NW_006296577.1:0-287 GCF_000327345.1 Myotis davidii | reverse complement strand
CTTCTTACCCTACTTATCCTCTATGGGGGGGTTGCAGCACCCTGCTGGAGTCCTATCCATCCTGAGTGTGGGGCTTCTAAATGGGGGGGCTTACCTATGGGAATCCTGTTCCAGGGGTTCCCAAAGGTGTGGACGGAGTCAGCGAAGACTATCCATCCTCTTCCTACAGTGGAGTCCTATCCATCCCAAGAGTGGGGCTTACCTAGGGGTCTCCAGGCAGGCGTCATATGCTGGGGTCCAACCCCAGGAGGTCTAGGGGTCCCCAGAGGTGTGGACGGAGTTGGCGA
>NW_006296576.1:0-231 GCF_000327345.1 Myotis davidii | reverse complement strand
TTATTTACAATAGCCAAGATATGGATGCAACCTGTGTCCATCAATAAATGAGAGGATAAAAAAACTATGGTACATATTTACAATGGAATATTACCCAGCCATAGGAAAGAATGAAATCTTACCATTTGCAACATCATGGATGGAACTGGAGGGCACCATGCTTAGTGAATTAAGACAGAGAAGGTCAAACACCATATTATTTTGCTCATATGTGGATTCTAGAGAACAAAA
>NW_006296575.1:0-386 GCF_000327345.1 Myotis davidii | reverse complement strand
ACACCGGCCAGGGCTCACTGTGGTTTTAACTTATATTTTCTGATGATTACTGATGGTGAGCATCATTTCAATGTCTCTGGGCCATTTCTATGTCCTCTTTGGGAAACTGTATATGCAGGTTTATTTTTCCATTTTATAATTTGAATATTTGTATTTTTGTGTTGAGTTTCATATCTGAATAAATTTTAAATATTAGCCCTTATTAGATTTATCATTTTTGATTATATTCTTCCATTCAGTGGATTGTCGTTTCATTTTGTTGCAGGGTGTATGCATTTAAAAATATTTATTGAACCCTTTCTGTAGGTCAGGAGTGTGCCAGACACAAGGGTTCTTTAAATGGGTCTTATCGGTTAGTGGGGAGCAGGGAGGTTGCACTCAGGAAG
>NW_006296574.1:0-268 GCF_000327345.1 Myotis davidii | reverse complement strand
TGAGAATGCAGACTGGTGTAGCCACTATGGAAACGAGTATGGGGTTTCCTCAAAAAATTAAAAATGAGACTACCTTGTGATTCACAAATCCCAATTAGAAGTATATCCTAAGAATCCTGAACAAATTGCTACAAGAGATGTCTGAGATGCCTATGTGTTTCATGTCTTACATTTAAGTCTTTTATCCATTTTGAGTTTATTCTGGTGTATGGTATATTTGGTGATCTAGTTTCTTCCTTACTTTTTCTTTCTTTCTTTCTTTCTTTCT
>NW_006296573.1:0-248 GCF_000327345.1 Myotis davidii | reverse complement strand
CATTTGTGACAGCATGGATGGACCTAGAGGGTGCTATGCTAAGTGAACTCAGTCAGTCAGAGAAAGACAAATACCACATGATTTCACTTATATGTAGAATCTAAAGAACAAAATAAACAAAGTAGAAACAGACTATAGACTGATGGTTGCCAGAGGGGAGGGGGGTTGGGGGGTTGGCTGGGAGAAAAAGGTGAAGGGATTAAGAAGTGCAAATGGTGCCCTAACCGATTTGGCTCAGTGGATAGAGC
>NW_006296572.1:0-243 GCF_000327345.1 Myotis davidii | reverse complement strand
CACAAGATGGCAGCGCCCAGTCCCCTCAGCTCCCCCCAGCCACCCAAGACTGCCCGAGGCTTGCGCTGTCGGCAGTGGCAGCAGCAGAGGTGTGATGGGGCGTTGCCTTCCCTGATCACCGGGTTGCCTCCCATCCCTGAGGGCTCCTGGACTGTGAGAGAGGGCAGTCCGGACTGGGGGACCCCCCTCGAGTGCATGAATTTTCATGAACTGGGCCTCTACTAGTGTTATATGTGTATTCAG
>NW_006296571.1:0-432 GCF_000327345.1 Myotis davidii | reverse complement strand
CCATGTTTGGCACGCGTGCCAAGGGTTGCCCACACCTGCACTAGGGAAAATAGTATGGAGTTTCCTCAAAAAATTAAAAATGGAATTGCCATTTGACTCAGTGATCCCACTTCTAAGAATATATCCTAAGAAATCCAAAACACCAATAAAAATAAATGTATGCACCTCTATATTCACAGCAGCACAATTTACAAGAGCTAAGATCTAGAAACAGCCCAAGTGCCCATCAGTAGACAAGTGGATAAAAAAGCTGTGGTACATCTATATCATGGAATACTGTGCAGGAGTAAAAAGAAGGATCTCTTACCCTTTGAGACAACATGAAGGAACCTGGAGAATATTATGCTAAGTGAAATAAGCCAGTCAGAGAAAGACAACTATCGCATGATCTCACTCACCTGTGGAATCGAATGAACAAAATAAACTGATGAA
>NW_006296570.1:0-232 GCF_000327345.1 Myotis davidii | reverse complement strand
AGCAACAGAAAACTAATTATAGCATAGCTACTTATTGGAATAGTATGTAAACTATTACAGTAAAAACTGAGTTAAAAAGTGATTGGAGCCCTAGCTGGTTTGGATCAGTGGATAGAGAGTTGGCCTGCAGACTGAAGGGTCCAGGGTTTGATTCCGTTCAGGGGCACGTGCCCGGGGTTACGGGTTCGATCCCCAGACGAGGCAGCCGATCAATGATTCTCTTTGATGTTGA
>NW_006296569.1:2081-3331 GCF_000327345.1 Myotis davidii | reverse complement strand
TCTTACTCAGTTTCCTCTCCTTCTGACACCCCTCTTATGCAGATATTGTTTCATTTTGTGTTGTTCCAAAGTTCCCTTAGGCTCTCCTCCTGTTTTTTAAGTTTTTTTTCCAGTTGCTTCTCTGTGTGGGTAGTTTTTCCTACCTTGTCTTCCAGCTCACTGATGCTGTCCTCCACCTCTTCTAGTTACTGTGGATACTTTCTATTGTGGATACTTATATTATTGCAGTGATGTCATTCTTCATTTCTTTTTGGTTCTTCTTCATTTCCTCTTGATTCTTACACATATTGTTGAATTTGTCTTCCATCCTTTTGAGTGTCCTTATGACCATTGCTCTGAATTCTTTCTCTGACAGATTGCTTGCCTGCATTTCATTTATTTCCTTTTACGGTGGTTCCTCTTTTCTTTTGTATGGGGGCTGTTTCTTTGTCTCCCTATGTTCGCTCCTCTCAGGGTGTCTGGTTATGGTGTCCTCTCTCTCCTGCATTAACTTAAAGGCACAAAATACAACACCACAAGACACAACACACAGGGCACCAAACACAAATGGATTCACCATACCAATAACTTCAAATAAAGTGACCACCAGAGAAAAGAGAATTAGGGGAGAGAAAAGAGTGCAAAAATGATATTGGGAAAAGGAAAAAATGTAAAGGAGGAAATAAAAAGAGAAGAAGAAAGAAGGTAAAATATATATGTACATGGGGAGAAAACCCCCAAAAAACAACAACTAATCCAAAAAATGCCAACAAACACCCAGAGAAGACTGCAAACAACAAATTACAACTAATCCAAAAACTGCAAACAACAAACACCCAAACAACACCCAGATGAACCTGAAGAGGCAGAGCTTATTTCTCTCTCTAGGTCAGTGGTTCTCAAACTGTGGGTCGCGACCCCTTTGGGGGGTCAAACGACCCTTTCACAGGGTCATTCTGCATATCAGGCCATCCTGCATATCAGATACTTACATCGTGATTCCTAACAGTAGCAAAATTATAACTATGTGGTAGCAACGAAAATAACTTTATGGTTGGGGGTTACCACAACAGGAAGAACTGTATTTAAAGGGCCAGAAGGTTGAGAACCACTGTAAGAGCAATCAGTTTCATTTAAAAATAAAGGAGATTGCATCCCTTTAAATGTGACTTTTCACAATCTTTTGCTCCAAGAAACTCTTCCTATGCCCCAAACTGGGCAGAGATTATAGGCAAAGATAAGCATTTATTTCATCTCTGGGAAGATTTCCC
>NW_006296569.1:0-1208 GCF_000327345.1 Myotis davidii | reverse complement strand
CAGTGAGTCCCAAGCCCCCGCCAGGAGGGTTCTGGGGTCCCTGGTGACCCACCTCACCGACCCCTTCCATTTCTCCTGCAGGGTGGAGGAAGAAGCAGTACCTGGAGCGTGAGTACCTGGACCTGCCTCTGAGACTCTCTGCTGGGATCTATCCAGCCCCTTCCTCACCCCAGACCGCCCAGGGGAAAGAATGAGGATGTTGATGGGGGAGGTCGGCAGGGTTTCCTCCCTGGAGAAAGGGGTCAGGCTCTCTCCACCAGGCCGCTCACACCCGGATGTCCAGGGAACCCCAGAAAGGAGAGGAGGAGATGGACTTGGATGTGAGTCCTCCCTCCCTGGCTGCTGTACAGAATCTATAGGCTGCTGAGAGGAAACCAGAAGGAGAGAGAACATTCTCTTCCAAGGAGGAAGGGCTGGTGTCAGTTGTCCCAGATTTATCATAACTGCTGAAAAGTAGTGTCTGAAATTTTCTCATTAAGTCCCCCAATTCTTTTTGGAAATAGGCAGGAAGTCATGCAGATTGAAATGGATGGATTTCAGCATACATATGAATAAACATATGTACACAGCAAGCTAATGCCAAGTACAGGAGGAAGACAGTCACATCCTATGCCAGGTGCATGGGATCCAAGACCCAGTGGGTGCCTGGCGCACGGATAGCACCACACTCTGTGTGTAGTAGGTTCCTCCTTCTCACTTAAAGGAAGGCTTCTCATTGCCACACCCCAATGGCCAGCGTCACTGCAATGATGGGTCATTATTAAGTAACATCAGGGGACTTTCACACCAGCCCTGTGATGCTGAGGCAGATCTGACCACAGAACCGGCTCCTCAGTGACTAAGTGGCGTGAGTGTATACAGTGTGGGCATGCTGTACAAAGGTCTAATTCAGGTCCCCCATAAGATGGTCCAATGTTTTGTGACACTACTCAGAATGGTGCAATTTAACACTTATGAATTGCTTATTTCTGGAATTTTCCATTTAACATTTTCCAACTGTGGGTGACAGAGGGTAACTGAAACTTCAGAAAGTGAAACGATGGTGAAAGGTGACTCCTGTACAGACACATACAGGACAGACCTGCAGGTGCAGCTGGGAAAGCCCTACTTGGTGCCTGCAGGTCACTAGGTGCTGGTGACTTTAAAGAGGAGGGGGGAGCAGAGGGACAGAGAGATGGGGGGTCAAAAGGAAGAGAAAGGAAAGGACT
>NW_006296568.1:751-6260 GCF_000327345.1 Myotis davidii | reverse complement strand
TTTGCTGCTACTAAGTGACAGCGCTCAGATAGGGAGGAGGGCAGGGCAGTGAGAGATCTTTGGTTCTGCTTTTATTGGGGTTGAATGTGGATATCTATGCTGCCATGGGCTCACTCTTTATTCAGGAATTTAAAACACATCAGTAGGTATTTATAGCTCAGGGATGAGCAAAATGCCAAGTAGCACAAATGGTTAGTTATTGAAATCAAGTGAGATTTCAAATACAAAGGAGTCGGGGGTGCAGGCCTGGCTATTTTATCTAGTCCTGTGCCTAGCAATGCATGATAGTATCTGGTGTAACATAGGCCAGTATTCATAGCCACTGGGCACCTGTTTTGTTATTTAGGAACAGCTCAGAATTTTTTGAAGGCAACCTGAGCCATGGATACCATCTGGATCTCCTTTAAGGCAGGTGCACACCCAGACCTGTATCTGGAAAGTCACTACGGTGATTAGGCCCAGATATTGGCAAGGTTATCCTGGACTACTAAATTACTCAAGAGTGTTGTTCAACCAAATGATGTAGGACAGCTGCTATGCTCTTCCTGGCATGACATATTGGTGGCCGTAAGGCAGCGGCTGTTGTCTGGCATGCTGATGGTCCACATATCCCCATTGACCTATTTATTCAGACTATACTGCAATATCCAGCTGCTAATGAGGATTCTGATATTTCACAAGCCTATTTATATAAGTTGTCCAGTACCATTCATACAGATTTCCCCCCATCTCTCCTGGACCCTTCTTCCTACACTGAACTCTAGACTCATAGATTTGACTGCCAGCTTGTCTGGGGCTCTTTGGACTTGCTTTTGCACATGGTTTCTCTTGTGGGCTCTAATAATTGTTCTCCCCAGAAGGCTTTCTGTGCCCCTCACAGACTTAGGGTGTCCTGGCTGGTCATATTCCCTGGTTCCTAGTCATTCTGACTGAATCATTGCTTCTCAAAGTAAAGGTGAAATGCCATACAGACATTTGAGGATTTTAAATCATGTCCAGTGGAATCCTTTTACTCGGGACATCACTGCATAAATGCAGCTATTTATGGATGAGGGGTTAAGTAAATTTTTTGTTTAACCTAATGAGAAAATTGGAGACATACATTAAAGTAACATTGGTGCACCCTGACCAGTTTGGCTCTGTAGATATAGCGTCGGCTTCTGGACTCAAGGGCCCCAGGTTCGATTCTGGTCAAGGGCATGTACCTTGGTTGCTGGCACATCCCCAGTAGTGGGTGTGCAGGAGGCAGGTGATCAATGTTTCTCTCTCATTGATGTTTCTAACTATCCCTCTTCCTTCCTCTCTGTAAAAAATCAATAAAATATATTAAAAATAAAATAACATTTGTGCAACATTTTTTTACTCATAACTTTTAGCAAAATTTAAGGTTGGTAAAGTGATGTTTAAAAAAGTTTAGGATATTCACATTACAGTAATTTATGAGAATATATATTAGAATAACATTTTGGCAATATTTATAAAAGTTTAAATATTCATACCCTTTGCACATTAACCAAACTTCTCTTTTATGTTTTTATTAGAAAACATATACATTTTCCTAAGAATTCATGTTCAAATATGTTGATTTCAGTTGTATTAATCATAGCAGGCAAAAGAAAATAACATATTTCCATCAGGAGAAGTATCTAATTATGACACATACATACTGTAGTATTATAGAGAGTAAGTACTGTCAATTGAAAGATCTTACATTCACTTTTTAACTGGCAAGGTAAGTGAAAGTTTAATTTATATATCATCACCATGTAAGTTAAAAGAAAAACAATATATTTTAATACACATATATGAAAAAGCTCAGAATAAGCTTTGAAATAATACACACCAGATTAGTAGTTGAAATTTCCTTTGAGATAGAGGTTGAATTTTGGAGGAACTTGATAAAGGGGGGCAATGTGATTGATTTGTATTTTTACAATATTTAACAAGAATATATGAACTACCACTTTTCCACCTTTATAAGTAAAATCCTATCTAATAAAAGAGAAAGATGCAAATTGACCGTGGCCCCAAACGCTTCCCATTGGCTAATCAGGGATATATGCAAATTAACTGCCAACCAAGATGGCAGCCAGCAGCCAGGCACCTGAAGCGAACAGAAGGCTTGCTTGTTCCAGTGACGGAGGAAGCCAAGGTTCCCCGCAGCGGGATCGCAACAGTGTTACAATTATAGAACCCAAACAAACCCAGATCCCTGCTTTCAGCAGCTGAGGCCTCAGAGCTGGACCCGAGGCTCACATCAAAAGCCAGCTCTCAGCTCCAGTGACAGCCATAGCAAGTAAATAAATCCCAGAATGAATAAAAAAAGAAGAAAAGGAGAGGTTGGGAGCCTCAGTTGCCCGCCAGCCTAAAAACAGCCATCATCCCCTCACCCAGACTGGCCAGGCACCCAGTGGGGACCCCCACCCTGAAGCAAGAAGTTGGCAGCTAATTTGCATACTGAAGGCAGGCGGCAGCGGGAAAGGCTGTCTGTGGCCCGGGACCCGGATCTTTGACCCTGCTGGACGGGCAGCAGTGCTTGAGGCTGTCCACGGACTGGGACCCGGATCTGTGACCTGGCGGGCGGCGGGAAGCACTTGAGGCGGTCTGTGGTCCCGGGACGTGGATCCGTGACCCTGCCGGGTGGGGGGCAGTACTTGAGGCTGTCCACAGGACCAAGACACAGATCTGTGACCCTGCCGGGCAGGGGGCAACGCTTAAGACTGTCCACGGTCCCGGGACCCGGATCCGTGACCCTTCCCGGCGGGGTGGCAGCTCACACAGGGACCGACTGGCTGGGTTTGGGCAGGGCACGATGCCTGGCTTCCGGCTGCCTGTCCTCCCCACATGGCGGTGGTGACAGCTGGGAGCGCGCCAAGCAGAGCCTGCAGGCCATCAGCGCCCACAAGTGGCTGCACAAGATCCACCTCCTGGCCCAGAAGGTGAAGGATCTCAGGGCCAGCCACCGTGGTGGGCCAGACTGACGTCCTCCTAGCCGCACCACGGGGGTTTGAGGATCTGCAAAGTCAGAGGCCTCTGGTGTGCACATCCCCCCTGGCATGCGAACATCCCCCAGCACACTGTCACCCTCCCGCGCCTGCAACTGTTGCAAACCAAGGCATGCACAAGTCCCCCCACCACCACCACCGCACTTCCATCCACCCGGCTTGCTTGTGTCTGGGTGTTCAGGGTGTTGAGGGTGGGCGCCTGTGAGATGACAGTGAGAGGGCGGAGTGGTGATGCCCTGTTCCCATGGAGGCCAATGCAGCTACAAGATCACCTCTGGGGGGTTAATGCAGGTGCTGAGGCAGGAACACTTGCAGACAGACACACCTGGTGGGCGCAGGCGGCCCTTGCTGAGGTGCCTTCAGTCAGTGTTCAAGATCAAGAACCCAGAGGCGGAGAGGAATTCCGTCCTCTCAGTGAAACAGTGGGATAGTCGGGGCGACTGTAGAGGTGGAATGTGCACTTTGGATGCCAGCACCCATAAGCGAAGGCTGCCCTGACTGAGCCTCGCTTGCTTGGGACCTAGCGCACTCCTGCCAGGCAGCGGGTGACAGGACATGCTTTTCTGAATTGATGAGAAAACGTTGATTGTCCTGCTGCCCACGAAGGTGGAAAGTGAATTGGGGAGACATGTGGGGAGTGAGAGAGGTTCCCTGTCTGGGGGTTCCAAATCTGCTGTTGGTTTCTTTCACCACTGACTAGAGATATACAGGGTGTCCCCCCAAAATGTATACACACTTTGAATACCTACTAATTCCAATGGTTTTAAGCATAAGAAAGAAACAACAATGGAGCTGTTTATCTGTTAAAAGTGTGGGCACAAACAGGTAGTTGGACATTCCCTGAGGGGTCTCAGATTGGAGAGGGTGAAGGCCAGACTGAGGGGCCCCTTTCCTCCCCGATACCTCAGTGCACGAATTTCGTGCACCGGGCTACGAGTATTTAAATAAGCCCCAAGTCAGAAATAGGTGTGTATTAATCAGTTAAAATAACTGTTAGCTGATGACCTGAAATATGAGTGGTTTAACACAACACATTTTTTGTTTTTGTTGTTCACATGAATTATGGTTTTCATTGGCAGGGACGTTCTGTGCTCAGGCAACTCAGGGATCCTGGCTGCTTCTACCTTCTTGTAGCTCCATTTTCTCAGCATAGGGTCTCCATGTTTTCTGCTGAATAGTAGAGGAAGCATGAAAATGGCATACTGGCTCCAGTGAACATTCCAAGAAGGAGAGTAAAACAAGATGTGGATGAACACTTGTAGTCTCTCCCATAATTTGTCATTAGTAGGTGCTCAATAAAAAGCAACTATTATAATTTTTGTGACAATTCTCTTCATTTCTTAAAGGAGTTTCTGAGAAAACCAAATTTTCCTTGAAATTCACCAACTTTTTCAAAAGCCTATAATTTGACATGTGCTTTCAAATATAGGATCACATCTAGTTTTCAAAGGATCCTGTAAATCTTAGCAGGAAGAAAACATACATCCTTCTTCACTCAATATCACTTTTCTGCATTGCACTTTGTAATAACCTCTATAATCTCAGCAGAATGAGAATGTTCTCTTTCCTTGTGATGATGCATGGCCAAAATATTAATTTATGATCCTCAGCTACCTTCCACATGACAACATTCCTGAAGACCTTTACAGGTACCTTTTCCTGTAGGACAGGTATACAGCCAAAGGGCAATGGAAATATGGTTGTTTTAGTCAATAAGGTTGCTGTAACAAGATATTATATATTGGGTGGTTTAAACAACTGAAATTTATTATTCAGTTGCAAAGTCCAAGATCACAGTGCTAGAAGATTTGGTGTATGGTGAGGCTCTTCTTCCTGGTTTGCAGATAGCCATCTTCTCATTTTGTCAACATACAAGAGGCCCGGTCTGTCCCCAGACCCTCCCACCATCTATCTCCTCCCTTAAGCCCAGCCTGAACTAATTTTCTTTTCCCTTCAGCCCAGCCTGCACTCTCTTCAATCCGGGACCCCTCAGGGATTGGGCCTAAACCAGCAGTCGGACATCCCTCTCACAATCTGGGACTGCTGGCTTGTAACCACTCACTGCCTGCCTGCCTGATTGCCCCTAACCCCTCTGCCTGCCTGCCTGATCACCACTAACTGCTCACCCCCCTAACCACCTCTGCCTGCTGACCTGGTTGCACCTAACTGCCCACCCTGCCATCCTGGTTGTCCCCAAGTGCCTCCCCCCCCGCTAGCCTGGTTGCCCCACGCAGCCTAATGTTCAGTCATTTGGTCATCTCTGGGGTGTCCCGCACCTCGGAGAGGGTCCGACGGGTAGAGGTGGTGTGGGATGAAATACAAGAGACCATGAGACGGGGTTGGGAGGACTGGCACAAGGCACCAGCACCAGCACCAGTACCAGTAACTTTATTCTTTACACACACTGCTTTATAGCTAAGCTGCGACTGGTCATGCTTCTTAGATCACTGCTAGGGCTTGGTCTATCATAGGGAAGTAGCAGATTGTTACAGGCTGGGGAAGAC
>NW_006296568.1:0-721 GCF_000327345.1 Myotis davidii | reverse complement strand
ATCTGATTTAAAACCAATGAACTAAAAAAACAGAAGCACTTTCTGCAGGGAGCTCTGGGCCCCGGGTTTGAAGGCCAGCCATGCCCCCATCACAGGAGACCCAGAGTTCCACCCAGACCTCCCTTTGGTGCCACACCCCTGCGGGAGGGAATTCTGAGCCCCTGCTGGGGGAAGCCACAACAGGGAGCTCTGGGCTCTGGGTTTGAAGGCTAGCCATGCCCCTATCGCAGCTCTGTTGCATCCTGGCCAGGGCCCAGAGCTCCCTTCAGCTGCTGGCCTAGCCAGGCCAGGGCCCAGTTTGGTCGTCCCTCACTGCCCACCTCTGCTGGCCTGGTCACCCCACACAGCCTCCTGTTCGGTCATTTGGTCAGCCCTCACTAACCCCCCTGCAAGCCTGGTCACTCCAGCAGCCTGCTGTTCAGTCCTTACTGTTACTGTGATGGCATCCTGGATAATTTGCATATTCCTCAATTATTAGTATAGATTTCCAAGAGCATTAATGTCATCATGGAGACTTTACCCTCATAAGCTTATCCAAACCTAATTACTTCCTAAAGGCCGCACCTTATAATACTAACCAAGTTGGGGTTAAGTAGTACTAAAAAGAGATATGGAGTAAGAGACAGAAAACCCACCTCAGGCTAGGAGTGAAAACAATGCAGGTCCGAAATAAATTCAGACCAGGGTTCCTATCTGAGCGCTGTCACTTAGTAGCAGCAAA
>NW_006296567.1:8980-9478 GCF_000327345.1 Myotis davidii | reverse complement strand
AGACAACTTGTAAAATGTCCTCGAAACAGCAATACACCAGGAAAGCAGAAGGGAGCAGCAGCACCTCCTCACTGCAGTGGAAATGCTGTGCCATTCCACTGACACCCACAAGACGGCAGCAGAGGAACAGAAGCAAGCAAGACTCGGAAATGCGGTAGCGCAGGAGAGCCAAGACCTTCAGGACAACAGGCACACAGCACACAGCGCAGAGCAGAGACTGTGTGCGTCAAGGTGAAAGGCCACTTCGAGGGGTGACTGGTTGGAGACAAGTCACAGGCGGACGTCACGAGACTTCGAGGGGTGACTGGTTGGAGACAAGTCACAGGCGGACGTCACGAGACAGCATGGGAATGCAGGAGAAAAATCAGGAACGAGTAAGGACATCAGGAATCACACGGCAGCCCTGCCTACCAAGAAGTAGCGGAAAGGGGAAACAGCCAGACCAGTGTTCGGAACCAGGGCACAAACCACAAACTGCAGGCAGGTGAGCACAGGTGC
>NW_006296567.1:6157-8778 GCF_000327345.1 Myotis davidii | reverse complement strand
ACCCCACTCTTCTCCACCTTCCATCTGCCGTGATGCCAAGGAAAACAGGGAGCACGCAAACCAGCCGGCATGGCCGAGAAAGAGGAGCAAAGCACACACACTGCTCTCCGGCACACCTAGCACCTCAGCGCACACACTCCCCGCTCCTCCCTCCCACGGTCTACACCGCTCACCTCCAGCCTCACGCCCACAGCATCTCCAGGGACGCCCGCCGCCGCCGCCGCCGCCGCGCACTCACCTCAGCCTCCACCACACGCACGGGGAGTTTTTCTCGGACCGCCAAGGCCCAAAGCGAATGAGGGAGGCGTCAGGCGGCGGCGAGGACAAGGGTCGCACCTGGCCCTGAACCAAGGCTTTCTGTGCTGCAGCGGGAAAGCTCCCTCTCCTCAGGGTGGGGACTGAATCCCCGGCCTCGGACACCAGCCTCCTCCCTGACAGGACCCGCTGTCCCTGGGCGGCCGGCAGAGACGGCAGAGCCGTAAAGCATCGCTCGGGGCTTCCCTGCTTCCGGTACCTGGAGAGCCAGAAAAGTCGCAGTGAGGCACTCGGCACTTGTCATGCAGATGAAACCCACCTACAGGCAGGAGCTCGCGCAAGGCGGCATCCCCCCCATCCTGGCGGGAAGAACTGAGATGGAGCCCACGCCCCGACAGCAACATCCAATCAGTCACAATGAGAACCAGTGACGTAGCTTCCTTCTGAGGGCACCTGATAAAAGCAAGGTGCGCCCTCCTCGTCCCCTCTCGACACCATGGCTGCCTGCCTCCTCGTACATAGCCCGCTCAACCGCCCAGGCCGGAGGACAGGAAGTCCCGACACATTTGACTGCAATGATCGTAAACACAGAGGACTTGTCATAGTCGCGGGAGAATTCCGAGGAAGGTCAAGGAAACAACGCACGCGCACGAAAGCAATAATGGGATGCACCACAGAGCCCCCGTGAGCCCCGCCCGCCGGGCATCCGGCAAACCCTGGGTAAGTTCTTCCTTACATTCAAAAGGGACCCCCCGCTGCTTTGGCAGAGACTCTGAAGTAGACATGCGCTGTGTAGGCGGGGGTGGGAAGGGGCGGGAGCAGACTCCGGCAAGCGAAGGGAATAACAGCAGGGAGAGCAGGAAAACACTGGGAGGGCAGGACAGGTGGCTGCGACGGATTGCGGAAGCCCATGTGGGGGAGTCTCGACAGAGACCCTGGCCCAAACGACTCACCAGACCCAGGAAGGCACATACCACACCCCATCCTCCTGCCTGCAAGGATCCCAAGTGCTCCTCGGGCCAAAAGAATCTATTTTGGACAGGATGGTCGCGGGCATAGCTCATCTATACAGAGAGCAAGTCATGGGGAAATGCCACAAACAATGCAAGTGGGCATTGGAACGCCGCAGAACCTCACACAGCACCACCACAAAAAGCAATCTTCAAAATGGGACCATCAGGCACCTGGAGACCAGAACTCCCACCACTTACAACGTACGCCCTGCAGATGGGGACCTGAGTGAACTCGGACATGAAAGACCCCTGTGGAGGACCACAGAAACCGTACCACCACGACTGGAAAAGGTAAGCCTCAGAAACAAGTAAGTAAGTAAGTAAGTAGGCACGTAACTAAGTAAGTGAAGTACGCAAAAAGCCCAAAATACTCCCCTAAGTACTCCTTGTCTGTCCTGCCAGAGATGGCTACAGCTGATTCTCACCGCACCCACCCAGGTCTGTACAGGCTGTGCACCTGCTGCCCTCACAGTCCCAGGTGATGTGATGATCAACAGGGCTAACAGCCATGATACATGTTTCTCCAGGATAGGATGCCAACAGCTCCGTTGGGGGAACAGCCACTGTGAAGTGGAGGGACCTAGCAATGGAAGACCTCCTCCATCCAACAGGAGGCAGACATCCACAAGGCAAGCGCAGACCTACTTGACCTCCCACTGAAACCTACTGTGCTCACAGAACTCTGCAGACACGGCAGGCAAAAACCATCCTCAATACAGGTGAGCACCCTGGGAATGCACACACCAGATGGCCAGTGAGACTAGAAACTAGGCGGGAGCCAACAGAAGCTTTGCCAACATCCAGGAAAACCTTTCTGACAACAAAAACGTAGGACAGGCAATCTTCAGGGATCATGCTGACTCACTCTGTTTCACGGGTAGGTGGGCAAACTCATGATGACAGCAGGTCAGACACAGGGACGATGCGATGGCATCCTTGGCAACCCAATCTGACAGGGGAGATCAGTGGCAATTGCTGACCTCACATCCATATGCCACTAAGCAAAGAGGTGAGTGCCCATGCATGAACACAACGGGAACCACTGGCTAGACCTCAAGGCTGAGCTGGAGGAGGTGCTGCTGCTGCAAGACACCAGGAGCCAGGTTTGAGGGCAGGAAGCAGATGAACATACTGTGGCATGGAGGGAGGAGGAGTAGGAGGAGGAGGAGGAGGAGGAGGAGGAACAGGAACCCTGCCACTGTCCATGACAGGAAAGAGGAGAAAGGCACAGAGAGGAAGCAGGGGGAAGGTGTCTTGGAGGACAACACCCAGCATCCCTAGGGTCACAGCAGAGGAAAACATGCCCCCCCAAAGAGGCCAACCAAGGGATTCACAGTACATGGGACGGAACCA
>NW_006296567.1:4532-5979 GCF_000327345.1 Myotis davidii | reverse complement strand
TGGTGCCTGGCACCGTCCTTACATGGAACACCCTGAGACACCACTAGACTGGGCAGAATCACCCGAAGCCATGGACATCAAGGGACACAGGGACACACACATGACCCGCCAAGGGCAAGCCCAGGGAGCACCTAAAGAAAAGCCTCCATTGCCAAAGAACGAGACTGCAATCACCCCAAGACTGTGCACTGCCACTCCCTGCCTGCCATGGCACCAATCCCTTACTCTCTGTGCAAGCCCCCAAGAACCCCTCGGGCCACCTTGCGCCACTCTCCCTTGCTTGCCTGCCCCTGTCCTCATCGCTCGCACACAACCCTATGGCCTGTGCCTCAGTGGCTCCAGTGAACGTTGGGGACAACACGCTGTAAGGGTGGGAACTGGGAAGAAGGTACAACAGCAGCAGGTCTGGGGTGGGGCACACACTGGGACAGGACTCGCTCGCAAAGCACTGCTCCCATGCCAGTGGTGAAGGTGGAGGTGCAGGTCACCAGAAAGGAGTGGGCTAGGGGAAAACATTGAAAGAACACCCTGGGGAGGAGACAGACACCAACGCACCCACGCTGCAGTGGGGGAACACACCAAACACCAAGGGGGGAGGTACTGCTTCTCCGCAAGCAGTGTGACACGCCAAGTTGCGGCAACACACAAACGGGACTAAGACATGCACGAGGTGGGGGGCAGCTATGAGACGCAACAGTACTGCGTTGGGCTCGCAAACCCATTGTCCTCACACGTGTGGCAAGAGCTGCCCTACCACATGGACCGTACTCTGCATACCCTACGGGCCGGGCTCAAGCTGACATATTGAAGAGACATGACATGAAACGAGGGGCATTGGCACCAAGAAGCACACTCAGTGGGCCTAAAAACATCAGCTACATTTATTTCGAGAGTGTACAGGATCAAGGCAAACCAGAAAAGGCACAAATGGGAAACTAGCATGTCTAAGACGGAGGGCACTACATCAAGGGGGGAACTGAGTAGACACAGACATTTTCGAAAACTACGGGAGAAATTGGAAACCGGGGTGATGGCGCTTTCAGGCCAACACCTGGTCCCTCGGCTGGACAATAGCATACAACAGAGCCAGCGTCAGTGCTCTTTGGAATGGAAACGCGATTCCACTGACATTTAGACGACTGTGGACGCCTTTCGGCCGCATGCTTCATGAATCCGCGTGGTCAGGGGGGCGCAGAGCTAGTAACACACAGGTGGGTGAATGCTTGGCAATACATGGGACACACACACATGACACCACGGGGGGGCGGGAAACGTGGTTTCACTGTGCTCACTAGGCTCCACCACATACTCCATGGAAACAAGGCCAAGGGCGGACACACACACATCCAGTGAAGAAATTAAGGACATCAACAGCACTCAATTCCATGAAAATTTATTTCAGCTCCACAGAAACCCCACAGGCCCCGCGGACAGGCCAGGAGCTCAA
>NW_006296567.1:1935-3675 GCF_000327345.1 Myotis davidii | reverse complement strand
ATCATCACCTGCACGCTTTCATCACCTGCAACTGCATGGTTCACGACACCCCATCCACCCCTTGAACCAGTATTGGAAACACGACCCACTCACCTGGCAGCAAAGCAACAGGACACCCACGTGACAGGCAAAACGAAAGAGCTGTTTTGCGGGGAGGGGGGTGGGGGAGGCAGGTGGCAAAAGTGGCCTACACTAGGACTCCCAAGTACACATTGCCATGACACACATTACCTTTACATAAAATTGGAAACTGAAACTAACATATGCTGACACTAAATGGGCTACACTGAGGGTGGAGGTGCAAATATGGGATGGATAATGACATGACCACAGGAGGCCCACGGGAGCAGCAAACAAATTGCAGTGAGGAACTCGGCCAAGTGAAATTTGGGGACCAGATTGTACTATGCATTATGCATTCATGAATTCACGATGAAAACCGTCACCAGGTCAGTGCTCTGGTATTTTTGTGCACCACTTCAGTTGACACGTTGGAAAGGGGGGGCACTTTCACACGCATTCATGCCACCACGAAACACAGGTGAAGGTCCTGATACCCGAGGAAATAATGACCCACCGTTGACAGGGGAGAGGTGTGCACAAATGCCTCCTTGGTACTACAATATAAACAGGGGAAGGGAAAAACACACTTTGCAACAACCTAGATGCAGGAGGGGGGCACCTGGTGAGACACAATAAAGGACGCTCTGCGTGCCATATCTGCCCACTAATTCCAAAACCCCATGCCAGACACCTTAAGATCATCCATGTGTAACTCCACGGAACCTTCCCCTCGGTTCTTAACTTCCAAGAAAGAATCCTCTCAGGGAGGGGGTGCAACAGAGCACACAAGCACTTGAAAGGATGTGGCCCCCCCTTCACACGGGGATGGCTGTGTGGATGCTTCACAAACCAAACGGACATTCAACCTAATACACCTGAGGCACACCGTGAAATGAGGTGCATGAAGTAACACTAAAAACTGGCTGATAGGGACACAATGTGCAATACCTCAGGGGACATGAAGAGCAGGGGTACATATGCTGCTTGAAATTCAAGCGCTCAGCAAAAAACAACACACAATGGGAGCCACCCAACCCCTCCATGTGGACTCAATCCCCACAATTACAAAGAAATACTATCGGCACACAACTCCATGGGGCCCACTCAATACTCTCCCAAACTCTGTCTTCTAGGTCTCTCTCTCTATCGTTCAAATAAAGCATTGATAATGGCAGCCCACCCAACCAATGCACTGTATATCTCTGTATGCATGTGTGTGTATGTCTGTGTCTGTGTGTGTGTATATGTCTGTGTGTCTGTATCTGTGATTATTCACTCATGTAGTCACTACAAAAATATGAAAGGACACAATTCACTCACAAACAACGCTATGCTCCCACATCTTGTGGGAGACATGTCAGCTCCCCACAACCACAACCTACACACACAGATGATATTGAGCAAACACAGTCACAGCTTCCATTCTCTAGGAAGCCGGACCATGAGGGGACACTGCGGCAGGACAAGAACAAGACATCGCTCCACACAAGCCACATGACGACATGAGCACAGGACCCTCCAAAACAAGGCACGGGTCCTTCCATCGCAACAACAACCGCAGTCGTCCAGACATGGCCACCGGGAAGGGCACACGCACCTAGAAAACAGAAACATCTATTAGTGAAATCCATAGACAACATGTGAACAGAACTTACTCCACAGAAAACCCATTCCTCA
>NW_006296567.1:0-1640 GCF_000327345.1 Myotis davidii | reverse complement strand
GGCTCTGCCTTTGTCTCCCTGCTGTGTCGCCTGTCAGCTGTGATGTCTACCCGTCTCCCCTTGGCAGCCTGGGCCTGTGAGGTCATCTTCTCACCACATGGTTTCCTCCAGCATTTACACTCTGGCTGTGACTCAGTGTTTACAGTCACATCAACCTGTGAGGAACACGGTGTCGAAGAATGGAGGCTGGCACCGAGGTGAGCGTGGACAGGCTCCTGGGGGGAGCGGGGGGCTGGGAGCGTGGGGGACACCCGCGTGCCAGGAGGCGCTCTCTTCAGGTCTTGGCAGGACATCGAGTCCCCAAAGGAGGAGAATGACCCGTCGCGTTCGGTCTAGTCCGAGCTGTTGTTTGGAAGGGGAAGCAGCTGTCTGTCTGCTGGCCAGGCTGAGCGGGGGGCCCTGAAGCCAGTGGGTGTGCGTGAGCCACATAGTGACCGCGTGCAGAAGGCAGAGCTCTGGGGAATGCTGCCCCTTGTTTGGGGGACAGAAGGGGGGACAAAGGCAGCTAATACCATACCCACCGCACATCAACCTTGGGAAAGAGCAACAGCAAGTCCTTTCTGAAACGGAGGTGCATGCAGACCCAGGAAGGAGAAAGCAAGCAACACGTGGTCTCCACACCCTGCAGGACGGTCTTCAGCGAAATGCTGTCAACTTCTAACTCCAGTGACATCTCCAACTTCATTCAGCTATGACGCGGGCGTGCTGAGACACAACTCCTTATTTTGCCTATAACTATAAGGGTTTCTTTCCTGCGGGCTCGCCGATGGGTCAGAGGAGGACTAAGTTAGAGCCCTACTTAACGTCCAACCTAGTTGCGTCTGATCATGGAAACAGCCCTTTTGTAAATGTTTCGGTCACATGCTGGACTCTCAGAGACCTCTGGCCTCGGTCCCTCAGAGATGGTGTGTGAGCAGTGGCCGAAGCTACCGCATGGAGAGGGTGGGGATGGGTCTTCTGGCTTCTCTGCTTCCTACGGGCCCTGGTTATTTACCACCCTCTGCAGTTGGTGTGCAAGTAGGAGTCGAGCGTTATCTGACTCCCTGGGGACCATTTCCAGGTCCTGACCTTGACATACAGGAGCCAAAGGGGGTACCGACAAGCTAAGCTCTAAGACTTCCTGTCACTGGACTCTGCAGTATAACCAAGCTGACCTTGACCTTGGTGGGGCTGCACTCCGGCCAGGATGTATCTGTGTACTTGCAGGGTGACTACAGGGAGACCAAGAGCTCCTGCTCTCTCTCCTTCTCCTCCTCCTCCTCCTCCTTCTTCCTCCTTTCTCCTTCTTCTCTTTCTCCTCTTCCTCCTTCTCCTCTTCCTCCTTCTCCTCCTCCTTCCTTCTCCTCCTCCTCCTCCTCCTCCTCCTCCTCCTCCTCAATCTATCCATCTTCTCCACATATCATACCACCATAACACTTTCAGTCAATACATCCTTCAACTTATTTTTTTCACATGGATACATAACCATTCTTTAAAATAAACACACCTACCCATATTGTACAAACATCCGTCTTCTCTTTAAAAACTCAACAAGATGATTTCCAATGCACCTTGAGGGCACAACACAACCGCAACAGAGAAAGAAAACAATATCCTTACAACAAAACCTCACCGACAGAGGATCTTGCCTCCTCTCCTAC
>NW_006296566.1:0-203 GCF_000327345.1 Myotis davidii | reverse complement strand
CTGCCTTGCCTGCAACACAGGACTCCCGTGCTTAGATCGCCATGGGGATCCAGGGATTTAGACCATCCCATTCTTCGATTGCCATGTTGGGGCCCGCGGTTGCTGCCTGGCCTGCAACACCGCCCTCTTGCCCTCCAATCCCCATGGCGATTGAGGGACTCAGGCCATCTTTCCCTTCAATTGCCATGTCAGGGGTCCAGGGT
>NW_006296565.1:0-442 GCF_000327345.1 Myotis davidii | reverse complement strand
AAGCCAAGTGACTAGAACACTGGAACAACTGGAGCAATCAGTTGCTATGATGTTCACTGTGGCTAGCCAACCAGCCCAGTTGGGGTCGAGGCTGGACAGCCAACCTCCAGTGGCCCCTTCCCCTGACGACCTGGTCTGATTGGCCCCCATTTGGGGTGGACCAATCAGACTTCACACGTGCATGAATTTGTGCATCTGGCAGGTAATGTTGAATAAGTGTAGTGAAAGTGGTCATGCCTGTCTTGTTCCTGTTCTTAGAGGAAATGATTTTAGGTTTTTGCCCATTGGGTATGATGTTGGCTGTAGGTTTTTCATATATGGGTTTTATCATGTTGAGATATGCTCCCTCTATTCCCACTTTGCTGACTTTTTATAAAAAATGGATGTTGGATTTTAACAAATGCCTTTACTACATCTATTGATATGGTCATGTGATTTTTGT
>NW_006296564.1:116043-116441 GCF_000327345.1 Myotis davidii | reverse complement strand
TTGTTATGGCCTTCATTTTGAGGTCTATTTTATGAGATATAAATATTGCTACCCCAGATTTCTTTTCATTTCCATTAGCCTGAAAGATATTTTTCCATCCCTTCACTTTCAGTCTGTGTGAGTCCCTTCTTCTGAGGTGGGTCTCTTGTAGACAGCAAATGTATGGGTCATGTTTTTTTAATCCATTCAGCCACTCGATGCCTTTTGATTGGGGCATTTAGTCCATTAATGTTTAAAGTTATTATTGAAAGGTACTTGTTTGTAGCCATTTCTACTTTTTGTAGCTGTTTTCTTTCTGAGCTTTTTATTTCTTCTTTTTACACCAGTCTCTTTAGGATTTCTTGCATTGCTGTCTTGGTGGTGATAAACACCCTCAGTCTCTCTCTCTTTTTTTTTTT
>NW_006296564.1:113032-115439 GCF_000327345.1 Myotis davidii | reverse complement strand
GGTATGTAACTTTCTGTCTTTCTTCCTGCCTTTAAGATTCTCTCTTTGTCCTGAACATTTTCCATGGTAATTATGATGTGTCTTTGTGTGGGTCTTTTCGGGTTCATCTTGTTTGCGACTCTCTTTGCTTTTGTGACTTTTTTCTTCCCCACATCAGGGAAGTTTTCTGACATTATTTCTTCAAAAAGTTTTTTTAATCCTATTATTCTTCCTGTTGTTCTGCACCCCTATTATTTGTATGTTGCTTCATTTCATGATGTCCCATAGCTCTCTTAGGCTTTCCTCCTGTCTTTTAAATTTTTTCTCCAATTGCTGTTCAGTTTGGTTGTGTTTTGCTTCCCTGTCTTCTAATTCACTAATATGGTCCTCCGCTTCTTGTAGTCTACTGTTGAAACTTTCAATGGTGTTTTTTATTGCAGCTATATCACTCTTCATTTCTTCTTGGTTCTTACATAGTTTATTAATTTTTTCATCCGTTTCTTCTTGATTCTTGCATAAGTTGTTTTCCTCCATCCAGTTTATGCATCCTAGGACCCTTAATCTGAATTCCTTTTCTGTGATGCTGCATGCTTCTGCTTCACTTAGCTGATTTTCTGGTGAGTCCTCCTTTTCTTTCATTTGAGGGTTTCTTTGTTTACCCATGTTTGATCTCACTGACATATCTAGATATTGATTTGTTCAGGGGCTGCTCCTTGATATGGCAGTGGCTCCTTGGGCTGTGGTTGCTCCTCTGGCAGTTGTAGTAGCAGCTGCTCCTCAGTTGGCAGCAGCTCCTCTGGTGGGTACTGTTCACAGCTGTGGTGGCTTCTCTGGCTGGTGGGGGGAGGCTTCACACACAGCTGCAGTTCCTCAGACAGAGGATGTGTGATCATGAGGTTTCTGTTCCTTGGATGGGGGAGGGCTACACACGCAGATGCTACTCCTTGAACTGGGGCGGACTGCTCACATGGATGCTGATCCTTGAATTGGGGCTGGCTGCACGCTGCTGTTGTTCCTCTGATGTGGTGGGCTGCTTGTGGGGCTACTGCTCCTAGGACCAGCTGCTGCTCGTCAGACAGGTGCAGGCTGCTGTGGCTCTGCTCCTCGGACTGGTGCGTACTGCGTAGGGCTGCCACTCCTCGGAAGTGGGCTGTCTGCTCGTATGGCTGCTACTCCTTGGACCAGGGTGAGCTGCCGCTGTTCCTCGAATGGGGCCGGGCCGCTAGCAGAACTGCTGCTCCTTGGAAAGGGGCAGGTTGTTCACAGAGCTGCTGTTCCTCGGATTGGGCAGTCTGCTCATGCAGCCGCTGCTGCTTGGGCGAGGGCAAGATGCTTGTGTGAGGGCAAGATGCTTGTGCAGCTGCTGATCCTCGGACTTGGGCAGGGTGCAGGCTGTGCGCAGCTGCTGCTGCTCTGATGGGGGCAGGCTGCGCAGGGCTGCTGCTTCTCAGATGTAGGAAGACTGCTTGTGCAGCTGCTGCTGCTCCTCAGACAGGTTGGACTGCTTGCATGGTTGCTGCTCTTCGGACGGGGAAGTGGGCTGCTCACTCAGCTACTGCTCCTTGGACAGGGGCAGGCCACATGAGGCTGCTGCGCTTAGGCTCGAGGCAGGCTGCTCAGAGGGCTGATGCTCCCTGGACAAGAGCGTGCTGCTTACGTGTCTGCTGCTCATGTGGTTGAAAAAAATAATGTGAAGAGAAGTAGGAAATAAAGGAACAAACAAAAAAAAGGAGACTAAAGAAAGAAGCAAAATTAAAAAAAGAAGCAACAAACAAAAAAAAGGGAAAACAAAGAAATAAGCAAAAAGCAACAAAAAAAGCTAACAAAATAATAATAAAAAAATAAAAATGAAAAATAGAAAGGTCGTTCCTTTGGCTGGCTTAAGATCCCAGTTTTCTGGAATGTCTGTGATTTTGTTCTTCTTGTTGTTGTTGCTGGGACTGACCAAAGCCCCATTTTCTATTACTGCCTGGGGACGGTGCTGGGCGACCTGATGACACCAGTCTTCCTCCTGCCGCTGGCGAGAAGGTGCATCCCTAAGTATAGCACCTTTGGGGCTGTAATGGTTAGTTGTTGGTTTGCTTCAGTGTATGTGGTGTGCCAGTGGATGGAGAACCTGCTGTGGCTGTGGTGTGAGCACAGGATGTATGTTGTAGGCTACGTCTTGACAATTGGGTCCCTCAGTTTTGCTGCCTGTTACAGACATGGGCCTCTGGCCAAGGAGAGGAGCCAGCGCCTCCTGGCATGGACGCTGCGGCTCCTGGCCCTGACCCACTGAGGAGCCCCATGCCCCAGGTCGTGTGGGCTGCTGTGGGCCTCATGCAACTGTCCCGGGGGCTGCACTACCCAGCGAGAGCCCTCAGGTTTGCAGACTTCATCCTTGGAGGAAGCCACTTGTTGCCCGAAGAAATGCGTCTTCAAGAACAGT
>NW_006296564.1:110220-112910 GCF_000327345.1 Myotis davidii | reverse complement strand
CTGGGGCAGGGGCAGCAGCCTGAGTGCCCTGGTCCTGCCCCAGCCCTGCCACTGCCCTCTGCCCTGGCCCTGCCTCTGCCTCCACCCTGTCCCCCCCCAACCCCCACCCTGGGTCTGCCCTCACCCCCTGACTCCACCCCTGAGTCCGCTTTTGCCTCCGCCCCTGCCCCTGCATGTCACCCAGGACCAGGACGTGTGCAGTAGCAGAGGGGATGGTGGCAGAAGAC
This sequence comes from Myotis davidii, assembly GCF_000327345.1. Taxonomy (NCBI): domain Eukaryota; kingdom Metazoa; phylum Chordata; class Mammalia; order Chiroptera; family Vespertilionidae; genus Myotis; species Myotis davidii. The sequence goes on along the minus strand of NW_006296564.1, from coordinate 112,683 downwards.
CCAGGTGCACAGGAAAGGACAGTACCTCACCGCTAGTCTGCTGTTTATCCTGCTATGCCCATGTCTTGGGCCTGCCATCACCACTTCCCTCCAGTGAAGATTTCCACTCGGAACAGGGGGACTGGGTTGGCCTTCAGGGGCCAGCAAGCCTGGGTCAGTGCCTGTCGGAACCAGGGCACCACGTGTCAGGAGGCTGCAGGGCTCTCCCAAATGGTGCGGGCACAGGTGCTGGGAGGCCGACCCGTTTTCCCAGCGCGTCCACGTGCTGATCAGTGCTACTCAGGAAGGGGATTCTCAGGTCAACTCAGATGGACACCTAGTGCAGCAGGACTGCTCAGGGCCTTTAACGGCGTTAATGCCCACGGTGACTAGGGAGAAATCGTGTAGCAGTTTCCGACTTCATTTGACCACAGATCCGTGGTCCAGAGATGAGTATTCCTTGGCTCACATGTTGAGAAAGTGCTACTGATGGAGGCGCTGGGGTTTGGGACGTGCAGCAATTTGTCCCAGCCCACACTTAGGGGCAGCCCAGGGTGGTGCTTCAGCCGGGCCAGGAGGCCTTCAGAGGCAGCGCGAGGCCATCTCTCCAAGCCCTGGGCCTCAGAGGATTGGTGACTTTTTTATATTTAGTAACTGCCCTCTAGCTATTTGGTAACTGTGATGAAGAGAAACATTCCTTATGCTTATATTTTAAAGTTTTGGTAAGGCTTTTATAGGTAGAGTCAGATTAGAATGACTTTTATATTTTTCGTGTGTTGAAAGTGGAGGCATTTAACCTCTCATGACATTTTGCATTGACTGGTTCATTTCTAAAACTGTTTAGTTTTATATTCTGGTAACAGTATCCTGCAGAACATATCTATGATCTTTCTCACAGAGAACAGGTCTTGTTCTTGACTCCTCCTGTTAAGGGAAAGGAGGGACTGACTGTGAGTGCTGGGTGGACCCTGAGCCCAGGAGGTCCACACAGAGGACTGAGAAAGGATCCGATGTGGCAAAGCAGTCCAGGGGTTTTAGTGTTGCTAAGTTGATTCTAAGACTCATGCTCTAGCTTTTTTGCTGTGAGGCATCAAGAGAGGGGCCTTTCACTAGAGAGGTTTCAGAGGGGCATGCAGAGAGCTGAGGATGCTTTCCCCAGCCAGGTCTCTAGCCTCATTCCAACTTGTTGCATAACAAGTAGCCTGGCTACCCATTTGGGACTTTCTAGATTGATTTTCAAATGTTATTGCCCTTCCAGGCAGTGTTTTACAGGTCTCCAGTGTTGCCAGACTCCGGTTCATATTAGGAGCTCTGTTCTTTTTGTAAAATGCACTAAATTCAATCTGTGCTTTCACGCAGCCTCTGATTTTATTTGTTTTTAATATGTTTTTATTTATTTTTTAGACAGAGAGGTAGGGAGAGGGACAGAGAGATAGCAACATCGATGAGAAAGAGAATCATTGATCAGCTGCCTCCTGCACATCCCACACTGGGCATCAAGCCCTAAACCCAGGCATGTTCCACTAGGAATTGAACTGTAACCTGTTGGCTCATGGGTCTACACTCAACCACTGAGCCACGCGGGCCGGCAATAGCCTCTGATTTTAAAAATCAAAGTGTCTCCCATTCAGATTTATGATGATGTTTCGTAAGTGTTGTTACAGTTCAGTATGATGTTTGTAATTGTATTTGCTGGTGACACATGCATGCATCAGATGCATCAGTATTTGTCTCCCCATGCTCCTCTCCCCAGAGGCAGCTGGTGTCCTACCATACATGTGTGACTAACATGAGAGGAGTCCGCTGGGATCCCCAGGGGACCTGGGCCTTACTTGTGCCAGGCATGGAGGTGCTGACCAGCTGGGGTAACCATCACCATAAAAACATCTGGCAGAAGAGAAGCAGAGCCGTGTCTCCCAGGGTGTTGGCTTCAGTTATGTTTTAGAGGACACCGTGGATTTGTCCGTGTCTGTTTTGAGGACTGTGGAAAGCTGAGCCATTGAAGCGTTACTTGTGAAAAAAAAGTTAAAGACAAAGAAAGAATCTTAAAGGTAGCGAGCGAGAGAGAATTACAAACAAAGGAGTTCCCATTAGGATGTCAACTGACTTCTCAAGAAAAACATTTCAGGCCAGAACAGAGTGAAATGAAGTACTTAAAGTAATGAAATGAAAGGGCCTATCATTTAAAATTGAAAGTGAAATAAAAAGCTTTCCAGGAAAAAAAAATAAAGGAGCAATTTACCACCAAACCAGCAATGTAAGAAATGTTAAAGAGACTGCTTGAAGAAGAAAAGAAGGAGAAGAAGAAGAAGAAGAAAGAGAGAGAGAGAGAGGAAAACAATACCAGAGGGGAAATTGGATCTTTAGGAAGAAAATATAATATTGAGGGATATATATATATATGTATTACTAATTTCTATTAAATACAAATGACTAAGGAAAAATTACCATCTAGTGCTCTTTATGATGTATATAGAAATACCA
>NW_006296564.1:106425-110181 GCF_000327345.1 Myotis davidii | reverse complement strand
AGAAAATAAAAAATGGCAAGAAATAAATGCCTATCAATAATAACCTTAAATGTAAGTGGATTAAATGCTCCAGTCAAAAGACATAGAGTGACTGAATGGATAAGAAAACATGATCCATATATATATATGCTGTCTACAAGAGACCCACCTCAGAACACAAGATATACACAGATTAAGAGTGAAAGGATGGAAAAATATATTCCATGCAAATGGAAAGGGAAATAAAGCTGGAGTAGCAATACTCATATCAGACAAAATAGACTTCAAAACAAAGGCCATAATAATAGATAAAGAAGGCCACATCATAATACTAAAGGGAATGATACAACAAGAAAATATAACACTTCTAAACATATATGCACCCAATATAGGAGCACCCAAATACATTAAAAAACACTTAATGGACTTCAAGGGATAGATTGACAGTAATATAGTCATACTGAGGGACTTTAACACCCCACTTACATCACTTTATAGATATTCCAGACTAAAAATTAACAAGGAAATAGAAGCCTTAAATGACACACTAGGTCAGGTAGATCTATCCAACATGTACAGAACCTTTCATCCTAAAGCAACAGAATATATTTTCTTCTCAAGTACACATAGAGCATTCTCAAAGATAGACCACACATTAGGGCACAAAACAAGATTATACAAATTCAAGAAGATTGAAATGAGAAGATTGATAAGTCAACTACAATTTAAAAAAAAACTGAAAGACACTCAAATACATGGAGACTAAATGGCATGTTATTAGACAACAAATGGGTTACCAATGAGATCAAGCAAAAAATTAGAAACTTCCTGGAAACAAAGGAAAATGAACACACAACCACCTAAAACCTATGGGACATGCCAAAAGCAGTCCTGAGAGGGAAGTTCATAGCATTACAGCCCTACTTCAAGAAACAAGATAAAGGACTAATAAACTATCTACCTTACAACTAAATAAATTAAAAAGAGAACAGCAAGAATAGCCCATAGGAAGCAGAAAAAAAGAGAAAGAATAAAAATCAGAGCAGAAATAAATGACATAGAGACAAAAAAAATTATGAAAGATCAATAAATCCAAGAGCTGGTTCTTTGGAAAGACAAACAAGATTAATGAGCCTCTAGGTTGACTCATCAAGAAACAAAGAGGACCCAAATAAATAAAATCAGAAATGAAATCAGTGAAGTAACAACTGACAATACAGAAATTCAAAGGATTGTAAGAAAATACTATGAACAACTATATGCCCAAAACTGGACAACATTGGTGAAATGGAAAAATTCCTAAAAATATACAATCATCCAAAACTCAATCAGGAAGAATCAGAAAACCTGAGGAGGCCAGTAGCAACTGATGTTATAGAAGCAGTAATGAAAAAACCTCCAGCAAACAAAAGTCCTGGATGGAATGGATTTACAGGTGAATTTTACCAAACATTTAAGGTCTTTTTACAAAGCCAGAATTATTCTAATTTCAAAACTAGATAAAGACACTACTAAGAAAGAGAATTACAGGCCAATATCCCTGATGAACACAGATTCTAAAATCCTAACAAAATATTAGCAAATCGGATCCAGCAATATATTAAAAAGGTCATACACCATGATCAAGTGGGATTTGTTCCAGGGATGCAAGGCCAGTACAATATTCATAAATCAATAAATGTTATACATCACATAAACAAATTGGAAAATAAAAACCACATGATCATATCAATAGATGCAGAAAAAGCACTTGACAAAATCTAGCACTCTTTTTTAAAAATAAAAATCCTCAGTAAAGTGAGAATAGAGGGATCATACCTCAAGACAATAAAGATCATTTATGAAAAACCTACAGCCAACATAATTCTCAATGGGCAAAAACTAAAAGCTTTTCCCTTAAGAACAGGAACAAGACATAGATGTACACTTCACCACTCTTATTCAACACAAGTGGCCAGTGCACGAATTCATGTACATTAAAAGGAAATTAATCAGAAGAAATATTTTAATATCATTATCTTCCCTTTCTCTATAATAGAAGTATCAACCAAATTCACGATCAATAATGACAGATCGAAACACATGTGTTCGATTGACACCAGCAAGAGCTTTTTTTTTGTGTCGTCCATGCATGAGTCAATTCAACCTTTTAAATATCCTAATATATAAAAGCCCAGGGTCATAACAAACCTGGAAGTCCTTCAGTCAGCACTGGGTTGCTGTGGCGACCCAGCACTGACTGCCCTGCTGCAGCCTGGTGACCCAGCACTGACTGCCCAGGTGGCTGAGATCCAGAGAGAGAGGCAGGGTCTGATCTGCAGCCTCAGTGGCAGCTGTTGATCAGTACTTGCCTTTCTCTTTCTCTCCAGGCTTCACCATCTTTCCCTCCCTCTTTCTGTCCCGGTTTCACCAACAGCTGGGCCTTTCTTTCTCTCCCTGACTCCATGGGGGCTGCTACTCATCTCTGTCTCTCTAATCAGGCCCAAAGATAGGCCCGGGGATGCTTACTGGCATAGGAAACGGCCAATCAGAATCAAATGTGGGTGCTGTGAAAAACCAATGGCTACCTAGGAGGCAGAGATTTTGATGTTGATTGGCATAGGAATCAACCAATCAGAACCAAATGTGTGTGCTGTGAGAACCAATGGCTGACTAGGAGGTGGAGCTTCTGATGCTGACTGGCATAGACACTGACCAATCAGAACCAAATCTGGGTGCTTGGAGAGCCAATGGCTGCCTAGGAGGTGGAGCTTTTGACACTGACTGGCATAGAAACTGACCAATTAGAATCAAATTGGCCTGCAGAGGAGGGAAGTTGGGGGCAAGAGCAGGCTGGCAGGAGAGGGCAGTTAGGGGCAACCAGGCTGGAAGGGGAGGGCAGTTAGGGGCGATCAGACAGGCAGGCTGAGGCAGTTAGGGGTGATCAGGCTGGCAGGCAGGTGAGCAGTTAGGAGCCAGTGGTCCCAGATTGCGAGAGGGATGACCAACTGCCGGTTTAAATCAGCAGTCAGACATCCCACAAGGGGTCCCCAATTGGAGAGGGTGCAGGCTGGGCTGAGGGAATCCCCCCTCCATGCACGAATTTCATGCACTGGACCTCTTGTATAGAATGAACTTGCTTAATTAGACCTGTTTTCTGATTGAGCTAAAATTTTTCCAGCCCAGTGAAGCACCCCAACTTCTCTTTCAAGTAATTGTCAGCAACACAGCAGTAAATATCAACATGAAGAAGATTATTATTGTAGATAACACAGGGAGAATAAAGGGTAAAATATTGAACTGTAGCAGTGTTTGACTATATTTTGCGTAGTGAGAAAACCTGAAGCCATTTTCAAGTTCCACCATTTCTTCTTTTCAGTTGGGTCAAGTTTCTAAACTTTCTAAATCTCTGTTTTCCAGCTCATGAAAACAAAATAGGATTCCAGAGTCTCATATCTACCTACTCCAGGACTTCTGTGAGGATCAAATAAGAAACTCTTCACAGGCAGTTCGCTCAAGTGTAAAATGTTTCCACCTGGCTATAAAGCAAGTTGTGTTCCTTGGCTGAAGAAACTGTAAGGAGGCTAGTCGCTAGGGAGAGGAAGCTGGGCGTTGCTATGTGACATCATTACCCTGATCCAGGACACCCTTCAGGGCAAACCAGCCAGCCCCACCCATGCACCCGGCCTCTATCCTATATAGTAAAAGAGTAATATGAAAACTGACCCTAACAGCAGAAAGACTGGGAATGACTGGACACTATGACACACACTGACCACCAGGGAGCAGACACTCAAT
>NW_006296564.1:103894-106323 GCF_000327345.1 Myotis davidii | reverse complement strand
TTAGATTTTACTCCCCTCTTTTCTTCCTCCGCCTCGAAACTGTACCATCTGTGAATGGTTTTGTTATCGTAGATGTGAGTGTGTGCGCATATGTGGAAGAGATAAAGTAAGATGTAAGAGGGCACAAGAGAGTACAGTGGAGTCATATATAGACACCTTTACTACTGTTAATTAAGTTATAGATTGTCAGGAGAGAGAGAGAGAGAGAGAGAGAGAGAGAGAGAGAGAGAGAGAGAGAGAGATAGTACTGAAAGTCCTAGCCACAGCAATTAGACAAGAAGAAGTAAGAGGCATCCAAATTGAAAAGGAGGAAGTAAAATTGTCATTATTCACAGATGACATGATATTGTACATAGAAAACTCTAGAGACTCCATCAGTAAACTACTAGACTTAATAGAATTTGGAGAGGTAGCAGGATACTAAATCAACATCCAAAATATTGATAGCAATATTATACACTAATAATGAACTCTCAGAAATAGAAAATAAGTTGACAATCCCATTTACCATTGCAACAAAAAATAAGATACCTAGGAATAAACTTAACCAAGGAGGTAAAAGATCTGTACTTGGAAAACTATAGGATATTGAAAAAAGAAGTAGAGGAAGATACAAACAAATGGAAGCATATGCCATATTCAGGGATTGAACGAATTAACATTATTAAAATGTCTATACTACCCAAAGCAATTTACAGATTCAAAGCAGTCCCTATTAAAATACCAATTGCATACTTCAAAGAGCTAGAACAAATACTTTAAAAATTTATATGGAACTATAAAAGACCCCAAAAAGCTTCAGCTATCTTGAGAAAGAAGAACAAAGTAGGAGGGATCACAATACCAAATATCAAACTGTACTACAAATCCAGTATAACCAAAACAGCCTGGTACTGGCACAAGTACAGGCATATAGACCAATGAATCAGAACAGAGACCACAGAAATTGATCCACATCATATGGTCAATTTATATTTGACAAAGGAGGCAAGAACATACAATGGAGTAAAGACAGCCTTTTCCAGAAATGGTGCTGGGAAAACTGGACAGACACATGCAAAAAGATGAAACTAGACCACCAACTTACACCATGCACAAGAAAATACTGAAGAATTTAAATGTAAATGTATGAAACTATAAATATTATAGAGGAAAACATAGGCAGTAAAATTTCAGCTATCTCACATAGAAATATGTTTATGGATACATCTCCTAGGGCAAAGGAAACTAAGGAGAAAATAAACAAATTTGACTACGTCAAAATAAATAGGTTCTGCACAGAAAAAAAACAACACTAAGAAATTGAAAAGGGAACCCACTCTATGGAGAATCTATTTGCTAATGATATATCTGATAAGGGGTTAATATCCAAAATATATAAAGTGCTCATACAAGTCCACAAAAAGAAGACAAATAATCCAATTAAAAATGGGCAGAAGACTTGAGTAGACATTTATCCAAATACTACATACAAATGGCCAAGAGACACATGAAAAAATTTTCAGTCACTAATCATCAGAGAAATGCAAATTAGATCCACAATAAGATATCACCTCACACCTGTCAGACTGGCTATCATCAATACATCAACAAACAAGTGCTGGCGAGGATGTGGAAAAACAATTCACTTGTGCATTGATCTTAGAAGAACAAGTTGGTATACCCTTTTTGAAAAGAAATCTGGCAATTGCTGTCTGAATGACATACTTCAAATCCAATAGTTTTAATTCTGAGAATCTAAAAAGAAAACATTTACTCATGTGAAAAATTAAACTATCCTATCTAATAAAAGAGAAATATGGTAATTGGTGTACGACCGCTATCCTTCCCATTGGCTAATCAGGGCAATATGCAAATTAACTGCCAGCCAAGATGGCGGCCGGCAGCCAGGCAGCTTGAAACTAACATGAGGCTTGCTTGCTTCAGTGACGGAGGACTCCACCCTTCCCCCCCTGCCGCTGCAGGCCTCTGAGCTGCAAGCAACTATGTAACAAACATAGAAGCTAAACAAAACCCCAGAAACCTGCCAGGCTTCAGCCAGCAGGATCGCAACATTGTAAGCAAAGGCCAGAAACCTACTTTCAGCAGCGGAGGCCTAAGAGCGGGAGTCAAGCCTCAAAGTTAAAGCTGTAATAAAAAAAAAGAAAAAGAAAAAAAGGAGCGGTTGGGAGCTTCCGTTACCCGACAGCCTGAAAACAGCCCTCAGCCCTGACCCAGACTGGCCAGGCACCCCAGAGGCGACCCCCACCCTGAAGGGTGTGTGACCAGCTACAAACAGCCATCAGCCCCTCATCCAGGCTGGCCGAGCACCCCAGTGGGGATCCCCACCCTTATCCAGGACACCATTCAGGGCAAACCAGCTGGCCCCCACCTGTGCCCCAGGGCTCTATCCTATATAGTAAAAGGGTAATATGCAAACTGACCCTAAC
>NW_006296564.1:78483-103876 GCF_000327345.1 Myotis davidii | reverse complement strand
CTGACCGGCCCTGTTCTGTGCGTCACAGGGGGGCCCTCCCCAACCCCCTGATGGGCCCTGCTCTGTGCGTGACAGGGGGCTGTGCCCCAACCCCCTGATTGGCCCTGCTCTGTGCGTGACAGGGGACAGAGCCCCAACCCCCCCGATGGGCCCTGCTCTGTGAGTGACATAGGGCAGTGCCCCAATCTCTGATTGGCCCTGCTCTGTGCGTGACAGGGGGTGGCGCCACAACCTCCCCATCGACCCTGCCTTGAGTGTGACAGGGGGTGGTGCCCCAACCCCCAATCAGCCCTACCCTGAGCGTGATTGAGGGTGGCATCGCAACCTTCTGATCCGCCCTGCTCTGTGCATGACAGGGGGCGGCTCCCCAACTCCCCAATTGGCCCTGCTCTGAGCCCGATCAGGGGCTGCACCTAGGGATTGGGCCTGCCCTCTGCCACCCAGGAGCAGGCCTTAGCCAGCAGGTCGTTATCTCCCGAGGGGTCCCTGACTGCGAGAGGGCACAGGCCAGGCTGAGTGACCCCTCCTTCCCACCGAGTGCACAAATATTTGTGCACCGGGCCTCTAGTATATATATATAAAGATGTATATTTAATACTTCTGCAATTGTATACAGTGACATGTGAAAATGTTTATCAAGGGAGGATATTGTATATAAGAGTATGCATTAATTAGAACTATATTATAATGACACAAAAATAATGTTCAAGACATAAGAATTTGCATATTTTCTAAGAACTATTTAATGTGCTACAAAAAGACTAAAGTTTATTACCCTCATACAGGAACAAACTGTTGATCTTTGCCCCAGCTGCAGCATTCAGCTAGATTGGGCTGAAATGAGAACATGAGCCTAAGTTATCTGTGCTTGTATAAGAAAAGCAGAGGCAATATCCCACTTTAGTTTCACAAGAAGTCTGTGCTGTAAAGAGCTATGATTGAATTGTGTACCCTCAAAATAGATATGTTAGAGTCCCAACTCCCAGGACCTCAAAATGTGACCTTATTTAGAGATAGAGTCATTACAGAGTAATCAAGTTGAAATGAAGTCAGTAGAGTGGGCCATGATCCCAGACGACTGGAGTCCTTATAAAGGGACAATTTTGGACACAGGGAGAGGCACATATAGAGGAAAGACAATGTGAAGAGATACCTATAGAAGATGACCATCTATATATATAAAAGCCTAAGTGACAGTTATGACCGAAGGACTGAAATGACCAGTCAACCAGTCACTATGATGTGCACTAACCACCAGGGGGCAGATGCTCAACAGAGGAGCTGTCCCCTGGTGGTCAGTGCACTCCCACAATGGGAGTGCCTCTGAGCCAGAAGCTGGGCTCATGGCAGGCGAGCCCAGCTGTGGTGGCGGGATCCTCTCCTGCCTCTGCAGCAGCTCTGCGAAGTGACCGCGGTGGTGGTGGTGGTGGTGGTGGTGGCAGCAGGTGCAGCGAGGCTGCAGTGAGTGGGAATGATGCAGTGCCCAGCTCCTGGCTCGGGCCCCTCCCCAGCCACCTGTCACTTAGCACACCACTACATCCCTCATATCCCATAATCTTGCCATTACAATCTCTGGAGAATGGTTGAAGCATGAACACTCGGAGTAACCAGGATGAGCCTGATATCGCCACCAGACTCCTGGAACTCTGCCTTTGGCATCAAGATCAAATTTAATCCCTTACCAATTGCCTTGGTGCTACAGAGATAGGCAGCAATATAAGAGTGGCTACAAGTTGGTGACTGACAATTGGGTTAAAAGTCAAAGATAGATGAATCTGAAGGGTGGGGGTATGGGCAACAGAGTACCCCAACTCCCCAAGGTCCCCAACATTGTATTGTTCACCTCAGAGTATCTCTTATCCAGCTCCAAGCAGTGGAAAGAGTCCAGCATGGATCAAGGCGTCCACCGGAGACCTCCCAGCCAGCAAGGCATGACTGTGGCCACAGCAGGGACATTTGGAAATATTTTTTCAGGAAGCTGTGGGTGGAGGACAGACTCCCCACGTGACTTCCCGGTGGCTCACAGGGACATGGAAACTCCCCAGGCACACAGGCATGGGCTCCCAATTTCCTTTCAATGTGTACGAATCTGTGCACTGGGCCACTAGTCTACTATAAGATGAAGAGAGAGGCCTGAAACAGATTTTCCCTCACAGCTCACAGAAGGAAACCAACCTGCTGACATCTTGATCTAAGACTTCTAGCTTCCAGAACTGTGACAATAAATTTCTGTTGGTAAAGCCACCCAGTTTGTGATACTCTGTTACAGCAGTTCTAGAAAACTGAAATAAAAGCAACTTTGTCAAGTTTTATGCTTTTATGATGTCTTGTGTTTGGTTTTCATTTTTCTTTTGCCTGCCTATATAGTTAGTTTGGCAAAATCCAACACTATTTCACTTTAGTCAAGTGACAAGGGAACAAAGAATTATATAGAAATAAACCAGGATAGCCAAGGGCTTCAGAGAGAAAGAGAAGGAGACAGAATTCATAAGACATCATGATATTTAGGGCCCTATTTGCTCTAAAACTTTGTGATTTTATTATTGCACTTCCTGGTTTTGTTGATGTTCTGAACTATTGGACACTACATTCCCAAACTATTACCCATCTTAATTATAGTTTCTCCCAAAGCAACTTGAGTATGGGTCATTTATTTGGGAACTGGTCAAAATAACCACAGGAAAATAAATGGAAAATTGAAAAGGAAGGAGAAACTGAGAAGGGAGGAAAGCCATAAAAGCTGCATCACTTAGTGGGGTACTGCTGTAGGCAACTGAAGTTCAATCCCATTGGGGAGTTCTGAAGAACCAGGCAGAACACACCTTGGTATTGTCTCTGAGAGACTGGAAAACTGGAGTATTTTTCACCCATTTCTATCATTGTTTGAAAGTTGCTCCTTAGGGAATTAAATGCTTAGCACTCTGAGACCACTTTGGTCCTGGGATGAGCAAGCACATACAAATCAGAGAAAAGCCACAGGTAGAGAAACAAAAAGAAGTATGCACATGATCTAGGCAGTTGTAAGGTATGAAATGCTGTCCAGCCCAGCATAAGTGAACACAGATTTTGGTCAATAGGATGTCAATCAATAATGCCACCCTAGCCAGTTTAGCTCAGTGGATAGAACATCAGCCATGGACTGAAAAATTGAGGGTTTGATTCTTGTCAAGGGCATATACCTCAGTTGTAGGCCTGATGTCCAGCTCCGGTTAGGATGCGTGTGGGAGGCAACAAATCAATGTGGCTCTCTCACATTCATGTTTCTCTCCCTCTGTCTCTCCCCCTCCCTTCTACTCCCTTCCACTCTCTCTAATAATCAATGGAAAAATATCCTCAGGTGAGGATTAACAACATCCACAACAAATCAGTAATGTCTTCTACACTATCTCAGGAAAGCTCAATTAGGATAAGATCATGGTGATACCATAAGAATAGATGTAGACATATGATATCTTCAGGGACAGTTTGCATTTATTTGACTTTAAGAGATTCTTGCCCACAGCTGAAAATAAGAAAATAGAAAGAAGAACATAACCAAAACAAAGCCGATGTTTGAGAGCAAAGTCTTTCCCAAATATAAAACTAAAATAAAATAATTCTTTAAGGTTGAAAGTATTACATATGTCCCCCGTCCCCTCATTTGTAACCTTCTAGCCCAGGGGTCCTCAAATACGGTCCGGGGGCCACATGCAAATACAAATATTGTATTTGTTCCCATTTTGTTTTTTTACTTCAAAATAAGATATGTGCAGTGTGCATAGGAATTTGTTCATAGTTTTTTTTTAAACTATAGTCTGGCCCTCCAACGGTCTGAGGGACAGTGAACTGCCCCCTGTTTAAAAAGTTTGAGGACCCCTGTTCTAGCCCATCTTCATCCCCCGCCCCAGGCTTTCACCAACCTATTGTTTGTATCCATAGGTTATGCATATATGCATACAAGTTCTGTGGTTGATCTCTACCCACCCACTCACTCACTTCTGCCTTCGCTCTGAGATTCCAGTCTGTTCCATGCTTCTGTGTCTCCCAATCTATTTTGTTCATGTTTATTTGGTTCACTAGATTCCACATATGAGTGAGATCATGTGATACTTGTCTTTCTCTGAATGACAAGTCACCCAGTTTGTGATACTCTGTTACAGCAGCTCTAGCAAACTAATAAAACAACTTATTTCACTTAGCATAATATGCACCATGTCCCTTCATGCTGTCTCAAAGGGAAAGATATCCTTCTTTTTACCACCATATAGCATGCCATAATATAAATGTTCCACAGCTTTATTAGCCACTCATCTACTGATGGGAACTTGGGCTATTGCCAGATCTTAGTTATTGTAAATTGTGCTGCTATGAACATAGGGATGCATACATTCTTTCTGATTGGTATTTTGGGTTTCTTAGGATATATTCCTAGAAATGAGATCACCGGGTCTAAATGGCAGTTCCATACTTAAGTTGTATGAGTTCCTTATATATTTTGGATATTAACCTTTTATCAGATGTGTCATTGCCAAATATGTTCTCCCATACAGTGGGCTCCCTTTTCATTTTGTTGATGATTTACTTCACTGTGCAGAAGCTTTTTATTTTGATGTAGTCCCATTTGTTTATCTTCTCCTAAGTTTCCCTTGCCCTAGGAGATGTATTTGCAAACACGTTGCTATAAGATATGTCTGAGATTTTGTTGCCTATGGTTTCTTCTAGGACTTTTATAGTTTCATTACATACATTAAAGTATTTTATCCATTTTGAGTTTATTCTTATATATATATTTTTGTCCGTGTCTGTGCAATATTCCCAATATCACTCCTTTGACAAATATTAATTGAGCTTAGACTGATTTTTGGGGTCTCTGTTCTGTTCCATTGACTTATATGCATGTTCATTTGCCAGCACCAGGCTGTTTTGGTTATAATATAATGACTTTGTAGTATAACTTGATATCTGGTACTTTGATCCCTCCCAACTTTGCCCTCCTTTCTCAAGATTGCTTTGGGTATTTGGGGTCTTTTTTTTTATTTTTTCTGTTCTGATTGGGTATTTTTTGCTTCCTTATATTCTACATCACTTATCTTATTCTTGGCATCATCTACTGTTGATTCCCTGTAAATTATTCTTCATTTTATTTACTGTATTATTTATTTTTGACTGGTTCTTTTTTATAATTTCTATGTACTTTTTCATGCTCATAAAATTCTCACTTTTTTGAGCATTCTTCCAATCATTGTTTTGAACTCTGTATCTGGTAGTTTTCTTCCCTTTATTTTGTCTAGATTTTTTTCAGAAGATTTCTCCTTTCTGTCATATGGGACATGTTTCTTTGTCTTCATGTTTTGCCTGCTTCCCTATATTTGTTTCTATGTACTATATCAGGGGTGGGGAATGTTCATCCCACAGGCTGTATAAGGCCCACAAAATCACTTGGTCTGGCCTTGCCAGGGTATTAGGTGTGAGGTAAATGTTTGCTCAAATAAAGCAGGCTAATTTTTAAGTTGATAATTTTGTATGGCCCACAAATTATAAATATCCAAATGGCACTTGGCAGAAAAGTTTTCCCACCAATATATTATGTAGAGCTGCTATGACTCCTGGATTTGGTAGAATGACCTTGTGTAGGAGGTGTCCTATAGGGCCCAGTGGTGCAGCCACTCTAGTCACCTTAGCTGGGCACTCCAGATGCAACCTATGTGTACTGTCCTGTTGCAATTGAGCCTTGCTTGCTGTTGATGTTACTGGGACAGATTTACCCCAAGGCCAACAGGCTGTGAGAACCAGCTGAAACTACAATGGAGGAACTGCTGTGGAGGAGTTGACACTATGAAGCATGACTTGCTTCAGTGGGACTTTGATGCTCATTTAGTCCATCCCTTGGATGTTTTGAACATGGATGTGGTCCAGTAATCTGAAGCTGTCCACAAGGTACATTGGTTCTGGGGGCCTCCCAGGAGGCTCCTACCTGTGCCCTGCCTAGGGCCACCCAATATAAGGTAAAGAATGATCAGCAGATGGCTGCCACTTAGCAAGAGGTAGGGGGGCACACAGAGGCCAGATGCTGCTTGTTTAAGAGATTTTAGGAAAGTCCAAAGCATGAGGCAAGAGAGGCCAGTTGTGTGGAAAAGCCAATGGAAATGCCTTTTATGGGCCCACAAGGTGGGTGGGGCAGGATCTCAGGGCATCACCAGGTGGGGTGAACGGTGTGAACTGGATAGATGGAGACTCAGATATGGTTCCTGCCTATCATCTCTGTTGGGGGGAGGACATCTTAGAAAAGGAACAATGGCCTCTGCCAGCACTTTTGTCTGGCAGAAAGCTAGCTCCCCTTCCCCTCAGCTTTCACCCTGATGCCAGGCAATTCAGTCCCTCCCTGTATATCCCTGGTTTCTTCCTTTTCTTTTCTTGGTTTCTTTCAAGTCACTGCCCCATGCTGGAGCTCAGTGGGAATGAGTCTGAGTAAGTCTGTGAGTGGGCCCTTTAAGAGGAACTTCCTGGGACTCCAGAAACCTCTGTCTCACTCAGCCACAATATCCACTGGTTTTCGTAGTCAGAGGCTATGGGGACATGTCTTCCTGGCACTGGAATCCTGGGCTGGATGGCCTGGAGTGGAGTTGGACTCCTTGCTCCTCAGGAGAGACTGCCAAGCTGAGATATCCCTTCCAATTTTCAACTGTCACACATTGGTGTTGTAGCAGCCCATTCTTTATCTCTATCACTCCTTCCAGTCTCTATGTGACTTCTTCATATTCTTTGTTGTAGGACTTCCATTCATTTTGATTTAGGTGGTTCTTAATGATGGTTGTTTTATAGTTTAGTTGTATTTTTGATGTGGTTGTTGGAGGATTCAAGTACTTCATTTAACTGCACTGCCATATTGATCAGAAGTCTGAATGTTATTTTTCTTGATGACTGATGTCAGGGACTTTTTGTTTTGAAAAGTTCAATTCTGTCATCATTACATTACAGTCAAAATATAGTTTCTGACTGAATTATACATATCTTTCCTATGCTGCTTCTTCTCTCTGGAACTGAGATACTTTCAGTTCAAATTTATTTCTGCCTTTCAGATTTATACTGACATTAGTATAAACCAAATGAAAGAAAATAAAATATATTCATGCAACTGTTTCTGCATATCACTTTCAATTTTTCATGCACTTTAAAATATGTGTTTCTTAGAGAGGAAGAGAGAGAGATCTATTTTTGCTTTATGTGAATATAAAAATAATTTGTTACCATGGCAATACATTTTTTCCATCTTATGTGTTTCAAACACAGCCTTTGGTGTAGGTTTTGGAGACACAGCCATTCTCTCTGTCCTCCATTTACAGAGCCATGTTCACCTGACCACTTCAGGTCAGGCACATTTGACAGAGATTTTTATTTTTTTGGTGCTCGTATCAATATGAAGCTCTTAACAGAGTCAGGGAGAGGGCATTTCAAATTCCTGATATCCTTAATTTGGCAAGTGCTAAAGTTTAATGTTCCAGTTTCCATGGTAGTTTTTAATTTTGTTTTGTTTTGTTAATTTATGCGTACCTCTCAAAGAACCACTTTATTTTAACCCTATGCAATCTAATTGGATCACTATTCACCTAGCATTACATTCACTAGCCTACCAGTTTACAGTGGATGCTATTCTATTATTTCCGTATTTTTAAAAATTTACAAGTTAGTAACTTCTTTATTGTTTTATTTATTTTTTGTTTGTTTGTTTTGTTTTGGCATTTGAATATCTTTTTTATTTTTATTATTATTTTAAAAATCTTTTTGTTGAAAGTATTAAATATGTCCCTTTTTCTTCCCCCATTGACCCCCTCCAGCCGGCCCCAGCCCTCCACCCCAGATCTTCAGCAACCTATTGTCTGTGTCCATGGGTTATGCATATGTGAAAAAGTCAATCTGTAGGCTCGAAGAAATTATGAATTAAGATAAATTGCCTTAAAGACATGGCTGGTTAGGGAAGACAGAGAAAGAAAGGTGTGATCAGAGAACTATATCGACTCAGTTTCTGAGGGTATATTTTCTGTATGGTGGTGATGGGGGTGGGGAAAAGGGATTTGAAGGGGGAAATAGAAGAGAATCAGTCAAGGAGGAAAGATAACTCCAAACACAGAAAGTTATGCAATATGTGAGGAATTTAACTCTAAAATTTGTTAAAAGAGCTGACCAGTAGTTATTGGTCAAAATGTTAAATCCCCAAAGTTGAGGGCTACTTATAAGCTCCTCTATATAGCCTGCTTTTGGATGGGACAAAAACATGAATACACAAGAATAGATCATTTATGTATAAGTTGAATATTTTTTGAATATCCACCTGGACAGGACATTATGTTAGCCTTGAGGAAGGTAAACCAAAGTTGAGTAATATAAAGACTGAATAAACTGGAAGAGGCAATAATATGGAAACACATAAAAGGTAGCTAATTATACACAAGCCATATGCTCTGTACAGATAGAATAGGTTTATTAAACTTGAAGGCAGGGGAAATTTCTTTTACTACAGGGGATCACAGACCAAGATGAGAGCTAGCTTTTTAAGAATGAGCTGAATTAAGACAGAAACAACTCTGTACTACTCTGGGTACTGACCAGTAGAGCATGCACCCAAAGGAAATTGTTGAATGGAATAAGAAAGTAGATTGTACACTACGTGTTTGAGTCAAGGCTGAGATAGGCTTCTTATTCTCTACTCTAAATCTTAACACTAATTCCCACAGAGATCCTACTGGGCCTGAAGTACAAACTCAAAGCCCCCATACCCAACCAGATGGGTGAATGAAGACCTCAAGATTGCCTTAAACACCCATTTTGAAGCAGAAAATCAAGTGGAGTAATTACCTTAAGAGAAGAGGCAGCTCAAGTTTGACAGAGTGCAGAGAGTGAAAAAAAAAAGTGGATTCTGTTCTGGCTTTTGTCATCATCAGCATGGCCACAATAAAAATGGTTCTCTGGATGACAATTTCTAACAAAACTCACCACTGCCTTTTCCTTTATGAGCATCAGAAGACCTCTATTTTACCTTCAATACTCTCCAACATGGAGATTGGGGATTTGGGTTATAATATATAATGGATGAAATTAAAAACAAAGGGAAAAAAAGAGCAAATATTCACTCTCTCTCCTCATGCCTGCCAAAGCCAAACACTATGGCAGGTTCTTTCCATATTCCACAGCACTGACTTTCACAATAACCCAATGATATAGGTATAATTGGCTCCATTTTATAGATAAACTGAGTCTTTAGGGCTAAAGTCTGCTAAAAACAATTTTTAAAAAATTGCTTCAGAAGTAATGAATCGTTCATCATTGCATGGTTCACTATTCTCACAACAAAGAATCCAAAAATTCAATGGCTCAAAACAACAGTCATTTCTTACTGCTTTAGCATCTGCAGGGCAGCAGGATGTGGCTGAGCATATCTGGATGGTTATGTTTCAGGTCAAGGTTGCTAAGCAACTCTGCTTCTAACTATACATCTGTGGGCTGGGGTGGATGGCTCTGCTCCATAGTTCCTCATGCTCCTTGGACCAGTGCTTTAGATAATAAATATCTTCTCATAATGATGAGTGTGGTCCAAGTCAGCACTAACAAACCCACAGAACTTTTAAGGTCCAAGATAAGATCTGTCTCACACACTGTAACTTTCACTTAAATCTATTGGACAAAGATGGTCACTTGGCTAAACTCAAAGCCAAGGAGAAGATAAATATACTCCATTCTTTTCCTTAAAAATCACATGGCAAAGTGTGTGAATGTAAGGAGAGATGAAGAATTGAGCTAGTAATGAAATCTTTATAATCATCATTATCATCACTATAAATCACTGTGTATATACTCAGTAGGTTCTTAAATTTATAGGTTCTATTTGAAACATAGTTTATTTTATATAACCCAATGTTTATAATGGAATGAAAATAATAAAATCTAATCCTTAGTACCTGACCTAGATTTCGTTTTCTCATCTGTAAAACAAAAGGTTTGAACTAGGCAATCTCTATTGTCCCTTCTAACTTCAGGTTTATAGATTCTCCCTCAGATATTGTTTTAAGTTTTTAACATATAAAACATGGTCAAATAAAATTTCTGCCTGAATGTATTTTCTCTAACAAATTACTGGAGAAATACCTAGAGAAATTTTCAATATTATAAGTTTCAAGAACTCCAAAGATATTTTAAATTTCATTTTTTATTAGAAACACTGAATTATATTCTTCACAAACTAATCACAGCTAAGACTTTTGAGTCACCTGTGTCTAATACATATTTAATGTCCTCTTGTATAAAGGGAAACATAGGTAGTATATCATATAAAGTCTGACAGTTCAAAAGTTTTTATTTAACAAATGTGGGTAGACCTTTTGAGAAGTACTTGAAACAACAGAATAGTGAGAAAATACATTTGGTCAACCTCAATATGAGGCTTTTAAAATTGCTGTAAAAAGTTCCTTCCTGCCGAAACCGGTTTGGCTCAGTGGATAGAGCGTCGGCCTGCGGGCGGACTGGGAGGTCCGGGGTTCGATTCCAGTCAGGGGCATGTACCTTGGTTGCGGGCACATCCCCAGTGGGGAGTGTGCAGGAAGCAGCTGGTCAATGTTTCTCTCTCATCGATGTTTCTGACTCTCAATCTCTCTCCTTTCCTCTCTGTAAAAACTCAATAAAATATATTAAAAAAAAAAGTTCCTTCCTTTTCCCACTGCCTTCTCCTTTACCACAAGGACTTCCACTTTTGGAGATTTTTATGACATGTGGAGACGCACAAGCGATGAGAAGGAAGGGCAAGAGTTGTGAGGGAAGTGATTGGCAGTATGCAGCAGTGGAAGGGATGGTGAAAAATATGTATCTACCACCTACCCCTTGTCTTGTTCCTGCCTTGCAGTCCCTTCAGTGCTTTCTCCTGCTTTCTTCCACCTTCTCTTAATTTTTGATTTCTTTGTTGATATCAAATATGGCATTTCACTTGTATTTTCATGAATGGATATTCTGCTCTCATGTTACCTTCTTATTTATTATCTAAGTTCTTCAGCTTTCTGGGTTTAGTGTATCCTTTAATATGTAACTCAAACTGGTTTATATCCATTACACATGTGAGGGATAGGGGAGGGCACCGAATAATTTCCATTAACTCTGGGAGTTCATGGGGTCTTGATTTTTTCCAGCCACCCTGGCTCTGAGTTCCTACTGCTGCTGAATTCTTGATCTTGGTGAGCACTCCAACTTTAGGGAAGGCTTTCTTTTTCCATACCATGTTGTGCTGCTGGGCACTCGTCACCCTCTATCCTTCTCTCCTCCCCTGAAGTTTCACACACACACAAGGCTGGTGGTTAAATAAATTTTTCTAAAAGGCTGGGAAGGTGGAAAAAAATTACTTTACATGTAATACTGGAAGTAATGTAACTGTAAGCACTAGATAGCCCTGTAATTAAAAGCACTTCAGTCGTGTTCTGTGACCAGGCCTTTCTCACAGAGAATGTTTCCTATTAAGACCTTGGTTATCTTAGGAAGCTCTTCTCTTCTCTACACCTTGGTTGCCTCTCAAAAGACAACAAAACAATTAAAAATGGCAGGAGAATAAGAGGATGCTATACATATACAATCCCAGGATCAAATTGTGATTACAACTAAAATACAAAAAAACAAAACAAACAAACAAACAACCCCTCCCCCCCAAAACACACACACACACACACAAACACACACACACACACAAAATCCTGAATGATGACCTGAAGACTAGCTGGAGAGAATGCTAATAACCAAGTTTGGGAAGTGGAGACTAGTAGGAAGCTAGAAAAAGCTGACTGGGCTTACACAGATAGCAGCTGAAGTTCTGGAGGGACATATCAACTGTGGAGTGTAGCCACTGAGAACTTCAGGGTCTAAACCCCAAGTTGAGCTCCCCAGTAGAGAGCACCAGAACTGATAGTGGTACCCAAATGACAGTTGGCTGTGAAAAGCAACAGGATTATTGTCTGCCAAGGAGAGAGAGCTGGATATGTAGGCACTCTATTAATGATCTGTTGCACAAAATTTCATTTGCAGCCACTCATCTTGGGCTCTGGAAGAGGAAGGACAGAGTGGACTAGAGCTGTGTGAGCAGAGGCCGGGTTTGGGGGCTTTGGCTTTGGAACTCAGAAGGCAGACACCCTGATTTTCTGTGCTGAGTCATTCCCTCATGCTGCAGAGGACATCTTTCTCAGGCCAACCCTTGTTATCAAAGTGGTTTTTGTCTACAGAGAAGATAGTCACTCCACCTTGTTGGAAAACCCCTTGTCCACCCTGTGGAGTTTCTGAGGCTCATTATGAGACTGAGAATAACAATTAGCCTCCAGGCAGAAGCAAATGCCCCACCCTATTGAAAAACATCTCAATCTACCTGTGAACAATTGCCTGAGGTTACTCAAGACTAAATCCAATCATTCTACAGGCAAAGGCAGGTCTTCGGAGGCTTTGAGTCTTTGCCTTTCTAATTAATCAGAAATAGCATTTGACACTGTCCTGCCCTAGGGAATGGGAGGCATAACAGATCTACCTAATACATAATCATAAACCCAATAGGCAGCCAAAATGGGGAGACAAAAAATAACCCCCAAATGAAAGAACAAGATAATTCTCCAGAAGAAGAGCTGAATGAAATGGAGATAAAAAGTTTATCAGATATAGAGTTCAAAATAATGATGGTAAAGATGCTCAACAGCTTGAGAAAATATGTAGTAACTATGAAGAATCACATAGCACTAATAAAGAATACAGTAGAAGGAATACACAGCAGATTAGGGGAAGTTGAGGATCAGGGAATTAGAAGATAGGATAGAAAAAAATCACTCAAAGAACCAAAAAGAAAAACACACACAATTAAATAACAGGAGGACAGCTTAAGGGAGCTGAGGGGCAATGTGAAATATAACAATATTCATATAATAGGTGTGCCAGAAAGAGAAGAAAGTGAGCAAGGGATAGAGAAGATGCTTGAAGAAATAATGGCAAAAAACTTCCCTAACCTACTGAAGGAAAAAGTCACACAAGTCCAGGAGGCACAGAGAACCCCAAAGAAGAAGAACCCAAACAGGCCCATGCCCAGACACATCATAACTAAAACACCAATAATTAAAGACAAAGAAAGAATCACAGTGGCAACAACCAAAGTGTTACCTACAAAAAAGCTCCCATAAGGCTGTCTGCTAATTTCTCATCAGAAACTCTACAGGCCAGAAGGAAATGACATGATGTATTCAAGATAATGAAAAATAAGGATCTGAAACCAAGATTACTATATCCAGCAAGGTTATCATTCAAAATAGATGGTGAAATAAAAAACTTCCCAGACAAAAAAGGCTAAAGGAGTTTAATCACCAACAAAACAGCACTATAAGAAATGCTAAAGGGACTGCTGTAATGAAAATAAGAAATATATATTGAAGACATGATGTATTCAAGATAATGAAAAATAAGGATCTGAAACCAAGATTACTATATCCAGCAAGGTTATCATTCAAAATAGATGGTGAAATAAAAAACTTCCCAGACAAAAAAGGCTAAAGGAGTTTAATCACCAACAAAACAGCACTATAAGAAATGCTAAAGGGACTGCTGTAATGAAAATAAGAAATATATATTGAAAGAAACATAGGCATACAGAATTAAAATGACAATAAATAAGTACCTCTTAATAATAACCTTAAATATAAATGGATTAAATGTTCCAATCAAAAGACAGAGGGTAGCTGAATGGATACAAAAACATGATCCAACTATATGCTGTATACAAAAGACCCACCTCAGAACAAAAGATTCACACACAATGAGAGTGAAGGGATGGCCAAAAATTTTCCATGCATACAGAAACAAAAAAAGAAGCTGGGGTAGCAATACTCATATCTGACAAAATAGACTTTAAAATGAAGGTCTCATAAGAGACTATAAAGGTCACTACATAATACTAAAGGGATCAATCCAAAAAGAGAATATAACCATGGTAAACCTATAAGCACCCCATATAGGAGCACCTAAGTATATACCTAAAAAGAATTCTAGATGACTTTAAGGGAGAGTACGACAACAATACAGTCATAGTAGGGAATGTTAACAACCACTGACTTCACTGGAAACATCTTTCAGACAAAAAATTAACAAGAATACAATGACTCTAAATGACACACTGCATAAGAAAGGTTTAATTGATATTTATATAATAATGCACACCAAAGCAGCAGAATATACATTCTTCTCGAGCACACATGGGTAATTCTCAAAGATAGACCACATGTTAGAACACAAAACAAGTCTTTATAAGTTCACAAAGACTGAAACCATATTAGGCATCTTCTCAGATCACAAAGGCATGAAATTAAAAATCAACTGCAGTAAAAACACTCAAAAACATTTAAACACATGGAGGCTAAATGCATGTTATTAAGTAATGGATGGATTACTAATGAGATAAAAAAGAAATCACAAACTTCCTGGAAACAAATGGAAATGAACACATAAAAACCCCAAATCTCTGAGACACAGCAATAGGAGTCCTGAGAGGGAAATTTGTAGCATTATAAGCCTACCTCACAAAACAAGAAAAAGTAAAAATAAACTATTTAACACTACAACATAAAGAATTAGAAAGAGAACAACAAGAAAAGCCCAGAGCAAGTGGATAGAAGAAATAATACACATCAGAGCAGAAATAAATGACATAGAGACTAAAACATCAAGACCGAAAAAAAAAAATCAATGAAACAGAGAGCTGGTTCTTTGAAAAGATAAACAAGATTGATGAAATGTTATCCAGACTTATCAAGAAAAAAAAGAGAGAGGACCCAAATACATAAAATCAGAAATGAAAGCTGTGAAGTAACAACTGATATCACAGAAATACCAAGGGTTATAAGAAAATACTATAAACAACTCTATGGCTACAAGCTGGACAATGTGGAGGAAATGGGCAAATTACTAGAAAAATACAATCTCTCAAAACTGAATAAGGAAGAATCAGAAAACCTGAATAGGCCAATAAAAATTGATGACATCGAAGCAGTAATCAAAATGAAATCCCAGGAAACAAAAATCCTGGTCCAGATGATTTCACAGGAGAGTTTTACTGAACATTCAAAGAATTATCACCTATACTCCTCAAACTATCAAAAAAATCCAAGAGGAATGAACACTTCCAACCTCTTTTTATGAAACCAGCATTATCCTAATTCCAAAGCCAGATAAAGACACTACAAAGAAAGAGGATTACAGGCCAATATCCTTGATGAACATAGATACTAAATTAATCAACAAAAATATTAGCAAATCAGATCCAGTAATATATTAAAAATATCATACTCCATAACTTAGTGGGATTTATTCCAGAGATGCAAGGCTGGTATAATATTTGCAAATCAATAAATGTGCTATATCATATAAATAAGTTGAAAGACAAAAATCACATGATCATATCAATTGATGCATAAAAAGCATTCAACTAAATTCAACACCCATTTCTGTTTAAAAACTCTCAGTAAAGTGGTTAATATTCAAAATATACAAGAAACTTGTACAACTAAACAAAAGGAAGACAAACAATTCAATAACACACACAACAACAACAACAACAACAAAACAAAACAAAATGAGTAAAGGACCTGAATATACACTTCTCTAAAGCACACATACAGATGGCCAAGAGACATGTGAAAAATGTTTAGTCACTGATCATCAGAGATGAAAATTAGAACAACAAATGAGTTATTACCTCACACCTGTCAGAAATGGCTACCATCAACAAAACAAATGACAAGTGCTAATGAGGATGTGGAGAAAAGGAATCCTTAGTATATTGTTGGTGGGGATGCAGATTGGTACAACCATTATGGAAAACACTATGGAGTTTTCTGAAAATATTAAGTATGGAACTACCATTTGATGCTGTAATCCCACTTCTAGGAATATATCCTAAGAAACCCAAAACACAAATCAGAATGAATATGTGCACCCCTATATTCATAGCAGTGCAATTTACAATAGCTAAGATCTGGAAACAACCCAAGTGCCCATAAGTAGATGAGTGGCTTAAAAAGCAATGGTACATTTATACAATGGAATAATATGCAGTGGTAAAAAGCAGAATCTCTTACTCTTTGAGACAACATGGAGGGACTTGGAGACAATTATGCTAAGTGAAATAAACCAGTCAGAGAAAGACAAGTATCACATGATGTCACTCATATGTGGAATCTAATGAAGAAAATAAATCCAGAGACATAGAAGCATAGAATAGACTGTGGAATCTCAAAGGGAAGGTAGGGTAGGGTGTGTGGGTGAGAAGTGATCAACCAAAGAACTTGTATGCATATATGCATAACCCATGGACACAGGCAATAAGATGGTGAAGGGCTAGTGTGCGGGTGGAGGTGGGCTAGAAGACATCAATGGGGCAAGAAAGGGGACATGTAATACTTTCAACAATAAATATATTTTTTAAAAAGACAATGAAAGGCTCTTAGTCTAATATGTAGCACAACTGGCTATAGTGCACAGCCTATACCAAATTCCAAGTGACTTTATGTGCGCACAGACCATAAAGTACTTTAATAAACAGAGGTTTCTGTTTAAGGACTGAATAATTCAGCAGTACAAAGCCTTAGGATGATAGTGTTTCCTTAATCTAGGTAATCTCAAATGCTTTGATAGAACTGTCTTCCTTTAATATGAACATTGCCAATGTACCCAACCACCCTTCATTTCCCCCATACCATCATTTACAGCAGGAGTAGCTATAGTGATTGTGTTCTTGTTGTTTTGAATAATATTTTTATTTCCAATACAGATAAATATGAAACCTCAACACAGAAATATAAGTGAAGAGCATTCCAAGTGGATAGAGTCACTACAGTCCAGACATTGAGGCAAGAGTGCTGGGGGAATGTACAAAGTAGTCTGATTTGTGCGTACAAACATATGGCATGTAGATGAACTTCCCTTTGTAAGTGGTCCCCATCACTCACAAAACCAATGATCATCCAAACTAATAATGGTTTTTGAGCAGAAACTTTTTTTATCTTTGCAATTTTGCTTTATGGAGATATTTCATGAAAGAGATATGGTTGACCAGGGTGGCTAAGTGGGGAAAGAGAGACAGAAAAATCCATAAGAATACTATTTCAGGAGGGCCTTTGTATATATTACATATATAACAAATAGAGAATTGAAGTAGTTTATTTTAGTACGTGTTATTTTCTGGACATCTATAAAAGATATGGAGCCTGTTTGATTTATTGCTTCAGTGAATCGAGGAATATTCTGTGGGTTGAAAAAAGTTACTGCTATTATTTTTTATGGTAACTCTCAAAACAAACAAACAAACAAACAAAAAACACCTGATGAGGAATTTAGGAATTAGAAATATCTTGTCCACTAATACATGGCAATAAAAATACTTTTGTATTTTTGACAAAGTTCTAAATTTGACCTCAATAGAACTAAGGGACATATTTAAAAGGGTTGGGTGGTAGGTATACTGAGTCCTTCAAGGCAGCCACAGCCAAAATAAAGATCAGAATTACCTTTCCATTAGAACCATTCTGATAAATGCCACAACCCTAAGTGTTGTGAATGGTAAAATTGTCTTCCAGAGGAATGGATTTTACTCAATTCAGTATATCATCTCCTCCATCCAAAAGGTGTGACCGCTGTTTCTGACTTCTGTTTTGATACTGCTGAGCATTTGGAAGTGGAGTGGAGGTGAGTGGGTACTAAGGGAAACTGTATCCAATACAGTATCTAGAGCTTCAGTCCATATTCTTTAGTCTACTTCATTTCTCTCAAGAGACCAACTGCTAAGATGAATCAACTTTAGTAATTTCATATTATTAGAAAGATATCTGAATTATGGATGCCTTGTGCCCTATTCTGCTTCTGCATTAGAGAGCATTGGGCCTGGTCAACACACTGAAACCTGGAAAGTAAGAGAGAGAGGCATATTTACTAGGTCTGAGAGAAGATACACTTAACTATGTACTTGCCCTGTGATAGGACTTTACTTACGTTAACAAAGTAATACACATAAGTATCCATTGTGTCAATGGGGAAGCAAATTCAGAGAGGTTGGATAATTTACCAAAAATTACACAGTAAGTGATGGAGTCATTTATTAAAATCCTTTTCGTCTCTAAAGTTGCATTTTCCCTGTGGAATATGCTTCTCATTAGTTAAAGGACAATCCACTGTTATTTATCTGAAGTAACTGTGTATAGCCCAGAAGAAACAGAGCCAAATTGATAGGCCCAACACTCAATAGCTCCCTTTTCTGCCAGAGCTCATCTTGGCAAAATTATTGCTGAAGGTTGGACTCTGGAATGATAAAGCAATCACCAAGAGGGAGGTTATTTGTTTATTTTTAATGAATTGGTACAATTGCTCATATTGAGTGCTAGGTAAACAACCTGCCAGAGAGACACTGCTAGGAAGGTCAAATAAAAACAAGGTCTTAGTGCCTTTAAATTTGTGTGGTGTAATTTTATTTGGCAGCCCAGGGAGGATACTGTTTTCCTATTGAGTTGTTATGATGACTGCTGTGCAATTGTTTGCCCAACTCTCTGACTTTGCATGTTCACTGTTCTCTAGGTTCAGAAATTACCACTCTGCTGCATTTAAAGTGAGGAGAATAACTCCTGGGAAAATACCACATTAATATAACTAAACATATTCTATTAGCAGAACTGGAATGTTGAGGTGGTCACTTGCAACAGAAAGATGAAAAAATTGATGCAGTGAGCAGAGCAGCCATCCAGACCTTATACTGAACAAGATTGTGCTTTCCTCCCAGTTATCTCCGTTTGTTCACAGGCCTCACTCCACATTTCCTAGATGATAGACTCAGTCCTGGTTTCACAATGGCCAGGTCTCCGCTCTCAGGGCAGAGATATGTGTCAATCATTGTACCTCAACAATGGAGATGAAGTACTTTCCCCCTAAATTACTTAGGAAAATTGCTTCAATTTCCTATTTCATTTTTGGCCTTTAGCTGAGAGAGTCTAACCCAACTAAGCCATTACTGAGTGACTCCTGCAGGGCTATTTTTAAAATGCCATTGTGTAGTCATTAA
Organism: Myotis davidii; assembly: GCF_000327345.1. Taxonomy (NCBI): domain Eukaryota; kingdom Metazoa; phylum Chordata; class Mammalia; order Chiroptera; family Vespertilionidae; genus Myotis; species Myotis davidii. Next base: position 84,798 of record NW_006296564.1, on the reverse strand, counting down.
AGCCTTGTTTAGCTGCTGGAATATTATTGCTTTCAACTTCCTTAGTTTCTTCCCTCTGAAAAGTCCAAGCTATTCATTAAATTTCAAAAGTATTCCATATTTACAATGGAGAGACTGATGAAAAAATTAGGTTCCACATATTTACAAACTTGAATATGCTCAGTTCAGCTGTATTTTTCACGTGAGGTTTTCTTTGGAGAGGGTCCTTGATCACCTTAAATAAGAGAATTCTAAGGACAAGAAGCTAAGCTTTCAGGCAAGATCCTATTGAACATATTGAAATTAATCCAATTGTTACACATGAAAATTTCTAAATATTTGACACAATGATTATACTGTACATTGATAGTCTACTATGTGCCACATGCTTTATGTTTTTTCACTGAATTCTCCAAGGATTCTTATGGTCAGGAATTTTCCTCACTTTTTTATACGTGCCTAAGTGTAGACCACAATTTCTATTGGAGCAGAGATGGTGTCCAATTTATTCATTCTTGTATTCCCAGGAGCAAGCAGAGGCCCTGCTTGTATAGATACTTCACAAATATTTGGTGAATTACCTTGACCCTCAGTGTATGTTTATTAATTGTGAACTGAATTACTTGAGGAAACTGAAGATGGGAAAAATTAAGTGACACACCCAAAGGTCTCAGAGTCATTAAATGGTGGGTTAAAACTCAAACCAACCTGTCCCCTAATTTAGGAACTATCTATTAAGACTAGAAATTTCCAGAACCCTTCTCATGGATCATTTCTCTAGCACCTCTGTGAGTAGCTACCATTACTGATGGCTTACCAAACCTGTGTTTGTTTTCTGGAAAACACTGCCTTCCAAATAACAAATGAGGTTCTTCCTGGTGCCGAGGCAGAAACCTTTCCTGTGTCAGGCAGAAATGGCCATTTAGGGGTGGATATTCAAGGGAATATGACTGAGAGATTTATTTCTGACAGAAGTGATGCTGGAAAAGGGTATTTATCTTCCGTGGTTGAGGGATAGGTGATTGTCATGTTCTATCTTTGGCGGACAAAAAAATATGACAGCCATAAGTACTATGAAAGCTAATCAGGCCCTTTGTGGGATTAGCTAAAGTTTTCTCCTGTGAAAAAAAAAACACAGTGTCTTTAAGTCCAAGTGAAACCGGAGCTGAGCTATGAATCTGTTCAGGGATTTGACCAAAAGATAAGAACAGACAAGCAAGAGGGAAAGCCAACCAATGATGAAAGGCTATGGGGATTTTAGTGCATGGCAAAGTTTGTTATAGGACACAAATTCTTGAAACAAGCAGATTCCAGGGCAAGAGAATAAAGAAGGGAAAGAATATGAAAGATTTGGTAGTAGCTACACATCTAAATGTTAATTTCTAAGATAATTTATTTTATTTTATTTTTTTGATCAGCCAAGCATATTTAATACAAAAACCTTTTAATATACAAACTGTAATCAACAGCATCCACGTAGCAGCAAAGGGATGGGGAACATGGCTAAGGAAGGTGGTTTTCAGGGTCCCTACTGTTTCCCATGCCTGCAATCACTCCGTAGCCTGTGAGAGCATAAGGTCTTAGCAGAAGGCAAAGGCAGCCAGATGCCCTGATGCCAAAACAGACAAAGCCTGGTCAGCTGCTCCAACAGTGGCAGCCTCCAGCAAAATCCAGATCCAGTTAGGAGGTAACAAGGAGATGGTTGTGACTGAGAGGAGAATCAACCATTATTCCTCAGCATCCAGCTGATCACACTTGTGAACAGTTTTCCAGTGGCTGCTGGATTGAAAAGACCTAAAAATTGTTCTGGGAAAAGGACAGAAATTGTGTCCGACTCTACTTTCTAACTCAGATTCCTTGACTCCAGAAAGCTGGGTGGATCTACTCAAATGTTTGGGAAGGGAAATGGCAGAGCCTTTGGTCCAACAGGGCTGGAACCACTGATCAAGAAAGCCTCAAGGAAAACCAGGGGGGTCTGTGGGAAGAGCTCTGGGTCAATGGTACTTACATGGGAGTCTGGTGACACAATGGCTTATGTGTGGAAGAGAGAAAGGACACAAGTTAGAGAGAATTAAGAACTAAAGCACCTGCTTTTTATAGGCGGGGGCAGTAAAGGTGAGAGAATCTTTCTAGGCTGAGGTTGGGAGAGACCTGAGGCCCATTCTTTCCTCAGGCATCAATTTGATAGGCCTGAATATAGTTGATGGTCCCAAAGTCTTCCAGGTGGCCCCCAGAGGACTCTCTGAGAGGCCTAACTGCCCCCTCCAGATGTGTTGGGAGACTGGCCATAGTCCTAGCTAGCCCCAGGTAGGGCCTGGAGTCCCCCAGTTAAGACCTCAGTTAGATGCAGTCCATGGAGTTCTCTGGGAGGAGGCCAGGGACGCAGCCAGGGAGCCCCAAGCCCTTGATAGGGGTACAGTTGATGGAGAGGCTGCAGCTTAGGGCAGAGTCCTGGTTCTCTATGGCCTCCAGCCTGTCCGTGTTGTTGTCCCAGGTGATGTGGAAATGGGTCACTCAGGGATTCGAGGCCAAGATGTTCCATTGGAGCTGAGAGAAGTCTGGCTTTGGGGGTGGGTTCTTCTGCAACTCTGGGTCGGGGTACTCATTGTTGACGTAGTAGCCCACACGGATGAACTCCTGCCCATGATAGGTGCAGGTGATGAGGACCACGGTCACACCAATGGCGTCGCTCTCAGGGATGAGGGATGGGTTGGGAGCATCGGCCTGAAAGACGAACATGTGTCTCCCTGCTGGGATAGGGCCGACCAGCACTGAGTCTAGGATTTGATCAAACTCCTCATTCTCAGCTGAGCCAACATAAATTACCTTCCACTCTAGGTCGTCCGCCAGAGCCTCATTGCACTCGAAGCTGATCTCAAACAGGAAAGGGCTGTGGAAAGGGCTCGGATTCTCTAGCACTGCCACGTTCAGCACCGATATCTTGGCCATTGCCTCTCCAGCCGGGATTGAAGCCGAGGCTGGGTCTGAGCCCACGCCTGGATCCTGTAGGATCAGCTGGACAGCGTTGCCCACAGAGCCTTTCGCCGTCTCTGTCCATAGACTCAGTTTCTAAGATAATTTAGATCTTTCTATGATTTCCAACCTTAGGCCCTAAATTATCCAAGTCAATATATTCTGTAAATGTTTAACTCTACTAGTGAATTCCCTTTTATTTAAAACTAGAGGCCTGATGCTTGAAATTCATGGACAGAGGGGTGTCCCTCAGCTCGGCCTGCACCCTCTCCAATCTAGGACCCCTTGGGGGATGTCCGACTGCCAGCAGTTGGGCATCCCACTCTCAATCCAAGACCACTGGCTCCTAGCCTCTCACCTGCCTGCCTGCCTAATGCCCCCAACTGCCCTCCCGTGCCAGCCTGATCTCACCCCTAACTGACCTCCCCTGCTGGCCTAATCACCCCTAACTACCTCTGACTCGGCCCCCACCACCATGGCTTTGTCCGGAAGGAAGTCGGATGTCTGGAAGATGGCAGGTCCACCCGGTCTAATTAGCATATTACCCTTATATTAGTATAGATGTACAATTGAAGGAGAAATAGAGGTCATTGATTAACCCTTTTTTATATTTTTTATTTTTTATTTTTGTTATTGAATAAGCTATTACATATGTGTCCTTATCTCCCCTTTTGTTCCCCCACCCCCCTTCTCATGCCCTCACCCCCCTAGTGTCTGTATCCATTGGTTATGCTTATATACATGCATACAAGTCCTTTGGTTGATCTTTTCCCCTTCCCCTCACCCTCTCCTACCTTTCCTCTGAGGTTTGACAGTCTGATCGATGCTTCTATGAACATAGTGGTGCATATATCCTTTCTGATTGGTGTTTCTAGTTTCTTGGGATATATTCCTAGAAGTTGGATCACTGGGTCAAATGGGAGTTCCATTTTTAGTTTTTTGAGGAAACTCCATACAGTTCTCCACAGTGGCTGCACCAGTCTGCATTTCCACCAGCTGTGCATGAGGATTCCTTTTCCTCCTCATCCTCGCCAGCACTTGTCATTTGTTGATTAAGCTTTTTTACTCCAACATTTGATCTCTGATTACTGAACTAACATCAAGAGCCTCATCCTTTTTTTTTTTTATTTTTATTGAATCTTCCCTTACTCGCTTTCTGGGCCACTTTACAAGGTCCTTTTGGTGAGGGCTGTTTCTTGGGGTTCTTTGTTTGCCTCTAAGCACTAACTTCCTGTCTGACCTTGGGCATGTCTTAGCTTCTCTGTGCCTCAGTTTCCCTGTTTCTAAAATAAAAATAATACTAATACCTTCCTCACTGTTTATCTGTATGTGGAATGTCATGATCTTCACAACACATAAAGCATACTGAGCAGGGAATGGCACAATAAATGTGCTGGATCCACACAACTGGGGCCTAACCTTGCTATATTCTACTGCTGTAACAAAGGAGAGTGAAACAAAGAGATCCTTTTTGAAAACTTTACTTGTGTATATGTGCTTAAGTAATTGAGAAGCATTCATGTCCTTATCATGTAATGGTGCACTTTTTGTCTGCTTATTCATTTTCTTTAAATTGCTTTATGAATGGCAATTCTCCCTAAAGAAATAGGGCCCTGATGTCAGGATCTCTGTGAGGAATTTGTTTTGTATTCTTTAATGTCACTCAACAATATTGATAACACTTGGCAGTTTTCAAAGCTCTTTCAAAGACATCTCAGTCACTCTATAAGGCAATTCTGTATAGTACATTTTGTAATTCTGCCTTTACAGGTGAAAGAACTGGGGTTCAAGGAGGTGATTTATTTAGCATCCCTGGATGAGAGTGAGGGGTAAGAGGCAGATCTCTGTTAAGAACCTACAACTTCCTTTCCCCCACCCCTTTTTATAGCTGCACTAGAGGCCCGGTGCATGAAATTTGTGCAGGGTGGGGGGGAGGCTCCTTTAGCCCAGCCTGCACCCTCTCCATTCCAGGACCCCTCGGGGGATGTCCAACTTCTTGTTTAGGCCTGGTCCTGGGGATGGGGCCTCAACTGGCAGTCAGATGTCCCTCTTACAATCCAGGACTGCTGACTCCTAACTGCTCACCTGCCTGCCTGCCTGATCGCCCCTAACTGCCCACCGCCACCCCCGCCAGCCTGGTCACCCCTTACTGCCCCCCTGCCAGCCTGGTCGCCCCTAACTGTCCTCCCCTGTCGGCCTGGTTGCCCCCAACTGCCCTTCCTTGCAGGCCTGGTTGCCCCTAACTGCCCTCCCGTGCTGGTCTGGTCACCCCCAACTGCCCTCCCTTGCAGGTCTGCCCCCCCCAACTGCCCTCCCCTGCTGGCCCAATTGCCCCCAACTGCCCTCCCCTGCTGGCCATCTTGTGGCCAGATTGGGGCAGCCATTTGTTACCACATGGGGGCAGTCATCTTGTGAAAGGGTGTGATGGCCAATTTGCATATTACCTCTTTATTATATAGGATTAGCTTCTTATAAGTATTTGGAGGTCCTTTACTACTTTGGAAAAGCAAAGTGGAAGAGAAGAAATATGCTGTGAAATGTCAGAGAAAAGAAGGCTTAATTCTAAAATGGAGAAGCACAGAAGCTGGGATAAAAAGGTATGAAGAGGGCACCGAAGAACAATTTTTTCATGACTGAATTTCTATGAAAACCTTTTTATGACAAAAAGAAATGGGGGGGGGGGGACCAAGATGGCGGCATAGATAAACACCGGAGTTAGCGGCCTCAAACAACCACTTCAAAAATACAAATAAAAGACAGAACGGACATCTCCCAGAACCACAGGAAGACTGGATGAGGGGAAATTCTTCAACTAGAAGGAAAGAGAACAGCATACGAGACTCAGAGGAGGCACAGTGTGGAAAATACAAAGGTGCAGAGGTACGCTTGGAGTGGGCTGGTAGCTGAGGGTGCGGTTGTTGTTTTCAATCGGGAGGGAGTCTCAGATTCTGAGCTCCAGTTCTGGGAGAGTCTCTGGGGACCCAGACTCAAACGGGAGAAACAGGACTGTCTGGCATCGGTCAGAACGCGAGGGCAGCTTTCTCTCCGAGGTTTGCAGCGGTTGCTGGGACTCTGAGAGGCAGAGCCTCTGGGAACGGGACTGAGAGCAGCCATAACTGCTCCCTCCACCCACCCGTGCGACCCGCCCCGCCCCAGCCCTGCACAGAGCCATTTGCCGATAGCCTCAGGCAAACGGTAGATTAGCACCGCCCTAGAGACCCAGCACAAAAGCTCTCCCACTGCAGACACAGCTGACTCTCATCGCCAGTTAGCCTGGAGGTCAAATCACCCCCGACAACAATCAAGGCTTAACTACACCAAGACTGCACACAAAGACCACTAGGGGGGGCACACAGACAGCAT
>NW_006296564.1:72816-77657 GCF_000327345.1 Myotis davidii | reverse complement strand
AAAAAATCAAGTGAACAAATACTCTGATGAACAGAATAAACTGGTGAATATAATAGAATCAGGGGCATAGAAAAGGATTGGACTGACAATTCTCTGGAGGAAGGGGGTGTGGGAGGCGAGGGAAGAGACTGGACAAAAATCATGCACCTATGGATGAGGACAGTTGGGGGGTAAGGGCAGAAGATGGGGTGGGAATTGGGTGGAGGGGAGCTATCGGGGGAAAAAAAAGAGGAACTAATGTAATAATCTGAACAATAAAGATTTAATAAAATAAAAAAAGAAATAAACAAAAAATGTTCAGGCTTCTACATCTGCTCCTACAATCCCCATCACCCCCATGCAGCTCAGGCCTGGAAGAGAGCAGACCTGCCAATGGGCAACTGCTGAGCCCCAAAGGAGGGTGGCCTGAGTTTGATAGGGCAGTAAGGGGACAATGAAGAGGTGGAGTAACAGATATTTATAAGAAGAATGGCTATGAATATCCAATGATCATATGAGAAGAGAATCTGGAAAGGAGACAGAGTCAAAGATAATGTCTCAATTTGTGATTTGGGAAAGACATGTTGAATTGGCAGCACAATTCCCTACAATATTGAGGTAAAGAATTCAGAGGAAGGAGTGAACAGGTTGAAGAAAAAGAGATTCTGTTAGTTTAGAAAATAATATATTTGTGGTATGCAAGTATAAAATGATCAGGCTTTCAAATGTAAAGGTCACATTGTGTTTAGTAAAGAGGGGAGAAGCAATTACTTTCCCACCCTCTCCTGCTTAGGGTGTCTCCTTGAAAATGCAAGGTCTTGTCCTGGCTGGGAGGTTCAGTTAATTGAGCATTAGCTCATACACTAAAAAGTTACAAGTTCGATTTCTAGTCAGGGCACATTCCTAGGTTGTGGGTTCTTTCCCACAACCTAGGTCAGGCAGCATACAGGAGGAAACTAATCAGTGTTTCTCTCTCTCTCTCTCTCTCTCTCTCCTTCTCTCTCTAAAATCAATTAAAACATACCCTCAGGTGAGAAAAAGAAAGAGAGAGAGAGAGAGAGAGAGAAAGGAAGGAAGGAAGGAAGGAAGGAAGGAAGGAAGGAAGGAAGGAAGGAAGGAAAAAGGAGGGAGGGAGGAAGGCAAAGAAAGAGAAAATATAGGGATCCTAAATAAATATCTGACCTTGGATTTCACAAGGCAAGTCATGAGTCTTCTGACCCTTGGAATTGTAAACACAACCTCCAAGATGAACTTGGAAGTCCCTCTGAAGGTAAAGATGTGTCCTCTCATCTCTAATGCAGATAGATTTCTTTTTTAATCCTCATCTGAGGATATTTTTTCCATTGAATTTCAGAAAGAGTGGAAAGGAGGTTGGAGGGGGTGGGGTGAGAGAGAAACATGGATGTGAGAGAGACACATTGATTGGTTGCGTCCTGCATGTGCCCCAGCTGGGGCCAGGGATCGAACCTGCAACCCAGGTATGTGCCCTTGACTGGAATGGAACCCGTGACCCTTCTTCAGTGGACAGGCTAGCACTCTAACCACTGAGCAATGACAGTTAGGGTGGGTGGATTTTTAAAAGTTTTAATTGTTTTTCTTCTACTTTTATAAATAAATTTATGTGAAAGTCTGTCCAGACACTGTAGGCATGTTTCTGCTCTCTTTACATGCATGTAAATCTGATAAAATTCATTTTTAAATTATTTTCTCTCTTCTCTATTGTACAGAGGGCTCTTTTTTTGGTAGGATTATTTCCAGCAGGTAGTTATGGAATATGTAAGTGGAGATATTCAGAAAGCATTTGAATATATGGAGTTGATATTATTGGCTTGTAAAATATCAGAAATTATCCCTAGAGTGGCAGAAAAAGGATAGTGGGATTAGGTTCTTTAAGAACAGGAACAGGCCACAGTGAGAAGCTCACAGAGGAGATGCAGAGGAGAAGGAAGTAAGAAGACCATGGACTTCTTGTTCATTGTGCTTCTCTGTGCCTGGACATACTATGGTGTTTGTTGACTGAATAAGTGAATATTGTCAGTTATTCCCCTGGCCTAAAGTGAGAGAAGAAACTCTGATTTGAAGTAGAAGAAGATTTCACTGAAACTTAGCTTGGCTTTTGTTTCATATCTCAAGCTGCCATTTTTAGCCATTAGCACAGACCTTCTCTCTCTCACTTGTCTGTCAGAGAGACATAGAGAAGATGACCCCAGTAGGATAAGAACTCTAATATCTGCTAATAAGCTCTCTCCTAATCCACATATACTGACTGGGTGGACTGCTCTCTGCCTGCATTATTTTATCCCTTGGTGCAATTTGTATTCTTCCTACCCACTGCATATTTTCTCAGTTTCTCCTTGAAAAGCATTCTTACAGTTTTGTCTTTTTAAATTTTAAGTCAATTATTTCATAAAATATATGTGAAAGATATTTATATATATGAAAAGTAAAACCAATATCCATAGACACATCACTCAGTTTAAGAAATAGAATATCTCCAAACCACAGAGGCTGTTGAAGCCTTTTGTGGGCCCCTTTCCTTTAGTAGTCTCCTCCCCTTGTCAGAGAGAATTAATATTAGGAGCTGTGTGTTTAAAATTCCTTGACTTTTCATTATAGCTTTATTACATGTACAATATAACAAATATAGGATGTGGTAAAAATAGGTTTATAATTGTTCATATAGAAAATAATACAATAATTAATAAATAAAACCACAATAATAAACCCTGTTTTTTCATGTACTCACAACTGCAAACCTACTTTTGCCACATCCTCTACATGATTACATTTTATATTATTGAAAATTTATAAAATGGTGTCATTTTGTGTGTGCCTTTAATTTTTACTCAATATTATATTTTTGAGATTCATCATTTCTTTATAGGTGCCTAAAATATATTCATTTTCACTGCTGTATACTATTCCAGTGTATCACATACTCATCAATTCCCTGCCCAATTAGATTTGGGTTGTGCCCACTTAACTCAGTATGAACAAGGCTGCCAACAACATTCTGGAATGTGATTCTTGGCGCACAAATTGTCTAGAATTGTGATATAGTTAGGAGTAGAATTGCTGACTTCAGGGTTCTCAGGCTTTGGATAGCTTCACATTTACAAGATAAGGCCGAACTAATTTCCCAACTTGTTGCAAAAATTTACACTTTCATCAGTAATATATGAAGGCTTCCATTGTTCCATGTTTTCACCAATATATGGCTGATATATCAGCTTGGCTGATATTTAAATCTTTTCACATTTATTTATTATTTGGATTTAATAATAGTTTAAAATTCAAGAGGATCAAATAAGTGTTGAGTGAAAAATCTCATCTTCAATTCCTCTCTCCAGAGGCAGAGTGTTACCAATTTCCACTTTATTTTTTGAGATATAGTCTATGCATATCCAAGGAAGTATGTGTGAGCATCCATATTCATGTATATATTTGTGTGTTTGCATGTATATGTGTGTATATATGGAATTCACCCAACTTAGTAAGTATTAATAAGAATACACTGATAGACTTGCTAATGTTTTCTTTAGAATTTTCACATGTATACTCATAAGTGAGATTGTATTTAAATTTCCTTTCTCATACTGTTCTTGCCAAATTGGAGATCAAGGTTACTATAGTCTCATACAATTATTTGGGAGGTGTTCACTTTTTATAATTTCCCTAAAGAATGTATAAGATATTGGAATAATCAGTTCTTTAAAAGTGCATAAAACACACCTGTGTGGATCTGGTGTCTTCCTTGTGAGAAGATTTTAAATTGATTTAATTTATTCAATTAAATTTATTATTAAATTCTTGAGACTTTCTATTTCTTTCTGTATCAGAGTTGGTAAATTATTTCATACTAAGCTTATTATAGTAAGACAAAATACTAAAATTTAATGGCACAAAGTTATTATAGCACTAGAGGCCCAGTGCACAAAAATTTGTGCACTCAGTGGGGATCCCTCAGGCGGCCTGTGCCCTCTCGCAGTCTGGGACCCCTCGGGGGATGTCCACCTGCTGGCCGAATCCCCTGGGGAGAGGGCCTAGGATGGCAGTCAGACATCCCTCTGGCAGCCCGGGAGCCCTTGGGGGATGTCCACTTGCCAATGAGGAGCAGGCCTAAGCTGCATTCGGACATCCTTAGCACTGCTGAGGAGGCGGGAGAGACTCCCGCCACCACCACTGTACTGGCAGCCATCAGCCTGGCTTGTGGCTGAGCAGAGCTCCCCCTGTGGGGATGCACTGACAACCAGGGAGCAGCTCCTGCATTAAGCGTCTGCCCCCTGGTGGTCAGTGTGTGTCATAGTGACCAATCATTCCCAGTCATTTTGCTGTTAGGTTAATTTGCATATTACCCTTTTATTATATAGGATAGGAGTGCATGAATAATACTTGACTTTGAGGCTCTTACTTTTACTCAACTTCTTCCAGAAAACCTTTCAGGCAGCCCTCCTATACCCTTCACCAGATAGGTAATCTTTGCTTAACCCTCTTCCACAACTGATCACACCATGTCCTATTTTATTTATCAAGACAGGGCTCCTGTTTTAATTAATCAAGCATGGCTCAGTGACTTTCAGAAAATAACTGGCTTTCAGAAAAGTAGGAGTCCTAAACATGAGCAACTTATTTAAAGACTGTTAGAGGAGCACTGCTCCTCAGACAGTTGGAATCTCAAGTATGAGTCCTGTGTTCACCTCTAGAATCTGGAACTCAACACTGAATGTGAGCACCCTAAAAAATGCCATCTTACTCCTTCTGAGAATCCCTAGCTTCGGTCCATTATCTTCAATAGACAATGAAATACCCAGGAGACTATGAGTAACAAAGTAGCATCCTACTCCTGCCTTTAGCAGCCCTGG